>NW_004567133.1:12521692-12597994 GCF_000260355.1 Condylura cristata | reverse complement strand
GGCTTTAGCTTCTTAGTGCTGCGTTTTACCCCACTGCGCCTCCAGGGAGGGCCCTTAATACCTTATTTTTTTTTTAAGATTTATTTATTTGTGCATACAAGAACTTGGGTGTAGGCCAGAGGTGAAAGGACTCACAAGAGACAGAGTGGGGAGCAGAATAGGCAGATCAAGTGAAATACACTAGTGAGGGCAGCAGCTGGTAGGTCAGGAGAGGTCTGCCGCGCCATGTGGATCACCTCCATGGCCGGGGATTGAATTCGTGCTTCAGAGGCTGTGAACAGCCTGTTAGTACTGTGCTTTAACCTGTTGCTCCGCCAGAGAGGGCCCTAATACCTTATTTTTAGAGCAGTTAGGGGTCACAGCCAGGTTAGGCAGAAAGCATAGAGCCCCCCATGTCCTCCTCCCGACTGCCAGCCTCCCCCACGCTCAAGACCCCCCCAGAGTGGCACGTGTGTTAATCGATGAACCCATGCTGACACATCATTATCACCCAAAGTCCACTGTTTACCTCAGGGTTTGAACTTGAATCCATATCCTATGGATTTGAATAAATATATAATAACCTGTGTCCACCATTATAGTACCATACACAATAGCTATACTGCAAATTATCTACTTTAAAAACATCTTAACTTTGTTAGAGATGGAACAATCAAGGGACTGCCTCCAGAAAGATTTAGAAGCTCCCCTTATGAGGGATAAAAAAGTGGTTATCCCATCAGCCACAGGGAAGATGAAAGCCCCTTCATCTTCTGGAAAACCCCACTCATTGCCAGGTGTCCAGTTAGTGATTTCAGTCAAGTGTCACAAGTATCAAAGGCTCAACCTCTTTGGACTAATTCATACTAGGTTGTAAATGACTGCTAAGATAAACAATGCCTTGGTGGTCTAATTTATTAAAGGAGTATTCCTAGTATAGGAGGGGTAAATCTTTTTTTAATCAAGATGACTTTCCTGAGCCAGCTAGATGCCTCTGTTGGCCACCAGAGATCCTCACAGAGGAACTGTTCCATCCAAGTTTGCTCTGACACTTCCCCCCCACCCCCATTCCTGGTGAAAGCAAAGGTCAGGGTCTCAGCTAAAACGTTCCTCCCTTCTCATCCTCCCCTCTGGCTTTCTTCTTTTCCTTTCTCTGCCTAGACGCTCTCGTTTTCTGAACTCACTAAATATCCTGAACTGCAAGAGATCTTTTTTTTTTTTTTAAGTAAGTCTGGAAAAGAATTTGTCTACTCTGGGGTCGGCTCAAGGTTCTTCATGCTGAACCAGTGCCACCAGAGTGAGTGCAGTCCCTGCTCTTCTTCCTAAATAGGAAATAAAGAAATTAATTTGCTCTGCCAAGGCCCATTAATAACTTTGCTCACAGGGAGGTGGGGGGGCAGGAAGAAAGATACATGCATGCGCATGCCCTGAGTCGCTTAGACCCAGTCCTTGGGCTTCCCATCCAGAAACCAAGTGTCCGGTCCCCCAGAGCAATGAGACATCTCACCCCTGGGTGAGCACTGTCCTCTTTCATTACCAATGTCCATGTTACTTTACAAAACCTCAGAGACGCTTCGAAATGGAAAGTAAGGGGGCATTTGCCACATTTTCATGAAGGGGGAAAACAATGTTTTTGGGGGAAGAGAATGACTTTGGGGAGGTGGGGAGTAGATGCCCTGTGCTAACTGTTACACATGGATTATCTGCTTTCCCTTGCCTCCCCCAATCCTGAACGTAGGATATGTCATGTTCATGTTATTACAGCAGAACTACTCTGGCTCAGAGTGAGCAAGCAACTTGCCTGAGGTCACACAGGAAGACAAGGGCACGGTCAGCATCCAAGGCCAGGCCTCTGATTCCAATGTAATTAGATTTCTCCTACATTTTGCTGAGTCAGTCCACGACACAGACCCAACTTCTAGGAACTTTCGATCTCAGAAAAGGGGACTGATATTTATTGAAGGCCAACTGTGGGCTAGGCATTGGGCTTACAAATCTTTTAATTTAATCCTAATCAAAGTTATTGCTTATGTCCATTGCCTACTTGGGGGAGCTGAGGGCTCAGAAAAGTTGAGATAAAATGTTCTTGGTCACAACTGCTCCTGCTATCACTCAAATAGGAAATGGAGAGGAAATGAGATCTGAACATGGGTTTACTTGGTTCCAGAATCCAAGGTCTGCCCACAACCCTCTCACTTTGATAAGTGACAAAGGAGAAAGGTTCAGGAAAGACAGAGTGAAGGTCTGACTCCATCAAAGGCCTCTTCCTCATACCTGGGAGTCTTCGTAAGCTCTTTGAAAAACAAACCAATGAATGATGCCCATCAGTCATTTACATGTTAGTATAAATTACTTCAATCTGGGCTGATATCACAACACCTGACAGATGCAACCTCACACCAAAGGGCTCAGATTCAGGTTAAACAAGAGGAAAAGAGAGAAAACCTGAGTGTAGATGTCACCTACGTAGGTGGCCCTGATCCATTGAGATTCAAGATGAGAGGGGAGAGAACAGTGCATTCACTGTCACTGTTACCACCACCCACCCTCTCCTTTCCCATAATTTCCTCATTTTCAGCATTGCCATGAGCCTCTCCTGCTCTTCCCTGCACAAGGCCACTGGCATGACCAGACTGGCCCTGCTTGGGGGTAGGGATGTGGGACATATACTCTGGGAATCTGCTTCTCCCCAGGCGGATTACTTGGCTCAAGCGTTTCCAACTTTTATTGATAAAAATAAATTGTTCTGGGAAGTTCTGCCAAAGAAAACACCCCAAGCTCCAAGCTCATTGGTGTCTGAAGATTGATATGTTCAGAGATGCTTCAGAGACATTAATATTTTTGCTTTTCTGACTCTTGAACTCTCAGCCTTCCCAGTCTGAGCACCCGAAACCTTTGTCCTGGTTCTTTGGGAACATGGTTCCCAGCCCCATTCTCCGTGGAGGAGGCCTGGACTCACCACCACATCCAGGCTCTGCGTACCACACCGCCAGTCCTTTTCATCAGTTCAGGCCAGTGGCTGGAAGCAGCCCCCAAGGCTGCTTGACCCCTCACCCTCCAGGCCTGAGGGGTGGGTGACCTGTTCAGTCCCCCAGGGAAAGCCCTGAAGATTCAATCCTCTGCCTTGGCCATCTCGACATTCGGAATGATCTTTAAATAAAGGACTCTACACTTTCATCTGGCAGTTTTACCAGTCACATAACTGAGCCTGGCTCCTGGGGTTGAACATCATTTCCAGGTCCTATTCAGCTTAAGGGCTGAAAGTGGCTCTGAATTTCAGAGCTTCTCAGTCTCCGCTGCTCACCTGACTCCCACCCCTGCCGCTGACGGGCCCCCTGACTAGGGACTGTCCAGGGCCACACGCCCTGAAACCACGGCTCAGCACAGCCTCTGCTCTCAATATTGCCTCCAGCTCTCCCCAACAGAAGCAAGGCCTCCGTCCCCAGTGGTACCAGGCAGCAGAACAGCACAAAGTGTTCAAGGCGAGACCAGCCCTGTGTAAACCCCTCCTCTGCGGGTGTCACATGTGGCCCTGTACAAGTCATTTAACTACTCCCAGGCCTCCTTTCCTTATCTGTTGGAATGCGATTAATAGAGTAACTACAATACAAAGCATCTAGAACAAAATGGGTAGCTGTTACTTTCACAAGCATGTCTTCCCTCATGCTTATACATTGTTTTTAATCATTATCTTCAATCTCACATCCTGTTTTTCCGTCTAAAACAAGAGTTGAAACACAGAGACGTTTCAGTAGCAAAAGCCCAGAAACAAAGCCTGTTACTGTTAGTATCTATTAACAGGTGAATAACGTGGTTTGTGAGTTGTTTCTCACAAGTTAAAAAATGTATATGTGTATGTGCACATATAAAGATAGATGTGTGTGGGCTCACAAATACACACACACACAGCTGTTCTGTTTATTCGTGTCCCCGCAGACACTGAGCCAACGCCCCCCAAAGGGAACACGGTTGGTTCCTGATCGCATTTCAACAACCAGCAGCTGGCAGCACCCTGCTTGGGGCATTTTCAATAGTGAAATCACTACCCAAGAGGCACAACATACAAGAAAGTGGCGTCTGTCTGCCACAAAGAGAGTCCCTATTTACAGCCTGAGCTGAAAAAGGAGCAAGATCCCTCCTTGTCCACCCCTGCTGGACGCGTGTCGGGTCAAGACGGGTCACTCAAGGTGTCCTTACTACTGCACATGTCCTAAATGACCATGAAAGCAGCATGAGTTGATCTGGGGGCACAGATAAATTTTAGCAAGTACGTGAGTTCATGATAAGGAATCAGTGAATAATGAGGACCAACTGTGTGTGTCTGTTTAAGTACAGAAACTACTGAAGTCACAACGGACAGGAGTTGGGTAAAATACAGCATTTCTAAGCAGACACTCCAAGGAGTGTCGGGCCACCCATGTCTTGAGCCTGTTGCTCAGCCACTGAAACCACATTTGGGGACAGAGGTCCAGCAGAACCCACCAGGAGTACTGAGGGTTTTCGGTAGTCGCACGCTTAGAAATGTGTAATCCAAAAAAGCAAAGTGACGATTTCACAGCTACTGTTACTGAGGGTAACGGTAGCCCACAGAAGGAAGTCGATGCTGAACAGTGGCCACACAAGCATGGCCAGGGGATGAAGTGAGATGGTCAGTACTACTGGCCTGAGGACATGTCAACACCCATGGGGGTCAGGGACCTGGACATGGTAGAAAGGAGGAGCCTTCCCAAGCCCAGGACTGACAAGAAGACACTCCCGGACAAGAGACATCCACCTAAATCCCACACCAGTGGGATTTTCTGCCAGAAAAATGAGGACATTCTGGGCCTTCCTGGTGGCACAAGGGGTTAAGCCTCAGCAGTATGAAGCTGTCCACAGCCACTGCGGCCTGAGTTCCATCCCCGGCCAGGGAGTGACCCACATGGCATAGCAGACCTCTCCTGTCTCCCCGCTGCTCCCCTCTGCAGTGTGTTTCAGTAGATCCCACGTTCTGCTCCCCACTCTGTCTCTGGTGAATCCTCTCACCCTCCACACCTCTAGTCTACACCCCAGTTCTACATAAAAATAAATAAAACCTTTTTAAAAAATCAGATTCTTAATCAGCTGAAACACACGCCCACCTTTAGCTTTCATCATCTGATGTCTGGGACCATCACCAAGAACCCAGCCAGGAAAATGCTGCTGGTGTGGCTCACGCGACTTTACACATTCAGGGTGAGATTTACAACGAGCTGGTGGTCTAGTTAAGTGGCTCAGTAACTCCAGGGAGTCCCGTGAGCATTTCAAAGGGATGCTTGTAAGGAACACAGCAAACCTGACTCTGCTGGAATGCTCAGTGGGAGAGGAGAGGAGGGTGGGGAGAAGAAAAAGCAGGAGGCTCTGGAGTCACAACCTCGTTAAACTGCCTAGAGAAAAGTCTGGAAGGAGCCACACCAGGAGTCACAGCAGCTCCGCTTAACAGGGACTGTGGGGAAGTCTCCCTCCCCCTCACTTCTGCATATGTACCTGCATTACTTTCACAGCAGGAAAAATCTTTAAATAAATAGTAAAAATAAAGAATAAAAGGAAGAAGAGGAGCCGCACCAGGTAGCAGGGAGTCTGCTCGCTGGGCTCCAGGACACAGGTGGACAATGGGTGCAGTGAGCACCTCTCTGTGCCAGGCACCAGGAGGGGTGACCAGCGCAGAGCCCTGCCTCCTGGGCCTTTTCCTTTAACAGGTTGGATCTCCACTCTGGAAACCGAAGGAAAAAGCAGCAACTTACGTGCACAGAATGGACTGGTCCTCCCGATCTGAGAACAGAAAGAAAAAAGAGCCACAGATTAGAGCCAGTTCTGAGCTGGGGATCTGGATCCCGCAGCGCCTGGGCGTCCTTTCTAGGTTCCAGCACCCAGTCCCACGAGGGGCGACAGGGGACAGCCGGGCTCCTTGCTCAGGGGGCAGGGGACGACGGCAGTTGGGCTCTCTCAGATTCCCCTTCCTACCCCAAAGCCCAGGAGGCAGCCCCCGAAAGCTGCTGCAACATGACCGGTTGGGGAAGCAGCAAGAATCCCTGCCCGTCCAGCTTTAGGGGAGCCCCACTTTGCCCAGACTGGGTCCCCAGAGAATACACTTTAAATCCAGACAGACTCGGGGTCCCACTGGGCCACTCCCAGCTCTATGGGCTCGGGCAAATACTCTTAACCAGGAACAGGTGCCCTGTTCCTTCACCTGGCCTATGGGATGGGGCAGTTTCGGTTTTGAAAACCCAGCACCCCTCCCCTCTTCTTGGAGCAGAAGCATCCCAAGCCCCATTCAGAGCCAGGCCCCCTGCCCTGTCCCCACCAGCATGTACAGTCAACCCCCCTCCCGCCCCGAGGCCTGGCATACGCGGCCCTTCTTCCTCTCCACTACACCAGCTCCTGCCCCAGCTGCTGCTGTTTTTGCACTGAGTGGTGCAAATCGCAGCATAACATGAACCAGGGAAACTCCACAGACGTAGCACATTGACACCCCTGGGCAGCCAACTCCTCTATCTGGCTCCAGAACTTTCTCATCAACCCCCAATACCACCCCACCCCCATCAAGCGGCCATTTCCATTCCCCGCTCCCCATGACGCCTGGCCACCTCCGGCCTGCGGCGTCTGGACAGTTCCACACAAATACATTTACATGCAATTGTAAACAGCGTGTGTCTGGCTTCTTAGCCAATGCGAAAGCCATGACTCACATGCTTGAACTCGATTAATTTAGGGTATAAAATTATATCATAGCAAAGTGTTTTCAAAAAACTGAATTTTATACCCTCTCGGAATCAAGGGATCTGACTCCCTAACCTCACACAGAACTGCCAAGTTTCTGATAGTTAATTTGAATAAGCTCTGAGCTCCTGAAGGTCAATGTCAAGGGCTGTGCCTATCCCAGGAGTCAGGGCTAACGCTTGACACATAGCGGGTGCTGGGGAAATGCTTGCTGATTTGAATCGATCTCTCTCACAATTGAGTGAGATGCACTGGAAACAGCCATGTGCTCCCACATTTGCTCAGAAAAGCCCTGAGGCCCTGCTCACACTGGCACTGGAAACATGAAATTCACCGTGACCCAGGTAGCCTCTGCTGCTGAGAGGTTCATAACCTGGCTTGAGAGTCAGAGGAGCAAAGAAACAACAACCTCACATTGTAAGCTACGCGGGGCATTGTGGGGAGCACTGGAGTTGGGGGGGGGTGCTGTTCCACAAAAGACAAAGCTTCACAGCCCACGGCCACTGAGAAGCCCAGAGGATGTGAGGCATTCTCAGGGGACACAGCCATGCAGGACACCCCAGCACACAGTAGGTCAGCACTGGGAAAGACCATGAGAGCACACGGGCAAGTTTGCAGAGCTGGACCCCTGGGGGGCAACCTCCAGCCTCGCCCCAATCTGGCTGAGCTCCCGAGCCCAGAGGCCTGGGTCTCCATAGCTCATACCCCACTCTAAACACGCCGCTCTCCCTGAGACCCCCATTCGCAAGCCCTGGTCCTGGAAGTGTGCGTCTCCAGGATGGGCCATTCTGCCCCCAGCCAGCCAAAGATCTCAGGAGACTCAGCTCCCAGAAGACCAGCTATTTCGGCCCATCCCAAACACACCCATGGCTTAGGGCTGGGGAGCCAGAGGCCTGCAGCTGACCATAAAAGGAGAAAACCAAGCTGGGACTGAGATCAGACCCGCCTGTCTCGAGTTCCTCTGCCTTGGTTCGGAGGCCAGATGCAGTGGGACTGGCCAGAGGAGGTGGCCAAGCCGGGGCCCTGCAGGATTACCACCACCGCTCCCCCCGCAGTGAGGCATGGAGGACACAGCCTCGACTGTGTGCAGAAAAGCTGCTCCCTACCTAGCGCCACACACGAAGGCAGACACCAGACAGTCCCAGACTGGGGAGAACAGGAACACGTCAACGCTAGGCCCTGGGCCAGGGCCTCAACAAGACTGACCTTATATTGTCGCACTCGTGCTGACTGGGCACAGGGCTCCCCATGCACCCTCCAAGTTACCTCTCATGACCACTGGGCATGGCACCAATATCATCTACATGGGACAAATGGGGAAACTGAGGCACAGAGCTGTGGGCACCTTGGCAGAGGTGGATTTGAAGCCAGATCAAGGATCCACGCCCAAATTCCTTACTCTGGGGGTTGGGATCCTTCTGTTTCCAGTCTTCCTGTCCCTTCTCCCCATAGACTCCCAGGAGAGACGGATAGGTTGAGATTCTGGGCAAGAAGAGACACTCTGAGGGCTTCCGCTGGGCCTCTTGAGGACTGTCCGGACCCACATCTGCTCTGGCATCTTTATCGGCAGAGCTGGCCGTGATGGGGTGTGCGGCTCAGCAGTATTACCCTGCTGGCTTCCTGGGACTCAGCTGCTCCCTCCTCCTCTCCCTCCAGCTCCCTGGGGGGCCAGGGCAGCCATGTCCAATTCCCTGGTGGGGCCTACAGGTCATGTCCAAAGGGGTCAGTGTCCTTCGCTGGCCTCGGCACGGTCCCTGCACAGACACGTGCCATGGGATGGCTTGATTAATGGCTGCCTCTCCATTAGACCGTGTCCTTCCCCCACTGGACCTCCCACTGTGGGGCCTGGACGTGAGACAGGGAGGCGGGGAGCCCCATCCCTCCAAGACTGGGGGACCCAGCAGGCAGGCACAGGCTGAGCATGCAAAATCCACAAGGGACGAGGGGCTCGGCTCCGGGTTGGGGCTTCCAGAGTCCTGTCCCATCAGCACATCTGCCTTTCACCGGGCACCACCTACCTGCTTGCTCCCAGACTCAGCCTCCTCGGCTCCCCCCACTCCTGACGGACCCCGTGCAGCCCAACGGGTCTCTCAGAGTCAGTTCATCCTAATCCCCTCCTCATTTCCTGCCAAAGAACGTGAACATCTCATGATAAACCAGAGCCCACTGACTTCTCCCAGCCCCCAGCCCACGCTGACCTGCGCCAGACGGAGGAGCTGACGGCCCTCACCGCGGGGCCAGACGCAGGGCTGGGAGCCGCAGACAGACTGGGCACCCCACTCTGGGTGCGGTGTGGGGACACCCCCTCCAGGGAAGCTGTGGGGTGACTCCGGGCTCCTCCACCAACCCTTGGGTTAAATGCCTGCCCCTCAGCATCCCTGTCCTTAGCAGGAAAACCTGCACCTTTCAAGGACATGAAAGGAGGCTGGACCCCATAATCCAGTCTGACACCACAGCAGCACCCATGGCAGCGGGGAGGCTTCACCATCATGGCCGCTGCTCTGACAGCCCTCACCTCAGCAGGAGGCAGACACTAGTTCTGACCAGGGCAGGGAAGCAGGCCAAGTCCAGCCCTTGCTGAGTAAAGGCCGAAATCAGTACCTTAACCCTTGGGAGCCTCGGTTTCCTTGCCTGCGGTGGGGCCAGGGGCCAAGGGTGACAGGAACGCGGCCACAGTCTTGTCTCCAGGCCCCACACTTGTCTCTGGGGACAAGTCACTCGGGGCTCTGGGCCTCAATTTCTTCAGTCTGTCAGATGGGGTGGTTGTCGGGCCTTCCCTGCTGGCGCACGGCACTGTGAAGCTCTCCGCAGCCTTTGATCCCAGGCCAGGGGGTGACCCATAGGGCGCAGCAGACCTCTCCTGACCCTCCCGCTGCTCCCCTCGGCAGCAGACAATCTGCCTGTTCTGCTCCCCACGCTGCCTCTGGTGAATCCTCTCACACATACACACCCGGCACGTCTGGCCTGTACCCCAGTGCTTGTATGCATAAATAAATCTTTAAAACAAAATGGGATGGGTGTCCCGCCAGGGCCCAGGATGGCTGAGCAGCAAGGGGTTTACAAAGCAGAGCAGTATGGGGACATTACTGCTTCTCCTCTCTCTGTCCAGTTCACAGAGCTGCCTCTGGGAGGTCTGTGAGCAGGAGCTACAGGCCTCCAGCCTGGGCAGAGGCCTGCAGCTGAGCATAGGAACTGATAAGGTGGGGGTCTGGATCAGCCCCCTCCCACCCACCACCCCCCCAGGCTTCTCTCCAGTCTGGCGTGGGTGCAGCCAAGAGCCCCAGGCTGATCCTTTCTTTCCTGTTTCATCCCCAGAGAGGCCACTTGGTGCTAACTAGGTGAGGACAGAGCCCTTCCAGTCCTATCTTGCACAGGGTGACACCCTGAGAGCCCCTCTCAGCACATCAGAACGGAAACCTTATCTGCATGTCACACCCAGCCCCGCCCCAACAAGACCCAAAGTGGGTTTCTGTCAAGAAGGCTTCCCTGGTATTTCCCCCACATCCATCATGTTGATTTACTAGCTCAGCTAATTCCAGGCTCCTGCTCTGAGCCTTCAGCACTCTGAGGTGCAAGAAGACAGACGAGCAGGAGCCGCAGGAGCGGCTTCCACTCAGCCCCCCCACCCTCTGGCAAGCCTGAGGCTATCAGGCAGACACGCCAGGTTCAACTCTGGCTCTGACCCAGGGGAACGTCAGGGAGCCTTTCACCTGTGTGGGCCTCAGTTTCCCCTCTATGCAAAGGGCATAGCAATAGCACCTGTCTCCAGCACTGGCTTATCTGAGTCACCTAAACACAGGCACCCAACATGAGCACGAACACATGCCCTGTAGGTCTGTGGAAAGAAATAACTGCGAAGATTCCTGGAAAGCCCTGAGTGTCCATGAGAAATAGAAATCCACTGTCCTTATGTTTTTGGAAAGGAAACCACGAGGGAATGTCCATAGAAAGAGAGTGGACTGAACACAGGCACGTGGCTCTCTTCTCTCCACAGCCCTTCTTAAAATGACAGTAAAGGGGTTTTTCCACAAATACAGGAACCCAATAGGCTGGAGAGATCAGGAGCACAAGTATGGAAGCCAGAAAGCAGGAAGACAAAAGGAAGTCTAAGCTAGCTGGGGAAAGCTGAAATGGGGTCCAGTTTGCTTCAGCTAATCCTGGCCTCAGCCAGAACCTCAGCCACCGGCTGGGAATCCTGGAGAAGGGCGAGGAGGAGGACAAAGAATAAGGACTGGCTAAGAGTCTAAGAAGTTTCTGGACACTCTGACACAAGCTACACTCCCTGCAGCCAAGTGACAACTGAGATGTCACAGTTATGAGAACTATTCTCTGCAGAGGGTTCAACAGAGTCTTTCCTGGAGGACATCAGGGGCCCTGCTAAAAGGAGGAGGCTAGTTTTTTTGTGAATTCAGAAACTTAGCCTCTTCTCAGCTTGACCCTCAAAATGATGGTGGACAGACCTTCACTCCAAGTGTAATAATGCACAAGTCTCCTCTAAATCTACCTAATGATCTCCATGGTGGTGCAGGAGTTAAGTCTCAGCACTATCAAACTACTGCCGTCCACTGTGGACTGAATTTGATCCCAGGCCAGGGAGCTGATCTACATGGCGCAGCAGACCTCTCCTGTCTCACCTGCTGCTTCCCTCAGCAGTGCACTTCATTAATCTACCTGTTCTGCTCCCCACTCTGTCTCTGGTGAATCCTCTCACCACTCTGGCCTGCACCCCAGTTCTGTATGCATAAATAAATGAAATCTCTATTTTAAAAAGGAGTCTAATGAGTTCAAGGCAAAGACAGAACATACATCAGGTGTGTGTCAGTAGGATGACCCGCCTCCATAATGCCACAGCCAGGCTCAGCAGCAGCAAGTATGACTTGTCCCTTAACTTTCTGGTACTCGCACACCAAAGCATCCAAGACAAGGGACGGCCCAGGAGCACCACACATCTGAAGAAGGCCACTAATATCTGAGATCAAAACAAATAAATTAATGGGAAGATATGCACCTTGCAGGAGTCTTAGAGAAGAGCCTGCTAAGAAAAAAGGGGCATCACAAGCACAGAAAAAGAATGCCATCAGGAAGAAGCAATTTGGAAACAAAACATATGCCACCAGAGAGTAAAAACTTCATGGAAGGGCGGTAAGATAAAGCTGAGGTGACTGAAAATCAATGGAACCTATTACATCAATAGATGCAGAAGAAGCATCTTCCAAAATCCAATAACCATTCATGATATTTAAAAAAAACAACCAGCAAACTAGGAATAGAGGGGAACTTCCTCAACTTGTCAGAGAGCATCTATTAGACATCTACAGCTAACATCACACTGAATGGTTTTAGGAATTGGATGCTTTTCCCTAAGATTGTGAACAAGGTAAATCTGTCCCTTCTCACCATGTACATCAGTATATTGGAAGTCACCAAGGTTTGTTGCTGTCGCTGTTTGTCTGGCTTTTGTGTGTTAATATTAAATGATATTTAAAGTCTAATTTGTCTTATGTGGTCATAAGACATAAATCCTCTACTTGGTTAACTTAGAAATCAGTTCATGATTGGACAAAGACATTTTTAGATATCTGAGGGAAAAAATAAGGAAACTCACCTGGTTTAGGTTAAAGAAGATGATGTAATTTCCCAGAAAATAGAATTTAAAAAGATAAAGAAATGGAAAAAATCAGGAGGAAAATGAAATGAGAAGACTTTTGTAAAAAAAGAAGAGTGTAGGCCCTCCCTGGTGGCGCAGCAGGTTAAATAAAGCACTGCACTAAGAAGCTTAAGCCACTTCCGCCTGAGTTGGAGCCCCGCCTGCCCCAGAGGTGACCACATGGCCGCAGCAAACGTCTCCTGACACGCCCACTGCTCCCCTCAGCAGCGTACTTCATCGATCTGCCTGTTCTGCTCCCCACTCCGTCCAAGGTGAATCCTCTCACCCTCCGCATCTCTGGCCTGTACCTCAGTTCTGTATGAATAAATAAATCTTAAAAAGAAGAAGAAGAGTGTAAACTGAGAAAAAGACATCCCCAAAGAAATCATTCAAAGAAATTTCTCAGAACCAAAGCCATGAGTTTAAAGATTAATTAGATCTCCCAGCCTCCAGCACAATAGTGAGCACAAACCCTTGCCAAATCCCATCATCATGAACAGGGGGACAAAAGGAAGCTAAAAGCTTCTAGAAAAGAGAAGAGAAACTAGTCACATACAGAGGCCTAAGAATCAGTTCAGCTTTTTATCTTCTCAAAACTGAAACTGAAGCCAGAAAGCAATGAAGCAACGTCTGAAGTTTTCTGAAAGGAAATGTTTCTTGCTTAAATTATAAACAGCTAAGCTGTTCTTTAAATATTTGGGAACCATGAAGTCATTCAGATATGCAAATTCTCAACTGCCTCACATACATCCTTTCTGGAGTAGCTATTTCATTTAAACTGGAGAGAAGATCAAGAGGATGACATGGAAACTTGCAAACAAGGAATCTACCACGTGGCAATCTGAAATATGAGGAAGTCTCAGATGTCAACTACTAGTCACAGAGGGTAGCCAGAAGGCTCCAGCAGCAAGAAAAAGCTATAAATTACAAATCTGAGTATATTAAGATATAATATACTCAAAAGGAAAACTGGAGTAGAATTCATGATTCAGTGTATAGAAAATCAACTTACAAAAAAAAAAAACGCAAATACTAACTCAAAAAAAAAAAAACGCAAATACTAACTCGAGGGGAAAACTTGAACAGAAAATGAAAAGTAATTGCAAGGTAGTACAAAGTTCAGCTGTGAATAGCACCTACACATTCATAATAATACAGTTAATATGAGCTATCTTGGGAGTCTATGAAATAGGGTATGAGGGTGTCTGCCTATGTGCACATATGTATGTATGTGTGTATGTAAGTTTTGGGAGGACCTGGTGGGAACAAAGTAAAGGAATGAATGAGCTGAATCCTCATCTTTTACAATAAAAAGCAGAAAGTGTTGTCTTAATAAAAGAAAAATAATTAAGATGGCAGCATTATAATTGCTTGAGATTTTGGAGGTAAATTCCAAAAAGGCATAAAATTGTTAACAGTAACCCCTAGAGAAGGGGAATTAGAGCAGCAACAGAAGAGGGTTATTTTTCTTAAAAATCCTGAAGGAATGACTCAACTCTATACCATATTCACTGTACCTTTAATAAAAATAACTAAACTTTTAAAAAGGAAACAGGGAATCCCTTTAGGCAGTAACATGCAACACTATAACAAATGCAGAGTCTTGGGTATGGGTGCTAAGTTGGGAAGAAAAGAGGTAAGTATCTCCTTGGAACTGCCATAGACATCTCTAGAAGAACATCTAATAGAAGCTTTGTTGTCTCTGGAGGGGTGTGGGGGGAAATATACGGGGGTGAGGGGATAATGGAGTAGCAGTCTGACCCATAGGCTGAAGGGATAAATTTAAGCTGTTGAGTATGAATGTATCATTACTCTAAAAGCAAACCTCAAAGCCTGGGTCATTTTTTAAAATAGATATGACATCACTTGGACACATATAAGATATTTTTCAAATGCTTTCTTCTCTTGCCCATTTCTCTCCCAAGAGGTTGGGTTTCCTTTTGGGAGGAGACTGTTGGTAAACTATGCCTTAGAAAGCCCCTCCCTCAAGGACCTCCCTGGTGGCGCAAGGGGTTAAGTCTCAGCACTATGAAGCTATCAACAGCCACTACATTGTCAATTCATTCTGGACCAGGGAGCTGACCCACAGGGCACAGCAGACCTCTCCTGTATCCCTATTGTTCCGCTCAGCAGTGTGTTTCAGTCAATCTGCCTGTTCTGCTCCCCACTCTGTTCTAGTGAATCATCTCACCACCTTGCCCACCCCCCTTGCACCCCCCCATCACCACACTTCTGTCATGTACCCCAACTCTTATACATATAATAAATCTTTTAAAAAGAAAAGAAAGCCCCACCTCCCTCAATAACACACACATATATTCTCAACTCCCCAGAAGCAGCCCACCACCGTTCACAAGTCAACAAGACTCATTAGTGTGTGCCATCCTCATCTCCAATGCCACATCAAAAAGAGTTGTAAATACCCACCCCCACCCTGACCCTAGCCATCTCTTTTCCTTAAGCAAGTCTAACATCTCTTCATCGATCAATAAATACTCACTGATTAACTACTACATGCCAGCACCAGCACAATGACAGAGAAGCCGCTAAGGATGGGGCCTTGGGAACTTAAGAATTCATTCAGACACATTTCATAAAGGCTTTGTTTTATATTCAGGCTACGTAGGATCCATCCCTCCCTGAGCCTAACACGCCCATCTTGTGGCAGACGGGACTGAGGAAGGGCATCACAACTGGATACAGATCTCAGCGGATGGCAGACGGCTACAGCCTGGATTAGCAAGATCACTAAGAGTCACACTGGGGCCAGTGTTCTTTCACAGAAACCCAACTCCTGCTGTATAAAGGACAAAGCATTCTTTCCACACTTATAGTTTTCCTTCACGATTTTTTTTGAAGATTTATTTATTTATGCATACAAGAACTGGGGTACAGGCCAGAGGTGGAGTGGGTAAGAGATTCACCAGAGACAGAGTGGGGAGCAGAGCAGATGACACTACTGATGAGGGGGGCAGTAGGAAGGCAAGGGAGGTCTGCTGAGCCCTATGGGTCAGCTCCCTGTCCAGGGATCGAACTTGTGCTGCGGTGGCGGCTTATAGCTTCACAGTGCTGAGACTTAACCTCTCGCACCACAGGGAGGCCAACTACCTCCTTACTTTCTACTGTGAAACTCTGGTCTCTATTCTTGGTGGGTTTTTTCTGGCACTGATTATGTTCAGATAGTTAAAACCTCCATTTTATGCCATTCAGTTTAGTGAGTATAGTAGAGAGCGAATCCCAAAATGTTAATGGGGTGATCTCTGGGTTGTAGAGTTATGGGTGCTGACATGTTCTCCTCCGATTAAAAATGTATTTTCATTCATCTAGAATGAATATGTAGGACTGGAGGTTTAATTTACACATGTATATTTTAAGAACCTGCCAGTTTACAACCTCTGGACGTTCACACTGAATAATCGTATAACAATTGTACACACCTTTAAAGTTGCCTTTCCTAAGTGTGGGGACAGGAGACTGCCTGTATCCCAGAAACATTCATAGGAAAGAACATTCTCTTACCCTTCCCCAAAGATCAATGATAGTGGATGGGTGCTTCCCTTTTTATTGTTCATTCAAACTATGATAAGAAAAGCAAGGGTTGGGGCCTCCCTGGTGGTGCAAGTGGCTAAGTCTCAGCACTATGAAGCTATCAGCAGCCGCTGCAGCATGAGTTCAATCCCCAGACAAGGACCCACAGGGCGCAGCAGACCTCTCCTGTCCCGCCTGCTGCTCCCCTCAGCAGTGTATTTCAGCAGATCTGCCTATTCTGTTCCCTACCCTGTCTGTGGTAAATGCTCTCAGTCCCATCCACCTCTGGCTTGTACCCCAGTTCTTGTGTGCATAAATAAGTCAATCTTTAAGAAAAAAGAAAAACAAGGGCTGAGTGAGGACCAAGCTTGTTGAATTAGAAAAAAATCACACCTTAAAGATGCCCAGTTTCTTTTTCTTGCCTTATTGCACCAGCTAGCACTTGCAGAACTAGAACTAGTGAGAGGGAATGCCTTGTTATTCATTTTATGGGGAATTAATTCAGACTTTCACTATTAGAATGACACTAGATACAGATTTTTCTGTGGCTCGCTTTTATCATAGTAATGGAGTCCTCTTCTGCTCTTTGTTTTCAGAGAATTTTTATTATCAACATATAGTATGTCAAATGCCTTTTCTGCATCAGTGGGTAAGATCATGCATTTTTTGTCTTCTTTAGACTATCTTATGGCGAGACTTTTGAATATTAAACCAGCCTTGCATGTCTGGGCAAAACGCAAAGAGCCAGTGCCAAGGTTTCCAGTTACTTTTGGAGACTCAGTTTCCTCTGTTGTAAATTGCAGGCAGCAACACTCACCTGCCTCATAGAATTGTGTCAAGGAGAGAGTAGAGTCTGAGTTTGTCTGAAAGGTGTGCGCTTTGGCCCAAAGAGCTATTTACATAGAGGCAGCAATGAGTTTCCACAACAGCAAACACTACTTTTCAGGCTTTTGGAATACTAGACACTGCTTGCAGCAAATTTCATATTCCCCAGAAGTGTGACAAGTGAGGAGATTTTAGGTGCCAGCCAGGTGAGCAATTTTTATATCTTTTCAGTGCTTTTTAGAAAACGCATGTAACTGGCATGTCCAGCATCCAGTTTTATGCTTGAAGCTGACTGAGAATAGCTCATATTCCTTGACTTTCTATAAAATACCATGCACTGTTCTAAGTACTTTACATGCAATAGTTTATTTTATTTAATCCTAGAAATCATGCTCTTAACTTTGCTTAGTCTGAAATACGTTCTGGGGGTGGGAGAAACTTGCTACAACAACTGTTAATAAATACTAGATGGGTGTAATGTATCTGAAGCTTCAGAACAGGCGCACCTTGGCGGTAGAGACAGAAGTCAGAACAGCAGTTCTGGGTGAGATGGTATTGACTGGAAAGAGGCACTAGTGAACTTTCTGGAAATAATTCACACCTTGGTCTTGAATGTACATGCTACGCACCCGTGCATGACTCCATGAAAAGCCTATTTGTGTTACTAACCATCGCATACCAGCAAAGAGGTTAGGAGCGAGACCTCCAGCTGAGAGAAGCCTGCATCAGCCGCACTCAAAGCAAGTTGCAGGTTGGACGGTGTCACCCCCGTCACTGAGGCCAGAGCAGGCAAGACACTTGTCGAGGACCCCATAAGAGTGAGTGACAGCTGACTGCACCCCAGCGTGGCCTGGCCCAGCCGAGGCCTGTCGCCGCCTTCCTCCCTTCCCAGGTGACCAGCGCCACACCGTCTGGAGCCCGCGGCGGCTGCCGGCAGGGGGCGCTGGGGCTGAGACGCCATGCCACCATGCCCCATGCCCATGCCCGTATTTGCCAGGGCGCTTTGCATTCCCTCACCCTTGGCAGATGCAGGACTCACTTTTTTCCTTTTTCAGTCACAGCGCTCCTGCTGCCCAAGCCGCCTGCCAAGCTCTGCATTCTTGGCGAGGACACCGGCAGCAGGACAGGAGGGGCCTGGTGAGGGCCAGCGCCCTCGGGGGCTCCCGCTGCACGACCAGGCGCCCGCCCCTCACCTTGCAGCATGCTCCGGTAGGCAGTGTCCGCGATGGCGTAGATGTGCGGCGGCATCTCGTGCCTCTTCTTGCCCTTGTACATGTCCACGATCTTCTCCGAGTAGATGGGCAGCTGCTTGTAGGGGTTGACCACCACGCAGAAGAGACCCGAGTACGTCTGCCGGACAGAGAAGCCACGTTTACTTCAGAAGTGGCAGGAGGGAGCGTGGACACGAGCGGACAAGGCCCTGCATGGACGGCGCGCCACAGTATCCACCTTTTTAGAAAAGATTTATTTTTATTTATTTATGCACACGAGCACTAGGGTGCAAGCCAGAGGTGCAGGATGCGAGGTGAGAGGACTGACCAGAGACAGAATGGGGAGAGAACAGGTGGGCTGACTGAAATACACTGCTGAGGGAGCAGCGGGGAGGCAGGCGAGGTCCGCGCCCCCCTGTGGGTCACCTCCCTCGCCGGGATCCACCTCAGGCCACAATGGCTGCTGACAGCACTGAGATTTGAGCCCCTGGGCACCTGGGAGGGCCGTGGGTATACCTGCTAGCGGCAGCCTGCCCCAGACAGGTGGACAGGCTGAGACTCGCTGTCCCGGTGGGGACGTCCTCCAGATCCCGGGAACCCCGGGGGACGAGCAGCAAGGGGCAAGCCAGGCTTTCTAGCTTAGCTTTAGAGAGCTAATAATAATAATAATAATAATAATAATGTAGAGGGCCCTCCCTGGTGGCGCAGCGGGTTAAAGCACAGCACTGAGAATCTAAAGCCGCTTCCGCATGAGTTCGATTCCCGCCTGCCCCAGAGGTGACCACATGGCGTGGCAGACCTCTCCTGACCTGCCCGCTGCTCCCCTCAGCAGTGTACTTCGTCGATCTGCCTGTTCTGTTCCCCGCTCTGTCTCTGGTGAAGCCTCTCACCGCCCCTGAGCCTCTGGCCTGTTCCCCAGTTCTGTATGCACAAATAAATCTTTAAAAAAATAATAATAATGTAGAGCTTTAAATAGTTCTGGGTTCAGATCCCAGCCCCACTCCCGCCCGCTGTCACGTCCTCTCCAGAGCCATCACCACTTCGACCACAGCGCCTGTGTATCCAGTCCTCACAGCTCCCCGTGACAGCGGTCCTGCACCCCTAACCCCTGCCCTCTGCCCGCTGGACAGCCCGGGAAGCGAGGGCTTGGGGAGGCGGCCTCCGGGTCCCACGGCTGCTGGAAGTCCCAAACCAGAAATCCCGACTGCTCGCTCCAGAGCACTTGACGGTGAGGATGTGCTCCCTGGCCTGTAAAACGGGGCCCACAGGGGCACCCCTCAGGAAGGAATGTACCGGCCTGCTGCAGCCTGGAGGAACCTCTAAAGCCTGTCAGTGTGGACAGCAGTGGCCACACATGGGCATGGAGCCCGGACCCCACTGCTGTGCAATATCCAGGCCAGGCCAGCCATGAGCACACCAGCCCCCTGGTTTTCAGGGGCTGAAGCGAGGGGGTGCTGGAGCAGGGCAGGGGGACTGGAGTGAGGGGGGATCTCGAAATAGACAGGGGTGACCAGTGACGCTGCAGTGAATGTTCTACTTGCCACTGAATTGTTTCCCCTGAGAAGGTTAAAATAGTGAATTTTACATTTGTTTTGCCATAGTTTAAAAAATAGTTGGGGTCTCTCTGATGGCTCAGTGGGTTACAGCACAGCACTGTGAAGCTGGCTGCAGCCACTGAAGCACAAGTTTGATCCCCGGCCAGGGAGCGACCCACAGGGTGCAGCAGCCCTCTCCTGCCTCCCCGCTGCTCCCTCAGCAGTGGTTTCAGTCAATCCACCTGTTCGGCTCCCCGCTCTCTCTGGTAAATCCCTCCCGACACTTCTGTCCTGTACCCTAGTTCTTGTGGGCATAAATAAAGACATCTTTTAAAAACAGATAAATTTTTAAAAATGAAAAATAGCTGCCCCACTCTATGAAGTGCCTGGGCAGTTCTGAAAATAACCAGAAGGGGCATAGGGCTGGCAGCGCCCCAGCACAGCCCCCACACAGGGCACAGGGAGCGCCATCGCCATCGCTGTCATTCCCGTTGCTTGTTAAGCACCAGACTTTCCCAGGGGTCAAGGGCAGAGGTCAGGAGACAGACTCCAGCCTGTCCCCTGCAGGAAGCTTTTCCCAAATGATAACATCAGTGTCGCCTGCCTTCCCTGCTCCCCAGGGAAGCGACCATAGAGCCAAGTCTCCAGTTACCTCAGGACAAAGCAAACAACGTGGAGAGCAAGAGGCTTGGCCCACATGGCCAGGCGGGACCCTGGCCACACCAGGCCCAGCACCCCTGCCAGTGCCCGGTGTAAGCCAGAAGCAGGCGCCCAACCTCAGGCACCCTGCAGAAACAGTCGCTCGTTCACTCACTCACCCAGTGCGCACTCAGGGTGCATGTCCTGGATACAGGGCAAGGCGCCAGGCTTGCCATCCATGACCACGATCTCGCGCCCCCAAAAGGCTCAGTCAGGGCTGCAGCTATTGGCCATGGGAGGGCCCCTGGAGGCCCCTCTGCTGGGGAGACAGTGTGTGACAGGCCAGTGGCTGGGAGGGGAAAGCTACTCTCTAAAAGGTCCAGGACACGAGCCTCAGTCCTAGATCGACAGAAAGGGGACCAGGATGGTGAAAAATAAAAATAACTTTCAAATAGGAGGACACCCAGGCAAGGGAAGAGAGGGGTGCTCTTGTCTCCCTGCAGACAAGAAGGTGCTCAGCAGCCAGGACCTGGAGAGAGGCGCAGGCCAGTGGCAAAGGCAGCCAGCAGCAGGCTCCTGCTGTGAGCCCCAAGGTCTGTCATTGAGGGAGCTTAGGGGAGCAGGAGGAGGAGGAGGGGGTGAGCTGCCTGCAGAGGGAAGCAGGGGCCAGGACCACCCAGCATGAGCACCCGGCTGCCCTCTGCAGATGCTGTCCCAGCCTCCTGCAAACAGCTGGGGGTGGGAGCCCCTTTCTCTCCCCTGCAGCCCAGGCAGCCCTCTGCATGCAGTCAGCACTCCATAAGTGCCTCCGTGGAGCAGAGACAGCGCTGCCTGTGTTCCTGGGACCTGGAGCCTTGCACACAGGCCTGTACACAGCAGGTGCTCACAGATGCTCGCTGGGCAGTGAACTACGTGCCCTCCTGGTGTGTGTCCTGCCACCAGCACCAGCCTCCCCGGGGAGGCGCCCTCACGAGGGACCCACTGCGTGAATGTCCACCAAGCCCCGCCTCCTGCTCCTCCCAGGACCACACCCACAGCTGTGTCCCGTTAAATGTCATTTACAGCCCAAGCCACACTCCCACGTTCTCAGCCTGGGGCAGTAAAGGACAGCGGTTGAGAGTATAAAATTGAGTTCTGGACACCTGTCGTTAAACCCGCATGTGCCACTTCATTAGCTGTGTGACCCGGGACAAGTTTCTTAAGCTCTCTGAACTTCAGTTATCCTCAAATGCAAAACAGGAGGCATAACAGCAGCTCCCATAGGTCTGCTGTGAGATATCATTTGTTGGTTTTTTTTTAGATTTATTTATCAATGCACACAAGAACTGGGGTACAGGTGGGGGGATGGGAAGATTCACCGAGACAGAGTGGGGAACAGAACAGGCAGATTGACTGAAACCCACTGCTGAGGGGAGCAGCGGGGAGACAGGAGAGGCCTGCTGCGCCGTGTGGGTCACTCCCTGGCCGGGGATCGAACTGGTGCCCCCTGGCTGCAGGTCGCTTCATAGTGCTGCGCTCTAACCCCTTGCACCACCCGGGAGGGCCTGAGATGCCATTTGTGAAGCAGCTAGCACTTGCCTGGTGCATATAGTAGGTGCTCAATAAACATTAGTCAACTCTACCAGGCTCCCTCTGCTTCAAGATGATGGAGCCAATGCCACCTGCCACCTGGGGCCTTCTCACATGCTGTGCCCACTACCTGGAACACCTGCTGCCAGCTCGTCAGGGCCACCTGCACCTCCTCTCACAGGGCTCAGCCTAACGGTCACCTCCTGGACGATGAGCTGCACACCACTGTGTCCAGCACCCAGCATAGGGCGGGACACTCGGTAAGTGTTTGCTGGATAAATGAAGAAAAGAAAGAAGAAAGGCCCCCCCGACTCCATCACCAGCTTCTGAAGGACAGTATCACTTTCCTCCTTGCCCAGGTCTCCTTCTGGTGCAGGGCACACAGCCAGCACTTAGCCACGCTCCAGGGCAGACTGGACTCTCTTTCCAGGACACGAGGATCCTAGAGAACAAGGGAGCCGCCAGCAGTGCACCTGCCCAGGGCACTGGGACTCGGACTCCATCTCCACACTGCAGCTCGGCTAAGGGCGCCCTCCCCAGCCCACCTGCGCTTGGCTTTTTCTGCCCCCTGCCCCGAGACCCCTCCTGCTATCTAGCTCATCAAGTTCAGAGACTTCAACATCAGCTCGCCAGGTCCCAGCGGCATCTCAGGGCCAGCTGCCACCGCAGGTCCGACCGCAGACCCAGGGCTTCCCTCTTGTGACCGTATTAGGAAGTGACTACAGCTTTCCTCTGGCACTTTATATGGTCAGCTGCGGAGCCCTGAGCGGGGTCTGCGCCGAGGCCTGGCAGGAGAGAACAGCGGGGGGAGGTGGAAGGAACTCAGGCTTGAAGTCACACGGGCCAGGACAACCTCGGCTCTGCCCCCACTCCGGGTGACCTACATAAGTGGCCGAGCCCCGAACCTCCACCCCCCTCTAGAGGACCAACACCCCTCTACCAGGCTCTAGTGCAGTGAACATCCATCCTCCACACAGACACTGTCCACCAAGAATGAGCCGGCTGCAGGCATAATTTTAGCAGCAGCAAAGACTCAAAACGACCTTAGTAGCCACTTATGGGACCAGCGCAGTACGTGAGGCACATTTCCATTAAAGAGAGTTCATGTTCTAGGGGCCCTCCCTGGTGGTGCAGGGGGCTAAAGCGCAGCACTGTGAAGGTATCACTGCAGCACGAGCTCGATCCCCGGCCAGGGAGTGACCCACATGGCGCAGCAGATCTCTCCTGTCTCCCCGCTGCTCCCCTCAACAGTGTATTTCAGCAGATCTGCCTGTTCTGCTCCCCACTCTGTCTCTGGTGAATCCTCTCACCCCCTGCTCCCCTGGCCTGTACCCCAGTTCTTATAGGCATCAATAAATCTTTTTTAAAAATGAGTAAATGTTCTCCATGGTCTCTGCATGGGCTACCTTATTGTACTGAGAAGATTCTTTAAAACAGTAGTAACAGCTCAATGGCTAGTGATGGGCTCAACAAAGTGCAGCCTCTGTCTCGTCCCCTGTCCAGGAGGCCTCTGCCCACAGGCAGTTCCCAGCGTCCCTCACTGGGTACATAACACCAAAATAGGTCACTTGCTGGAACGTGGACCTACAGGCTCTCCTGATCCCCTGGTCTTCTCTGAATAGTAGAATCCAAACCAGTAAAACATCCTTTTGGGTTCGTGGATGGGGAATTTGGGCTTGGGGACCTGGTGAACAGGAAGGTGTCCCATCTTCACTTTGGATATTGCTCTCAACCCCCAGAGCTTGGCGTCAGGGGTTGAAATGGGGGTCAGTCCATCTGTCTAAGAGACCAAGGAGTTAAGATGTCAGTGAAGGGGGGCAGGTGTCAGAAAACAATGATCAGCAGCCATGAACTCTCAGCTGCAGGGCCTGGGGAACAGCAGGGAGTGGTGCGGCCTGTGGAGAAGCACAGAGCACAGCATGCAGGACTGTTACCTGACTTCTTGGACCTAGGGGTGTGTCAGGTCTTCTGCTCTTGCAAGCAGTTCCAGAAACAGGTTTATGTGTATGTGTACTCAAGCACATGCACACATTTGGGGGGTGGGTGGAGAGGTATCATATTAACTCCACACAAATTATGAACAAAAGTCACGAGAACAACTTGTAATCTCTGGCTTAGCATCTTCCATTGGCTCAGGGAGTCACACCCAGGAGCTCGGGAAACCATGAAGTCAGAGTCCTTCCTTCCTTCCATTCACTCAGAGCTTGCCCAGCACACAGCTAGCAGCGCCTGTGTGCACCCCTGTCCCCCGACACACACAGCCCGCCCGCCCCTTCACCTCCTGCCTCACACCTCCTTGTCTGAATTCCAACTCTGCACATCTCCAGGGCTCGGACCGAGCGTACGTGAGCCTCAGCACCTGTTCTCTAAAGCCAGGTCACAGCATCCATCTCAGGGTCATTGGAAGGATTAAACAAGACTGCAATTGAAAAGCCCTGGTCCTAGAGCTAAAGTTGCTGGGTTTGAGACTCTATTTCGCATTCAGTTATTTAACATTTCTACACCTCTCTTTGTCTGCACAAATAAGGCACTATAGGTTTCCCTACTCTCAGAAAGTAGAACATTCCTATTTGGTAGGCACTGGGAGGCTATTGTTTTGATTCTAGGTGGTGTGAAACACCACAGGCAAAGGGAACCCAGCCAAAGACAGCATCTAGGAGACCCAGGAATGCTGGGCTGGGAATCAGCCATGTCACTGGCTGTGACAGCTCAGGCTGCCCCTTGAAGAGAAGCAGACAGGGCCCTCTTCTGTCTCTAGATCCTTCTACATCCAAGAAGACAAGACGTCTGCCAGGACCTTCTCAAAGGCCCACTTTGAGAGGAACCTGGCTTGACAGAGAAGTATTCTCCTCATTCCCAAGGGCAAAGCCAGTTTACCTGGCTTCCTGGGCTCAGGTCTCCCACCACCCACATGTTAGCAGGGGTGCAGTCAGCGCTCAGGCCAGACATAAGCTGCACACCCCCACCCCCGCCTCCCAGCCTTCTGCTGTAGCTTCATGCCACGGGCAGAGCTTTCGATTAAGTGCGCAAATCGACCAGAAAGGAGCAAGACAAGAATAGCTGTGGGGTCATGATGCTGAGGCTTGTTGATCTAATCTGCTCAGAGAAGCACCCCAGGAATTTGGAATTTGGGTTCACTTTCTAATCTGCTGTCAGAAGATATTCTGAGTCTCAGGACCTTCATAAGTCCTCCCCCTCCTGGTTTCTATTTTGGGTTCAAATACCAAGTCATAAGAGAGCAGGTGAGGTTCAGATGCCACCTGGGCCTCCATGGACGGAGGTGTCACACCTTGGATGGAGACACAGAGCAATTTTTTCTCTATCTCCCTGCAAACTGGCGCCATGGAAACACTTATCCTGTGGCCACAGCCATGGTTGGGAGTATTTCCATACAAGGCATGCCGCAGATCAAGGGACTTTCCCTCTGGCTTAGGGACGCAAGGACAGGCTGTGCTTAAGTTTGCCCACCTATGAAACGGGCGAGCATACCCAAGTCTACGGACGTTGTGTTGATTAAATGAAAACAAGTGTGTCAAGGTACAGGAGTTGGAATAGAGGAGGTGATGAGCAGGCTCCCCGGGTCCAGGCTGTCCAGCAGAGCTTCCTGCTGTCAAGGACAGTCCCACACCTGTGTCGCCCAGCACAGCAGCCAGCACTACAGGGTGCTCTTGGACACTGGCATGTGGCCAGCACCACTGAAGAAGTGACTTTTCCAGAGCTGATTTTTAATTCATTCACATCAAAACACCATTAGCACGTGTGGCCACTGGCTACCATATAGGGCAGCACAGCACTAACCCACCCTGACCTGCACAGTCAACATAGAAGATCCTGGTCCCATGAGGCCCCCCTAACCACCCAGCTGCCAGGATGGAGCCCAGGTGGTTATGGGCGCCCTTTACTTCCAAGATGGACGAAGAGTCAGAAACTAGGCCCTCCCTGGTGGCGCAGGGGTTAGAGACACAGCACTATCTTGCTATCAGCAGCCACTGCAGCACGAGGTTGAGCCCCTCCCTGGCAGCCACAGTACTGACTCACAGGGCGCAGCAGACCTCTCCTGGCCCACCTGCTGCTCCCCTCAGCAGTGGATTTCAGTAGTTCCACCTGTTCTGCTCCCCACTCTGTCTCAGTGAATCCTCTTACCCCCTATCCTCTGGCCTACACCTCAGCTCCTGTATGCATAAATAAATAAATCTTAAAGAAAAATAAAGAAAAAGAATAGAGAACTACTGCCCTGAATCTGTAGGGACAGTAAACTGTCATCGACAGGTTTTTGGAAATTACCCCTTCAAGTGACGTGACTTAGAACTAACCCACGTCCTTAGATAATGGCGTTATGTTCTACTCCAGCAGATTTTACTCAGCCACATTATAATGAAACAACATTATTCAAGGACCTGCCGTGTTTACTATTTCCCGGTGCCGTGCATATGTGACCACATTAAGTCACTGGGCCTCCTTTGTGTGATTATTCCCATTTTACAGATAGGAAAACTGAGTCTTGGAGAAGTGAATGAGCCTGATCAATGTCACAGAACTAGGAAGGGCAGAGGGTGAGACCCAAACCCAGGGCTGAGTGATTCCATCTCACTGAGCCACTCCCTCCCTTCGTGAAACCTTCAGCATCTGGCCTCGGCCAGTGACATATCTCTCACCCGTCCCTTCCAGAGGTGCAGAGACCAGCAAGAAGTGACCGACTGGTGGCAAATACTCACGTAGATGAGTCCAGAGAAGTACCTCTCCCGCAGGTTATGCAGCACCGAGGCTTCATTGAGACACGTCAGCTCGGCCATGTCCTCCACCTTGGAGAACTTGGGTGGGTTCATCTTCTGGATGTCATCTTTGCTGACCGTGACCTTCTTGCCATTCTCCACCAGCTCCACGACCACCTCATCACCCTTCTCCTCCTTGACACTGGCTGCCTCAAAGCCCTGCTTCTCTGAAGGGATCCAGACCAGCTTCTTGGCAACCCAATCAGCCTGGGCCACTGGACTGTTGATGAAATTTTTGTCCACAAAGAGGAACTTCTCATCATCACCCATCTGTGCCATGGTGCCTGGTTGGTCCCCTGTGGAATAAGGTGAGAGTCAGATCCCAGCTGGAACCAGGCCCTAAATATAGATAAAGCCCTCCCCTTGTCAGGTCTAGGAAGGCAGTCTACTAGAACATTCCACAGAGTGCAAAACTGTTCCTGTGTCATTGTTTATGTTAGGTGGAAACAATCCAAAGACCCTTCATACTTTGCATCATTTCTATGGCTCATCATTATGGCGTTGGATACATACGCCATGGTATTTTCATGCTGCAATATTCACTCAGGGCTAAGAAGCAAGAAGTACATCTGTGTGTGTGTAAACACAGGGAGATAGCCAAGTCTTACTGTTCATTGTAAAAAAAAGACACCTCGATAGTTGGGGCCAGTCCCCAACAGGAAGGACCCCTCAAAATAGTTTAACCTAGAGTTACCATATAAGTCCATTCCTAGTATATACCCAAGAGAAATGTGAAAGCAAAATCATGTTCACACATATTACTTATGTGAATATTCATAGTTATTATTTTCAGCAGTCAAAGGAGAAAAGATCCAAAAATCCATAAAAGGGGAATGAATAAAAGATGATCTCTCCATGTGGTGGAATATTATTCTGTTGTTAAAAGGGACAAATACTGATATATGCTACAACATGGATGAACCTTGAAAACATCTGAAGTGAAATAATTTACACACAAAGGACTATATATTATGATTCCACTTTTATAAAATATGTGAAAGAGACAAATCCGTAAGGACAGTTATCAGGAGTTAAGAGAACACTAAAGGTTACAGCTAAGGGGTATGGGGCTTCATTAAGGGAAATGAAAATGTTCTAGAATGACCTATAGTAATGGGTGGACACTGCATGTGCTAAAAATCACTGAATTACAAAATTTAAATGGGTGATTTATGTGGTATGTGAGTTATAGTTCAGTAAGTTTTTTGAAAAATAAAAATGAAGAATAAGCATAAAATTCTATTTGTATTTTAAAATAGTTAGACTTGATAGGGAAAATAACTGGAGACACACTTTTTAAATACACTTATGAGAAGAGTTACTTTCTATTGTTCTCCAGTTTTTAGTACAGAAAATACCCATAACATAAAATTTACTTTCTGAATCATTTTTAAGTTACGTTATGGTTTAGTAGTAGTGTTTTCACGTCATTGTACAGCCATATCACCATCCATTTTCAGAATTTTTCATCTGAAAATGAAAATATATATGCAATAAAAAAATAACTCTTCATCCTTCCCGCCCCCCAGCTCACAGAAACCTCTACACTACTTTCTAACTCTATGAATTAGATAGCATTAGGTGTTTCATATATGTGGAATTGTACAATACCTGCCTTTTTGTGACTGGCTTATTTCACTTAGCATGTTCTCTAGATTCACCCATGTTTTAGCATGTGTCAATATTTCCTCCTTTTTAAGGCTGAGTAATATTCCATTACTTATTCATTCATTGGCATTGACTATTTGTTTACTTCTGTGTTTTCACTGTTAATAGTGCTGCTATGAACCTGAGTATACTTTCTATTATGGGTTTGTTTGTTTGTTTTTTTCCATCTTGTAACTTATTTAAATTTAAATTAAAAAATTGACACCCTTACAAAGACCTTCAAATGGCCAACACACATAAAAAAAGGGTGCTCAAGGTCAGTAGTAGGTGAAGATACAAGTTTAAACAATGAGATCCTGCTTTTCAGCTATCTGCTTGACCAAGGTGAGAAGCATGAGTAATACCATTGTCGTCACTGTCAAAGAAACATTGCGTAACATATTCAGGTGCATGTCACTATAATCAACATCTGTCTCTACTACATGAAGTTTACCACCAAGAGTCTGATTCGATCCTTCCCAGTAAAAGTGACTCCGTGTTCCCAACTTACCCATCCTCCTAAAATTCCTAAAAAGGTCACCCCTTCTACTCAAGAGGCTGGGGAATATGTCTTACTTGTTCCAAGCAGCAGGAAAACTAGGTGACTCTTTCCAATTGTATGTTGACAAGTCAGAAAAAAAAAAAGCAGCAAAAATACAACAAAAAATAAAAGGCCACAAGAACCTACACACACATACACCAGGAACCCTGTTTAATCCGGTTCATACCAGAACAAACAAGATCAAGCACAGAGATCCTGTCTCTGTCCAAAAAAGGAGACCGAGGCTTTGGCCTGCTTCCCGGGTCTCTGAAACCTGACAGCTACGATCTCTGAACCTTGACAGTTACGATGTGTGAAATCAGCTTTGGTCAAAGGAAAGGAGGAAAAGGGGAGCTTGGTCTCAGCCTACCAGGGGGTCTCCTCTTAGTGCCCTAGAACCCTGAAGTATCTGGGATGGGGCAGGATTCAGGGAGGTTGAGATGCTCTTCAAAAACAGGCCAGTGGTCAGATGCACTTGAAAAGTGCTCTGTGTCCCCTCCCCCTCTTCCTTGGGAGGTTGAATTCACCCATCAGAACATCCAAGGTGCCAGTAGGGCCTGAAATCCAGAGCTACTTCATCCTTTGAACCCAGGGCTCCCCCAGACAATTGGACCACAAACCTCTTTCCACTAAAAGCCAATGAAATCCCACAGATTTGCCCATGAGAAATCGATGAGCTTAGCAAATTAATATTACTAATATTAGTAATCACAGCTGCTCTGTCTGACTGAGCATCAGCTCTCAACTGTTCTAACCCCCTCAAATCCTATGCGAGGTGCCCCTGCTTTACAGGTGAGGAAACTGAGGTGCAGAGAGGCTTTGCACCTAGCCTTTTAGCCCACAGCTAGTCGTGGTGGCGCCTAAGATTTAACTTCAAAGCCATCTTTTCTGCTTTGCCCACCTTCTCTGAAACAGACAGAAAGCTCGTGAGCCAAAGGGAATAGACACATCCTGCATCAGTCCCGGCACCTGGAAAGCTCCAGGCAACTAACCAGGTTCTAGAGTGATAAGGACACTTGTCTCTGCTTGTACCCAGAGCCTTGAGTTTTCAAGAAGGGTCAGGTAAGGCCTGAGGGCAGCACCAGGAGTTTGAGAGTAGCCCGCAAAACTGCAGCGAGGTCAGGGGCACAATTCCAGTGACAGAAACCTCTAGAGGCTGAAATGAGGCAAACGTGGGTGACCGCTCCCCACTGGGCCTTAATTCAGAACAGGCTTCTCGGCCTCGGCACTGGACACTGGATCCCTCTTGCTGGGGAGGGTGGGGACCTGCACTCTGTAGGATGTCCATCAGCTGGACTGCACTGATGCTAGTGACACCCTCCCCAGTAATGACACCCCAAAACATCCATAGACTGTGCAGATGTCCCCTGGAGGATAAGGGTGTCCTTCGTGAGAACCATGACTTTAGAGTGAACAGTGTTCTCTTGGGAAGGACAATGAGCTGAAGCTAGTTTCCTCTGTCGGCCAAATTCAGGGGTCCCCCAGGTGGGATGAGCATATAGGACCAGCAAGAGACTGGCACCCAGGAGGCCAAGCCTCAGGAGACACCAGTGAACCAGTCTCTTCCTCTCCAAGCCTCCCTCCTCCAGCATCCCCCACATATGATGTCCTGCCTCAGCTCTGAGGGCTGAAAAGACGTATTTGGGGCCAGGGCCCCGTGCACTGCTTAACAGACTCATTCTGAGAAGTGCATTGCTACTGGCTTCATCACTGTGTAAATATCATGGAGTGTATTGCACAGCCCGGACGGCGTGGTCACCAGCTCCTCGCCTCTGTGGCACAGACATAGGGCCCACTGCCCACCCTGGGTCTGAGTGACCACAAGTTGAAGCACCGAGTACATCTTAATGATCAAGGGCAGTCCTTGACCCTTTGGGAGAGTAAATCCCCTCCCCCCCACACCAACCCGGCTCCAGGCAGTCACCATGTTTAGTGCAGCTGAGTGGCCAGTGTGGACCCAGCCCTGGCTTCCCACCAACAACCACGCTTCACTGAGTCCAAACAAGCTGTTCATTAGCCCCTGAAGATCACAGGCTACAAGAGCCACCGCTGCTCCCCCAGCTGCCAGGTAACTCTGGCTAAGTCTCTCTCTGGGCTTTGCTTTTCATGTGGTCCCTCAAAAAAAAAAAAAAAAAAGTCATGCTTGTCTAGCTCCGACATTTTACAGTATCTGGGATTCTGGATCAAAGGGAGCTGGATGAGATCAACAGAGAAGGCTCAGCGGCTCTGTTCCATTTATCCCATCATTAGTTTGTTTTCCCACTAGTTTTATTTTCCCCAGAACTCAGGGGTGAAAGGTCTTATCACTTTTGTGTCAATGGGAATTGAATCAAATACTCCAAAGGCCAGAGAGTGCAAGACATATCAGCAGGCCTGGTGGACAGTGTCTGGGAGTTTTACACCAACTCCAGATTGTGGACCAGAGATATCATACCCAACCCTCTGGGCTATGCAGAGGGGCTCAGGAAGAGGTGCTGGGGCAGAGTCCTGCTGCCCAGGGAGTGGCCACTCCAGTCCAGTGGTCACAGCCAGTGAGGATGTGAGCCCTGTATGGCCAGAATTAACAGGTGCACCCATCTGAATTTAAACACGAAATACCAACCCCAACAGTTAAGCTGCCTGCCATGTGGACAAACTGAGAGCTCCCTAGGCCTGACCTAGAGCATCTCCTGCCAGCTGGAAAGTGAGGTCTGTTCAGGTTCAAGTCCTGAGGTGTGAGGAGAAGCCAAGTGCAAAGGGAAGTTGGGAGAGGCAGACCAGATCTACAGGTCCCACATACTCCTCAAAAAACAAACTGGACTCTAAATATATAATAGTCACCATGGTGACTGCACCACTCTGAAGTCTTATGGAAAACAAGGGGGAAGAGCTGCAAAAAAATGTTAAAGAGAACTACCATATGATCTAGCAATTGCACTTCTGGGTTTATAGTAGAAGAAAATAAAAACACGAACTCAAAAACATATCTGCACCTCTGTGTCCACTGCAACATTATTTACAATAGCCAAGGCATGGGAAAACCTAAATGCCCAGCAACAGATGAATGGATAGAGTAGATGTGGTATGTAACTGCAATGGAGTATTATACAGCCATAAAAAGAAGCAAATCCTGCCATTTGCAACAGCACTGATTGGCCTTAAGGGCATTATGCTGCGGGGGGTGAAGACAGAGAAAGACAAATGGCCCATGGTCTCACTTATATATGGTATCTGGGTTCGGGAGAAAGCCAACAAAAAAGCAAACTCAAAAATACAGCAAACAGACAGGTGGTTTTAAGAGGAAGGGCAGGAGGGTGGGTAAAAATGAAGGGGTTAAAGGGTAGCAACTTCCAGTTATAAACAAGTCACAAGGATGTGATATATAACATGCTAGCTTTGGTTCATAATGCTGTATTGCATATTTGAAATTTGTTAAGAAAGCAGATCTTAAAAGTTCTTATCACAAGAAAAAAATGTAACTATAATGATAAAAGTTCACTAGTCTTATTGTGGTGGTAGTTTGGCAACAGATGAAAATATATGAAAGTTACTGTGCTGTATACCCAAAACTAACAAATAATGTTACTGTCAACTATATCTCAATTTAAAAAAAAATAGCCACTATCATTACTGAACCCTTTCCATTCCTTGGGTACAGGCATTTATTGTATACACCATCTCTATGTCCCATAAGTGTTTGTGAGGCAGACTTTATTATTTCTGTAAGATACTGAGGCCTTGAAAAGAAAGTTAAAGGGAGTCTCCTTGGTGGTACAAGGGTTAAGTCTGAGCACTGTGGAGCTATAGGCAGCCACTGCAGCATGAGTTCAATTCCTGGCCAGGGAGGTGACCACAGGGCGCAGCAGACCTCTCCTGTGTCCCTGCTGCTCCCTCAGCAGTGTACTTCCTCCATCTGCCTGTTCTGCTCCCCACTCTGGTAAATCCTCTCACCTCCTGGCATCTCTGGCCTACATTCAAGCTCTTGTATACATCAATAAATCTTTAAAAGAGAAAGTTAATAAAAAAAGAAAAAAAGGAAAGAAAGTTAAAGGCCTTCCAAGTCAAAGCCAGAAGGAGGATTTGATGCAGATCTGTCTGACACCCAATCTAGTCTTAGCGGAAAGTCCCCTTCTGGCTCCTGCTCCCAGCTGGCTCCCATGGTGCCCCTCAGCCACTGCGCCCCCCGCCCCATCTCCAGGGCCAATGTCCCAAGGAAGCCTGGCTTCACCCTCACAGGTCAAAAGGGAATGGTGGACAGGACCTGCTGCTCCAATACCTTATGACATTCACTTTACCCACTTGAAAACTTTTTAAACTCCAGAAGGACTTTTTTTTAAAGTTATTTATTTATGCTTATAGAACTGGAGCACAAGTGAGAGGATTCATCAGAGACAGAGTGGGGAGCAGAACAGGCAGAGTACTGAAATACTCTGTTGGGGGGAGCAGCAGGCAGGTCAGGAGAGGTCTGCCATGCCATGTGGGTCACCTCCCTGGCTGGGGATGGAACTGATGCTGCAGTGGCTTCTGAGAGCTTCATAGTGCGGAGCTTTAACCTGCTGCGCCACCAGGGAGAGCCCCAAAAGGACTTTCTAATGAAGCTAATTTTTACCTTCCCTGCCAACAGACAGGTGAGGAAGCAGTATCGCTGCCCCCGTGAGAGGTGCTTTTCAGGACAGAGAACTGGTGGTTTCTGGCCCTAAAAGCGCCTAGTGTTTGCTCCCTATAGCTCCGGCACAGCACAGCTTCAGTTCATTGTGTTCTGGAGTGTGAACACTGTCGCTTGCACTTACAGTATCTTTACAGCCACTTGGCAGCAGCTGAGCACTGTAAATGTGCTGCCTATCCGCTCAGTTAGCTACTGCATTGGTGGGGCCATCCTGCAAATAAACTCCTGTAGACAGAAACAGATACACAAGGATGCACCCAGAAGCACCTTTTGCAAGAAACAGAGTGGCATTGGATGTCTCCATAAAGAGTACTTGGGGGAAGACACTCCAGGTCTATAGGCTAGAGCTGACGCAGCTGAGAGAAATCAGCAAATCACACTGATGCATAGAGATGCTGAAGACAGGCCACCAAAGTGGAGGCGGGCCCCGTGGACCAAATGCCAACATGGGCACAAAGGACGACCTGACTGGAAGAGTTTGGGGAAGATATGCAAGCAGACAGAAACTGTGGTTAGAGCAGGGGATGTGGGGGGGGGGGGGGGCAGCGGCTGGACCCTGCACCTGCTGTGGGGGGCGATTACGCCAGGCTCTCGGACATCCACCTCTGCTGAGCCCCGGCCTCATTGTGTTTGTGGCATGTCCCACCCGGGGCGGGGAGGAAGGGCACAGTGAACTGGCAAGATGCAGCCTGCCAGGGAGGCCGGAAGGCATGGGGAGCTTACTGCAAGCCGACAGCTGTCTCTTCAGAGCCGGAACCCCTGATACGAACCAGAAACCCGGGGCTCCCCTTGCAGAACGTGGGCTCCAGAGCTCCCTGCGTCATCTGGCTGCAAACTGCCCCTGCAGGTCTTCTCCAAACTCAGACTTCCCCATCAAGTGGCAAAGGCTGAAGGTGTTCGGAGGTCAGGGGTGGAGGGAGCAGAGGTCAGGGAGCAAGGGTCACAGTGAAAGGCAGCAGGTGCCTCTGCTCACAGGTGAGGGTTGTTTTTTAAGGTTTCTTTTTCTTTTTACATGTATGTTAGAACTGGGGTACAGGCCAGAGTTGCAGGAGGGTGAGAGGATTCACCAGACACAGAATGGGGGATCTACTGAAATGCACTGCAGAGGGGAGCAGCGGGGAAACAAGAGAGGTCTGCTGTGCCCTATGGATCAGCTCCCTGGCTGGGAATCGAACCCATGATGCAGCAATAACTTGACAGTGCTGAGGCTTAACCCCTTGCACCACCAGAGAGGCCCACAGGTAAGTTTTTGAGGGACATCAGTATGATCCCAACTGAATCACAATGAACTGGTTATACCATTAACTGGTATCCGGCAAGTTCCTGACACAGGTGGCTTATATTCTAATAGAAGGTTCTAATCACCACCTTTAGCCCACATGGGAATTAGGTTCACTAAGCAATCATACAAAAGGAGAACGGGGACAGTTTCTCCTTGTCAGAAATGCCATGCTATAGGTTTCCTCATGGCCAAATTCCAGCTGTGCCTCACCAAGCAAGATGCTTGAGGTCTCTGGTCATGAATGTTAAAAATCACCATCTGCTGAGTTACCAGGACCGCAGGGCTGTGCACTTGTCTCATTTAATCCTCCCAAAGAGGTGATCCCGGAGTCTCTGGAGTTAGGATGAGCTAGGCTTGCCGATCCTGCCCCAACTGGCTCGCTGAGCCATAGCAACAAGTTGTTCAGATACCACATTTCCAAAACCTAGGCAATCTCTCCCAGGGGGCTGTTGCAATGCCTTCACAGGTAATACCTGGCCAAGCACTCCACCAGCAATACCTGGTCTCATGAGTCCCATTTTACAGATGGGAAAACTGAAGTTTAGAAAGACCCATGCAGAAGCCTTCTAAATTTGCTGGTGATGTTCTAGAATTCCAGTGAATTTAACATTGGTTTCCCAGGAAAAAAACACATGCATATCTGGCTTTAAGATTACATGTGTGTATCTACAGTGTCAAATGCACCTGGGTGCTGTTGGGTACTGAGGAAAGGAGACAATCTCCAATCCCTCAAAATATGTAACTTCCAAATAAAAAGGGGATTGAAGGAGCAGGTAATACCCTTTCCTCCCAAAGGTCTTCTCCTCAGAGCCCCTCCATTTGTCCCCCACGGGGAGGAAAAAGGCAGAGAGCTCCCCATTTGAGCCCCATGAATGAGGCTGCAGTGCAAGGCTGTCTAATTGTGAGGGGGCCGGGATGGCCTCGTGGAAAATGCTTCCATAAATGGGCATGTTCGCCTCCGCTGTAGCCCTCGCATAGAAAAGTAATGATAACAAATCCATAACAAATACCTTGTACGGAATAATATGTCTCTTTCAGACATGATAATAAAAAAACACTGTTTACCAGGCGAGCCCCAGAAGTTTCTCGAGGAGGGTCCAGCTACTTCATATCTTATACGCTCGGGCCAAAGCCCACCTCTGGGCTCCAGCTAGATTGCCGAGCACCAGGGGACAAATAGTACTTCTCTTTTAAATCCACTAAAGGTCAGTTTGTATTCTCTTCAAAGAGAAGATGATAACATTTGCCTTGCTGGACACTTTTCGTCCCACCAAAAACCTAGGCTTGCCAATCGGCAAGACTGCTCCGGAGAGTTTCTGTCCATGGAAAAGAGAAAAGATGGCAGGGTGCAGGGGGCGTACACACAGCATCAGACAGACCCTTGCTGGCTGTTCAACGCAGGGCAAGTTACTTAACCTCTCAGAACCTCAGCTGCTTTGTATACTAAACACACTGCCTTGCTTAAAAGGCTGTTAAGTGATTAAAAGAGAAGTTCTAGGAAACACTGCTACAGTGCCTGGCACATAAGCGCTCCATCCATGGTACCCCAATGGGAAAGCACCAAAGATTCCATGGAGAGTCAATCCCCTGTTTTATACACTGCCAGGTAATGCTGGTTTCTAGTTGACCATCTTCAAGCTCGCTCCCTGTAAGTCATTCTAAAATAGCAGCTTTCAGGAGACCAAAGGAATCAAAACTGCTCCAAACAAACCGATGTAAGTTTACTGTCAGCCTGCCTTCTGCAGACACTGGCTGGTTTTCAATTTAATCTGTTAGTTCCTAATACTATAACTAAACACTCCGTCTTGGGTTCTAAATATTTCCTTTACTTTGTGTTCAGTATGGCTTTGAATAGTGCCTCTCCTTAGCCAGCAAGGTCCCCACCAGCAATCCCAGCAGGGAGACGCTTACAGCAGGCAGGACAGCCACGATGCGCTCAGTTGCGCTCATTTGCGCTCAGCGGCTCGCAGCTCGCTCAATCCCAGGCACTGGAGCGTGCCCGCCGCTCCTCGTGGCAAAGGTGAACTTGGCACCTGCCTGGTTTTGAGGGCCCTTGGAGGACGTTTTTGTTTTTTAACGTGGAGGGGGCGAAGAAGGGACCTAGGTTATAATAAATGACCAGTATTTCCCCGGATTGTAAACCATCCGTCTAGACCAATGGGAAACACTGCCCTTTCTGCAAGACGGAGCCCACGTGTTTTAACTGATTGAACCACATTATCAACAATTTAAGCGATGCTTTCAAATCCACTTGGAATCCACTTTGCCTGCAGCGGCGAAAGGAAGTTCCGCTGCACTATTTATATTGAGCCTGGAATAAAGGTGCCAAGTCCACGAAGCTGTTCCTCTCAGACCTCTAAGAGGGCGCGTCTCCCAGAGTCGCCTCTTCACAAGAATCAGCTGGGATCCCGCAGGTGTAAGGTGCAGCTTTTCTGGAGCCCACTGTTAACTGGACTCGCTATCTTTAATAACTACCCTCAAAATGGTACTCATCACTGACAACCTCGGGAGATGCTGGTTTGGAGGAGCCCAGAAAGGTGGGGAAGCAGGAAAGACCTGCGAACCCTGCCGCTCCCCTCGCCCTGGTCCCCAAGAGGAAGTCAACGGTCATACGTCCCAGTCCCCCAGCGCTGTAGGGTGCCCTGGAGAAATCCCCGCTTCTATCCTCCCGCCGAAAGACCCCTCCCCCAGGGCCACTCTACTTACAGATCTCCAACTGGGGGGCTAACGGAGGAGCAACTGGATGGAGAGCTCAGATCTGGCACACCTCCCAGGCAGGGGCGTCCAAATCTCCCCGCTGCCTCAGACGCCTCTCTTTATAGAGCGGTCAGCGGGTGGGAACCGGAGGCGGCCCTGGGGGGCGGAGTGGGGGAGGGTCCGGCGCCGAGCGCTGCGCAGCGCCCCCTGCAGGGTCGGAGAAGCGCGGGTCCGGGCCGGGCGGTTGGGCGCACCTGCCGCGGAGCTGGGGAGAGGGGCGCACCCGGCAGGGGCGCAGCGTCCTAGGAGCACCCCGCAAGGGGCTTTGGGCGGGTGTTTCAACTCCGGCTACGGAAGTCACCGAGACTCCGGGCTCCTGGAGAAGCAGGTCGAGGGCCAGCGCTGATTGGGGATGCTTGGGAATATCTACCGAGTCAGTCCCAGCCTCCCGGGCTTTAACCTCTTCCTTTCCTCGGCGGGGAGGTGGACACCTCCCCTCCCCTGACCCCCTTTTATTCGCTCCCATTGTCTGCGTGAAGGGTGGGGGAAGGGGATTTTCTGAACTTTACAAAGTGCAAGGCAGGAGCCCCGGACTGTTGGGAATTGTACTGAAAGGGGAAGTTTCTACTTTTCCCAACTCTCGATCCCCACCTTCACCCACAAACCTAAGAAAATCCTGCTCTTGTGACTTGTGGCACCGGGTGTGCCATTCGCGGCTGCGAGACCTCAGGAAGTCATTTCCCTCCTCAGACCCTCAGTGTCCGCAGCTGGAACGTGTGCGTGTGTCTGGAGATAATTCTATCATTTGGAAGGTGCTTGTCAGGAACCAGGGGAAATGTGGGTGCGCCCGCACCCGTAAATTCCTTTCAACTGCCCCCCCAATAATTCTTGCAAATTTAGGAAGGAGCTGCCTAAAAATTCACTCCTCTCTCCCTCCTCATCCTTGCTCTCCTCTCCCGTGTCTGACACTGTCCCACCATTGCTTTATTTTTTCCTGTCGCGTTGTCTGTGTGTCTCTCCCACATCGCCCATCACTGTGTCCCGCTCGGAATGTCTGTCCCGAATCTTACTGCCTCTCTTGTGTGTTTCTCCTGTGTGGTCTCTGTGTCTCTCCGAATGTCTCAGTGTCTCTGGTTCCGGATCTCTCCGGCTTTCGGTCTTTCTCCCCCATCCCCTGGTCCCACGCACGCACACCGGCCATAAAAGGAAGTCGAGGCGGTGGGCTGGCGGGGCTCCAGGCCGGGACCCGCGGGCCGCCGGGGCGCCCAGCTGCCCGCCCCGCACCGGCTCGGAGGTCCCGGGGACGGGCGCTTCCTCCCTCCCCCGGCGTGGCGTGCGGGCGCGGGGCCGGGCTGGGGGCGCCCAGCGGGAGACAACCCAAAAAGGGCAGGCGCGGGCTCCTTCCAGCAGGAATTCCCAGCGCTTGCATACCAGCCCGGGGCTGCCCGCTCCGGCTGCCTAAATATGGAGTCGAGCGGCCTCCCGGCACGGCGTGCAAGAGGGTGGGGGCCAGGCACCCAGAAGGCTGCTCGGGGTGCCCGGCATGGGAACCCGACCCCTCTGCCAGGACAGAGAGCGAGGGGCCAGACCCCCCAGTCCCACGTGGATCCCAACTACTTCCAGATGGCGGGTTGGGGGAGAGTTGAGGATGCGAAGACCCTAGCCAACTCGGTGCTTGGCACTAGGCCTTCAACAAACCCTCATGGCAAGGTCAGGAGTTGCGGGGGTCGTTATTAATACCCCCATTTTGCATATAAGAAAACTGAGGCCTTAAGGAGCCAAGAGATTTGCCCTCACTCTGGAACTGGAGCCCACAATTGCCGTGGCTCAGTTCTAGAGAGACTTTGAAGGAAAATGCCCAGAAGTGGCCTGGGGGGCTAAGGTCCATTCTCTGAGGTTAGATGACTGGGTTTGAATCTGCTGGTGTCCGTCTAGCTGTCTGACCGCCAGCAAGTGACTTAACTGCTCTCTGCCTCAGTTTAGCTACCTGCAGAATGGGAAGGACATTAGTTCCTTCCTGTTTGCAAACAGACCTTGAGATGACCCACGTATCACACTGCTCGGTCTTGGGAGCTATGTCTCTCAAGTAGAGGTGCAGCCTGGGGGATGTGGTGAGCCTGTCCTGTCCAGGTTTGCCAGCAGGTTCCCAGGCCCCTCTGCAGATCCCTGCTTCTCACACCCCTGTTCCTTTCCTCCAACACAAGCTCACCTGGTTTTCACCCCTGAAAACAGCCCATGCTCCCTGCCCCACTCAGAACCCCAATCAGTCAAGACCAGTCATCTTCTAGCTGGCCAGGAAGTTAGGGGGTAGGTTCTGGAAATGATGGATGGGTTGCTTCTCCACGTGCCTTTTAATGTCTACACTGTAAAAGGAGTGGAAATTGTACAGAAGTGACAGAGAGCAGAGAACAACGATGGAAGGGGGAGCTCAAGTGGATGGTCACCTTCCCATCCTAGAAAGATAATCCAGAGCTGGCTGTCAGAGTCTATCTTGTTGGCCTCCAAGTAACTACTGGCATTTTTAGTGGAAGCATGAACATTGGCACTTACAAAGGAATTGCATTTGATGCTTTCAAGAACTTCTCAGTAACTTTGAAGAGAATCCTACTCAGTAACTTTAAAGAGAATCCTAGTAAGTTATTCATAAATGAAAGCTTTATAACAACACTGATTTTTATTGCAGTCTCACCTAACCCTTAGGGGTTCTTCTTTCCCCCTCTCATTTTGCTGTTGAAAAACCAGATTTGGTGACTTAATTCCAAGGAAACACAGTTCCTGCTGGAACAGAAATTCCAACACCAGCTCCTCCTCTTTGCTCTGATAGCGTCCAGGGAAGCGGACTAAAACTGTGACCTCAGACCTAATAGCGCCCCCAGGAGCATCAGGATTGCCAGTGCTAATCTCTGAGCCTGTTTTCTCAGGCTCCAAGTGTTCAGAAGGTACCTCAGCCACCTCCCAAGATGCAAACTGCGAGAAGATCTGCAAGCATGCCTCTCTGGTACAATCTTCTGCAGGCCTCTGGACGGCACAGGCCTGAGTCAGGGCTTCATCAGACATGTCCATGGCACAGGCCATCTGTTTCACTCTTCAAAGCCCATTATTATAAAAATTAAATCAGATGTACAAAATGATGTAAAAAAAATTAAATCAGATGTCTGTTTTATGTCTCCTGACTTAAAAGTCAGTTATTTTGAGATTGGGGGTGGGGGGGAGTTACTTTGACTGAGAGCTATCAAGTCAGTTTCCTTGGAGAATGGGAGCCTACATGGGGGTTTCTATGAATTCATGAAACAAGATGGCTGGAAGAAATTTCTCTTGGGAACTTTTTTTTTCCTTAAAGCAAATAGTTTCTTATTTGAAACTACTAATTTCAGAAACCCCAAATTGCTTTTTTTGGTATCAAAAAATTTTTTTGAAGATTTATTTATTCATTCATATGGAACTGGGGTACAGGCCAGAGATGTGGAAGGTGAGAGGATTCACCAGAGACAGAGTAGGGAGCAGAACAGGCAGATCGACGAAGTACACTGCTGAGGGGAGCAGTGGGCAGGTCAGGAGAGGTCTGCCGCGCCATGTGGATATCCTCCAGGGCAGGCGGGGATCGAACTCATGCGGAAGTGGCTTTAGCTTCTTAGTGCTGTGCTTTAACCTGCTGCGCTACCAGGGAGGGCCTGGTATCAAAATTTTTAACATTCAGTTTTTAATATTGAAGATTGGGTCCATGCATATGCTCCCCAATTTCATTAATGAAACGTGCACACACTGGAGTCATCAAGCCCCAGATCTGCACAGGATTCTGCCTGCTTGTAAAGAAAGGGGTATTGTTCCTGATCTCAGTCAAGGCTCTAATCACTCTCTTCAGCAAAAGCACTTGTTTCACTCAGGAAGGCCCCAGCCTTCTCCAAGAACAGCCCGCATTGTAGAGTAATCTGCAAAGCTCTTTCCCCCATTACCATTTCCAAGTCTGCTGTGGTAGTAACTCCAGATTCTTTTCCACTTCTATCAAAAAGACTGGCTCTAAAATTCTCAATAAAAGTAGCTTTATAGTTTCATACAAAACTGAACATTCTTACCACATGACCCAGTAAATCAGGCTTCTTGAGATTTACCCAAATAAGTGGAGACTGATGTCCATTCTAGCTCTTCGCACAGATATGTATAGCTGCTTTATTTATAAGCACCAAAACTTGGAAGCAGCCAATATATGCTTTAGTAAGTGAAGAGATAAATTGAATAGGGTACATCAGATGACAGAATATTACTTGGCACTAAAAAGCAATGTGCTATTTAGCTATGAAAAGACATGAGGATACTACTGAGTAGAAGAAGTCAGTCTTTTGTGTAGGCACATTCAGTATGATTCTATCTGAGATTCTAGAAGACAAAATTATGGGGACAGTAAAAGGATCAGGTTGTCAGAGGTGAGTGGGGAGGGATGAGAAGGCAGAGCATGGGAGACAGGTAGGGCTGTAAAACTGAGCTTCATGATACAGCGGTTGATATGCGTCATTAAGTGTCCATTAAATGTACACCACCAGGAGCGAACCTCAGCGCCGACTCTGGGCCTCAAAGGATTATGACAGTCAGTGCAGTCTCATTAACTATAAAAAAGGCATCCCTCTGGTGGGCGATGCCATCACAGGGAGGCCAGGAAAGGGGCAGTAGTGACTGGCAACTCACTGTGTCTTATACTCCATTTCTCTGTGAACCTAAAGCTGCTCTAAAAATCATTTTGAACCTTACCTTAATTTTTAAAAAGATAAAGACCACATAATCCTTACAGTACTGTTGTTAGAAAAGCCAAATACCAAGTAGCTGGGAAAGCATTGCCCAAATGCCTTTAAAGGCAGCTTCTCACAAATGTTAATCTTTTATGTACACTTGGCTTTAGGTTAAAAGAACACATCAAATTTTATATAATCACACAGGCATGTGAGTCATACACAAATGTGTTCTTGCACATAATTATAAAGCTATTAGTTTATTCTTTGCAAACATATGCTAAGCTTAAATGTATCATCTTCAAAAGCCACCTCTGCTCCTGCTAGGAGTTTCTAGAATGGCCAAGTTTTAAGTTTCCACCTTTTAGAAATCCTTCCCTAGTTTTCATTTCCAATCTATTTTTGTGTAAATCCAAGTTTTCTGCTAAAACTTGTTTTCTGGAAAGTTAACTTTTCCCAATAACCCCACAAAATCCACCAGGAATGATACTCTAATTTAGTTCATGTTCATGAGAGTAATTTGATGGGTTCCTTTGTATTTACATGTCTTTTCTTACAACTTGGGTTGTTTTAATGTCTCAGCCTATGCTCCTTGTTAAACTCCTGGATTATAACCTGACACTTCAAAACTCCTGAATATAGAAAATGCTAGAGCAGATTTTCTCAGCAAAGTCTTCCTTTGTAGACAGCTATAGAAGTCTTTGTGACTAGGTGTTTCTCTTTTCCAAATAAAAAGAAAATGTAAACCAAATGGAAAAAACATGCTTTTTCTAACCATACAGGGCCCTACCAGCCCCCACATGGTCTCTGTGATACGGCTGATAAAAGTACAACCAGGAGAAGCTCTCCCTCACCTGACACCAGGCTCCTGGAGATCCTGAAAGCAAGCCTGGGGTTACCTCCAATCCTTCTGGTTCTGGTGTACATCTCTAGATGACAGAAGATTCATTAGGAACATCCTTGGAACAAAGGTGAGTGGCTTATATTTTTATTAAATAATACACTTAAAGTATAAAAGTTGCCTAGGTACAAACAAATCACAGAATAATGCATATATAATAATGCATTGCTTCTAATTTGTTGATTTTATATCAGTATCCAAAATGTTATACTCCAGCATTTTTTCTTAATCTAGTCATGCATAATTGCAATTCCTGAGGTAAACTTAAGTGTCCACTGCCAACATCCTTGGATACAAACCAAGTCCTCTGGGAATAATTCAGATATTTATATTCCCACATACAATGGAATTCCTAATTGTAACCAGATCCTACAGATTTCATTTAAGAAATGGAAGTGAGACCTTATAAATACGTCTACACCTAAATGTAATTTTAGTCCACTAAGAGGGTCTCTCAAAATTCTTTGACAATCGTAAAGTATCATTTAATAATTTTTTGCATTTAGATCAAATTATTGGTTAATCTGTAAGGACTAAATATTAACTAGCACCAGATATAAAACGTTTCAGTAAATTCCAAGGGCAGCAGATTTAACACCCTGAAGAGAATGCCAGTGTTGCCAACAATAGCTCTTTTCTCACTTCCGTATGGACATGTTCAAGCAAGTGTCGCTGTATAGATGCTGTGTGGTTTTATTCTGGATATTCCTTCTGACTTTTGCTGACCAGGCATCACCAGTTGTTTTTAGTGAAATCAGTCTATGGTCTCCACATTATAGAATGTCTTAGTAAGCATCAAAGTAGCATTTTAGAGCTAGCAGTATGAGTTCTTACTGTTTTTCTATCCTGAAAGCAAAAAAATTACATTTAATAAGTCTGCTATACCCCAACTGGGTAGGGATTGGCCCTTACACAGCTCATTTTGAAACTGCACCACTGAAAGTCACATGGAGGTTAAACAAGGCCATCTTTTAAAAGGTACTTTTTGGTATTTCTCCTAAAACTTGTGTCTTCGTGCTTAGTCTACATTCTTTATATAATAAAATAAACTCTTTGTTTCACTTACAGCAAAGTCAAAGGAATTATTTCCCTGTCTACCATTTAATTAAATCTCCTAGAAGAAGCCAAAATGAGTTAAGGGAAGAAAAAGCACATTGTTACCTAGCTAAGACTTCAACTTGGGTAGTAATTCAGAGAGTTAAACCTAACTATAAATAGTTGCTGAAAAATAGCCAAGCCAAAAAGAAAAGATCAAACTTTATAGGAGTTAAATTTTTTCTGGCCATAGTATTCTTTAAAAAAATTTTTTTTAAGCTTGCATGGCTTTTCCCACAAGTCCACCTAATTCTAGCCTAAAAATTGTTTATAAGGTACCTTGTGGAAGAGCAGAGCATATGGCTATCTATGGAGGCCTGATTTTCTTAAAAGAACATTTAGGTTATGAAAAACCGTTATGTTTCTCACAGATTTAAGGGGCCTTTAAAATGCTCCCTAAAAACTACATTTTTTCCCCCAGTTAAATCCAATGACAGCTGGAGCTTATATTCACAATGCAGTTAGGCCATAGAGGGCTCGATGTTTTTCGGAAAGTCAAAGGACAATACCGGTAATGCATTTTGGTAACCTCAGGAGAATAAATAATTTAATACATATAAAGTTTAAAATAAAAGACGCCCCAGTGGGAATGTCATCTCTTCACTGCTTGAGATGCTTGAGGATCTTCAATATTCATACTTTCCCCTTCTTCCTTAGGTCCTCTGAAATGAACAGAAATAGTTATCAATAGTTATCAAGTCAAAATAGGCAGTAGGCAGACATATCTATAGGATGTTATATATTTAATATACACTGTGTGGATTCCTCAGATTGCTTAAAGCAACGAAAAAAATCATTTTTTAAAAAACATTTCTGAAGTAATCAAAAATATTTAGTATTAGGGACTCACTACTTAAAAGTCTGATTTTTTAATGAATAGAGAATACCCTATGTAAATAGTTACAAACTTCTCGTATATTACATCTTACGTTATAACTACGTTATATCGTTTACAATATACGTAAGGGATGGAATTTGCAGAAAGAATATGCAATAACAGTTTGAAGGATTTGCCAAAAATCTTTCATCTGAAAATAAGGGGGGGGGAAAAACCTTTCTTCAAATAGAAATGCCTCCTACTAGTACCCTCTTGTGGCAAAGAGAAAATTAGCACAATTTACATCTTCTTAGGAAACTTAGAAAACTATCCAGGAAATTAAAGAAAATGTCCTTCAGCTAAAAACAAAACCAAACAAACTTCTGTGAGAGCTTAGAGAGAAGAGTCCCTGGAACCACCCAATGTGCTCTGGCTATAGAAAAGAAGGAACCCAGTCACTTTTGCTCTGGGGACAAAGGCAGAAGTGTTCTGGATTAACAGAACCTGAAAAAGCTTAATATCCAAGTGTCAACAGCAAGGCAATGCACAAACTAAATTCCTAATAAAATGTGAACCCCAATTTTATCACTTTTTACAACTGAAAAAATTAACCATTTTCATGACAACTTGACAGCAGAAGGTAAAATATACAAATTTAGACAAATCTGCAAGTTAGACAAGATGCCAAGCAGATGGATACATGGTTTAACACCAAAAACACATATTGGGTTTTCTAATTATAAAGGTAATTTGATTGTACACCCAGTTTTATTATTAATTCAAAGTAGTTGATATGGCCCTCCTGGTGGTACAGGGCTAAATCTTAGCAGCCAATGAAGCAGGAGTTCAATCCGTGACCAGGGAGTGACCCACGGGGCACCGCAGACCTCTCCTGTCTCCCCGCTGCTCCCCTCAGCAGTGGATTTCAGTGGATCCACCTGTTCTGCCCCCCACTCTGTCTCTGGTGAGTCCTCCCATCCCCCAATACCTCTGGCCTACACCCCAGCTCTTGGCTGCATAAGTAAATAAAAAAAAAGAAAGAAAAGCAAAAAACAAATTAGCTGATCACTCTCACAAATATATGAAATGTTAATACTACTATACTACATCATGGATGACATTCTCTCTCCCTCAATTTTAGACAACTTTGCTCCGCAGACTAAAATTAACCATATTCTTAGAACATAAAATGCATCCTTAAAAAAAGTTATCCATGTACTTCATATACATGCATAAAATTGAGTTCATATTTTCTCTATCTTAAAAGAGCTCATCTTTTGTGGTACATATATACAATGGAATATTACTCAGCAACCAAAAAAGAGAAACACATGTCTTTTGCAGCAACTTGGATGGAGCTGGAAAAGATTATGCTTAGTGAGATAAGCCAGAAAGAGAAAGAAAAATACTGGATGGTTTCACTCATAGCAGGAGTATAATGGACCAGGCAAGAAAATAACAAAAATAATGAACAACCATATACCAGAGACATTCTGTGGGGGTGGAGTGGGGAATGGGATCAAAAGGGGGGGGGGGAGGGAAATGCAGGGGACTATGGTGGTGGCACAGGGGTGATTTGGTGATGGGAAACCCGTGGGGATTACAATCGAGATGGAAAAAAAAAAATGTGCAAAATGATGTAAAAATAAACTTTGTAATAAAAAAAAAAAAAAAGGAGCTCATCTTTTATTTCTACCAAAAACTACTTTGCCTCCAGTACCCTAAGAACCAGCAGGAGCAGCACCAGAGCGCTGCCTATCGTCCTATCATTTCATATGAACATTGCATTTTCCCCAATGCTTTAAAAACTTTGTTTAAAAGGATTTAAAAAAGTGCCTTCAAGAAGAAAAAAAGCTTTCATATTGGCATGCTTTAAGACTTATTTTCAAGTGAAACAATTTTAGTGTTTTATATTTCAGTGAAATGAGCTAGTGTAGAGTTAAGGTTCTATAATTCTAAGAATAATTATTTTATTCTAACCTTGTCACTGCTGCCAATAAAACTCGGTATCTTTCAGGCGGAAAGCCCACCACATGAAAGTGAAATGCGTCACCGGAACAGAATGAAAAGTTCTGCCTGACAGTTCCTCACAAGTCATTGCTCGCAGAGTTCACTCTGGTGCCAAGACAAATTTTGATGATTAAGAAAATGATCGGCAAAATCTCAGTCCTTCTTTTGTGTGTTCAGCAGACATCCTCAACTTCTGAGCCTCCAACAGAACTTTCCACAGAATAGGCATCCAACATTTCACTGACTTTCACTGATTCTCTGATGGTGCTTTACACACAAAGGACTCAGAGTAACTAAGGCCCTCTTTTTTTTTATCTGTCACTCTGTCTCCAAACTCAGAACGAAAACTCCTTGAAGGCTGAGACTGTCTTCTGTCACAGTTCTCTACGGGGAGCTTAGAATAGTATCTGCTACAACAGGCCCTCAAAAAACTCTTTAGAAGAGTAAATGATACAGAATAGCACAGAAGTTGCAGTGAAAGCCACAGTGACTTTTTTCTAAGTAAATGTTTGATTTTGGAATCATTTTAAATTTAAAGTTGAAAGATAATTCCCTTTTCCCATATGCTTTTTATCTAAGTTGTCCCTAATGTTGACATCTAAAGTATCTTATTTAAATGAATTTTGAACCTTTGACACTGCTCTCTCTGTTAACATCACTAAATGTGCTTTAAATTGCTTCACATTTGAGCAACAATCATTTGCAGAAACTCTCTTTTCTTAATTAGTATCTCCTAGTGTGGTGTAACATAATTGTTAAGTACTGCTCCCTCTATAAGAACTAGCAATATCTAAAAAACATTCGCTAAAAAACAGACTGCTAATGTGGAGAATAAATCTGGGAACAGGGGGAGGGGGAGATTTACATTTATTCTGTTACTTGAGCCCCTACCTATGACTGTTCATCTTTAAAAAAAAGGGACCAACTCTCTACCACTGAGTTGTGAACAATTCAATTGAGATGATCCAACTGAGGTGCTGCTGTGTTCAAAAACACCTGAAAACTCATTTAAAGACTGAACATTCTGAAAGAAGTGTGAACTCCTGCCTAAGAGTTTGATTATATTTAACTACAAATATTTGTAGCTAAACCTACCATAAAAAGAATCCTGAACATGGATCCTTCCTGGTGGCGCAAGGGTTAAATCACAGCACTGTGAAGCTATCGCTTCAGGAGTTCAAACCCGGGTCAGGGAGCTGACCCACGTGGGGTGGCAGACCTCTCCTGACTCGCCCACTGCCCCCCTCAGCAGTGCACTTGGTTGATCTTCCTGTTCTGCTCCCACTCTCTGTCTCTGGTGAATCTTCTGACCCCTGCACCTCTGACCTGTACAGGAGTTCTTTATGCATACATAAATCAATCTTTAAAAAAAAGTATTCTGAACATGCAAAACACATATAAACCCATGACTTCCTATCCATATTCATTGACCTTGCCTTTTTTTAGTCATGGAAGTAGAAAAATATGATGACTTGATTAAAAATTATTCAGTATACTAAGGCTCTAAGCTATACAAATCTATGTAAAAATCTGAGTTTTAATATTCTGAATAGAAAGTGGTAGAGAGTTGTCTAGTCATCCCCCACCTCCCTTTCAAGTTTCTCTTTGCAAAAAAAGACTGTCTTTTGAAGAATAAATAAGCTAGGATAAATACATTAGCTATATGTGCAACTGAAATATGAATCAAAAACTCAGGAAAAACAACTCCAAAGAGAAGCATATACATAGAAAGAAAACATACTTGCTGACAACTACATGATACCTCTCAGAAAAGTCCCACCTGTTTGCTTTCTCCCAGTTGGGTGTCTGGCAAGATTTGCCTTTGGAAGCTGAAGAGAAGACTTTTTCAGAGATGCAGTTGGGAAGTCATTCTTAGTCCCATGTAAGAAATGAGCTAAAATTCCATATAAAAGAGGTCTATAGCAGGAAGGAAAAAAAGTAATTAAATTTGCATAAATAGGAAAAGCTTAAAACATTTGTTCTTTAATAGGTAATCTATACAGGGGTTTCCCTGGTGGTGAAGGGGTTAAAGTCTCAGCACTATCAAGCTATCACTAGCCACTGCGGCGGCGTGAGTTTGACGCCCAGCCAGGGAGCTGACCCACATGGTACAGCAGACCTCTTCTGTCCTGTCCACTGCTGCTCTCAGCAGTCACTCTGCCTGTTCTGCTCCCCACTCAAAAAAAAAAAAAAGAAGATTTATTTTTTTTTATTTATTTATACATACAAGAGCTGGGGTGTAGACCAGAGATGCAGGGGCCAAGCAGAGGGAAGTGAGAGGATTCACCAGAGACAGAATGGGGAGCAGAACAGATGGATCTACTGAAATACTCTACTGAGGAGAGCAGTGGGAGAGACGAGAGAGGTCTGCTGGGCCATGTGGTCAGCTCCCTGGCCGGGGATCGAACTCATACTACAGTGGCTGGTAATAGCTTTATAGTGTTGAGACTTAACCCCTTGCACCATCAGGGAGGCCTCAATAAAAATAAATCTTTAAAAAAATAACAATAAAAGGTAGTCTCTACACTAGAAGGTCAAGTAATTAACTTGACTCAAAAGAACAAGGTTATATGGTTATTGTCCAACTTGCAAATATTCACGCTTTTGAAAATTTAAGGCCCTGTCTGGTGGCACAGTAGGTTAGGACGCAGCACTGCAAGCTGGTCACAGCTGCTTCAGTGTCAGTTTGATTCCCGGTCCCAGAGGTAATACACATGGTGCAGCAGACCTCGCCTATCTCGCCTGCTGCTCCCCTCAGCAGCGTACTTCATCGATCTGCCTGTTCTGATCCCCACTCTGTCTCTGGTGAATCCTCTTACACCCTGCACCTCTGGCCTGTACTCCAGTTCTGTGTGCATAAATAAATAAATCTTTTTAAAAAGAGAGAGAAAATAAATAATAAAATTTAAGAGTACCATTTAACCCTAATGATAACTTTAAAATCCACAGAAAATATCTTAACAAACCTCATCTAAACTAAAACACAATGTATAGGAATTCAATTTTTAACCTCCAGACCAGAATCTAATACAAGATTTTCCAATCTAACAATAATTGTTACACAATAGGTATTCAATAAACACTCAAGAGGTTAATAAATCCTTATCTCAAGAAGGTCTATGTCCCAAGAACTAAACTGCCTGTGTCAAAATCCTGGTTTTGCCACTTGCCCTCAGCAAGATTCTTCATGTCTTAAGACATAGAGTCGTACGTGTTCCTTCCTCTATAGGACTGGCCCCCACAGGGTTGCTGTGGACTAAACAAGCTAATATGCTAAGTGTTAGGAATTGTGCCTGGCACGTACTAAGTGGTGAACAAACGCTAGCCATTTAGAAGCTGGATAGTAACTACTAACTTAAAAGCTACTTTACAGTTTACTAACCACACAACTCCTCATGATTTTTGCCTCACCTATGATGTCATAACCATCACCCCCAACTTATAAATGACAGTACACAGCTCAGAGATGGTTTGCTAGAGACCCCTCGGTAAGCAAGTTGTATATGGGAACTCCAAGTCCTATATTCTTTTCCTTACAATACTGCCCCTGGGCTTTACATGCGTGCCCTTGCACAGCTAGAAGCTGCTCCACAGACAGTTATGGGAGCTACAGAGAAGTGCTTTCCTTTCTTTCAATCTCATCACTGAAAACACAGTTTAATGGATTCTACTGAGATTTCGACCTACTTATTAATAAGCATGATGATTTAAAGCATGACATTCCTTTCTTTTTGAAAGGTGCAACTAATCCCCTACCCTTGCGTGTGGACTGAACTCACTTCTAATGAACCAAGAAAGTGACAGCAGAGTGCCACCAGAGTAGGTCATAAATGGCTCTGTGCCTTTCTCCTTGCCTTGTCTCCTAGTGGAGTGGCATGTGACACTCAAGCTGTCCTGGAGAAAGGGACATATGGTGAGGAATTGTGGCCATCTGCAGAAGGCTATGTTAGTAAGCATCATGTCTTAGGAAGAGGAATCAATATAAGAAAATACTACAGAAATGCAAGCAAAGCTGAGCTTCTAAAATTGGAAACAAACATATATTACTAAACACACTATACATATAAATTTCACACACACCCTATTGATGCTAGAGGCTTGGGCCATAGCATAAAGGTGGCATATGATTCTGGAATACTGGTTTTACACAAAGATTTGCAGGAGAGTTAAATTTAACTAGCATGTTATTCAAAATACAGCGCATCCCTGGTGGCCAAGGGGTTAAGCACAGCACTATGGGGCTAACCACGGCCACTGCAGCAAGAGTTGGATTGCTGGCCAGGACGCTGACCCACATGGTGCAGCAGACCTCTCCTGTCTCCACTGCTCCCCTCAGCACTGTATTTCATTAAATCTAACTGTTCTGCTCCCGACTTTGTTTTTGGTGAATCCTCTCACCCCCTGTACCTCTAGCCTGTACCCCAGTTCTTGTATGCATAAATAAATAAATCTTTTTAAAAATAAGTAAAATACTTTTATGGCAAACAGAATTATACCATGAAAGGAATAAAAAAAAAAAACAATGATTTTTGAAAAGAAAATTAGTAGGAGGTTGATTTCATTACTTTCTTGGAAGTTGACAGCATTTTTGTTTTTGTTTTTAGAAAAGGGAGCTCTGAGCACATTCCTCGCTTAAAGTGACTGAAGCAGTGGTAAGGAAATTAAATATGAAGAACTGATAGAGTAAAGCCTCAGAAGAAAAAAAAAAGACTGGCCCAAAATCCCTGAGGAGTGACCCCGGGTAGAAGTGGGGGTGCTCGGTGCTCTGAAACCACAAGAACTGGGCTCCAGGAGCAGAGGCCTCCACTGACCCGGTCACTGCACACACCTTGGTTTGGGACAGACACATCCCCACTGCATCACCACTACGTGACTATGACTCCAACACAAGAATGTGATAAAGTTCTGAAAATTAATCAAAACAAAACAAAACATCTTACACTGTATTATCCTTTGATTCTTCAAATGCATTTAGTTCACGGATGAGAAACTGTCTGTCTAATGGAACGAGAGGTTGGCCAGATTCTGAGGGGAAAGTTATTAAACAATGAGTCTTTATTAATCTCAAAAGCAAATGCGACTTTGAAAACAAACACTCTTAACTATATACATACATTTTTTTAGATTCTGGAAGAAAGACAGCACTTACCCAGTCAGACTCAACTATGTATGTGATGTTATGACTTTCAAAATACTATTTTGTTAAACATACAACTTCCTACAGCTTAATATGAGTTCATTTTAAAAATCCTTCCATTTGGGGAAAATACTTTTCTGCATATAAAGCAGAACGCCAGACTTCAGGTGTCTATTTATTAAGAAGTCTATGAATTAAACATAGGGTACTGATAGCCATTTAGTGACAATAGTTCTAAAAGTAAAATGAACCCCGAAATGACAAATTGGCTAGTATACTGGGCAACTGGAACTCCCCTGGCTGAGGTGTAACAGTACAGCCACTCTGGCAAACTGCCTCCCACAGGGCGTGCTTACACTTCCCACAGTTCCGCAATTCTGCTCTCAGCCCTTTACCCAGTGAAATGAAAAATTATGTTCACACATAGTCTTGTATGTGAATGTGCATGGCAGCTGCCAAAAACTATACACAAATGTCCATCAACTGATAATAGGTAGACTGACACAGCCACACAATGGATGCTATTTGGGAGGGGAAAACCAACACAGTTTAAAGCTGAAATGCATTAGGCTAAGTGAAAGGAAGCAGAACTTCCATTTACAGGGCATTCAGGAAAAGGCAAATGATGGATACAGAAAACTACAGGTCAGAGTTGCTGGAGGTAGGGAGTAGGAAAGATGACCTTGACTACAGCGACACTATTTTTTAATGTGTTGGGAATACTCCACATCACTACATGATTGTTGTGGTAGTTACACGATAGTCTACATTGGCAAATCCACAGAACTGTATATTAGAAAAGTTGGAGAACACTATATGTTAATTATACAGTTTCTTTTAAAATCAAGACACTGATATGAGTCTTGGCTACTGTCGCTACTATTAAGGGAAGCCCAAGTCTAAGACATATAACTGATATGTTCATAGTTTTCTTCTTTTCTGAGAATTAATGACATTATATAGCCATGATGCCTGAGCAAAGTAGAGACACTGATAGTAAAGATCCCTAAACCAATAAAAACCATTAGTCTACTAGTTAAGATATATACTTAATAGTCAATAAAAGATCTGTAATGAAAAGTTCCAGCATCACAAATAAAGCATCAAGTCTCTTTTCTTCTTCATGATCCCTTGCTGAGCTCTAAGGCACGAAGTTGCCTTAAAGCACAGACTGCTCCCTAAACAGGGAGTCGGATGAAGTGCATGTGAGGAACGTCTGTCCACCCACCCAGGCTCACTTCCTTCCCACCACAAGTGACGCCCAGCTCAGCTATTGCATCTATTACCAATCTTCTATTTACTTAAAGATTAAAATGCAATATACAGTAAGTTTCTCATTAAGTGTCCACCCACATACAATCTAATACCTCACTAGAATTTGTTTGGAGTTTACCTTCCTAGTTTCTAGTTCTGGATTTTTACAAACACTAACCAATACATAGCAGTGAGATTTTGAGGCTTTAGCCCCAATATCTCACATATTTTTAATAAAGTATATAAATGAATGCTGTATATGTGTGTGTTTACTGGCAACCACTGGCTACTGGCAACAAACAGGATAAAATGTAAACAATTGCTCAGTCTCAGAATCAGAATTATGGTTGATTTTTCAGAGTATGTGCCTAGGCTAAGTGCTTCTTTCCACTTGTTTTTACCTACAATACAAGGTACAATACAATGCACAACAGTCCATGTGATTTTTATGTCCAATCTCCTCAGATGACACTGGTAATGGAAATAGATTTCTGAATAGAAAAAGCAAGTTTTGTATCAGGTGATTAACCTCTTACCTGCTATGAGAACAGATGCTGTGTATTTATATTTGTTGAATTCCAAGTATTCCCGAATTAATTCGTTAATTAGAAGGTTTTCATGAGACAATGATGGTCGGGGTTCACTTTCATCATCTAGGGCATTGAAAACTTCAGCTCGAATCCTTGCTTTCAAATGCCCTAAAACTCCCCTTTTTTCCAAGGTGTCCTTTAAAACTGTTAAAGAGAAACACAGATGTTTCAATTATAAATTTTGTCATTCTTTAGGCACACTTTGAAGAAAAATGTTTGAAAGATAAATGACCAACTGCAGTTTTCAATGTAAACATGGTAAATGACATTCACTATTGTGAGTCATAAAAAATAAAGCTCCCAAGTTGCAAAGATCTACAATTTTATCATATTTAAGTGTATCCTTCCACATCATCATTGTCAGGGGCTACAGTCTACTACACATTCACAGTAAGGGAAAAGAAGGGGACAGAAATGGATTTTGTTTACTGGGCCCTGAATGGCCTCATATATTTTCAAGTGTGTCATGTTTTCAAATGTTTGTCACTGCAAGCAGGTTCTATTTGTCACTAAAAAATACCTGGTCTAGGAAGAAGAGGATTAAAGTATACTCCATAAAGGATTATGTTGAGGTTCCATATAAAAATCTTTGATCTTTTGAAAAGGCAGTGTTTTGTTTTAGTGCTTGTTTTTTGAAGGTAATTATGAGATAATCCTATACTTGAACCTTTATTGCCCCTTATTTTTAAATCTTCCCCCTATCATGTTTGTAGGTACACAGCATAGTGATCACCCAATCAGGTTTTGGAAGAGGACTTTTGTGAAAGAAGGGGAAGCCATATCATAACCAATTCCTGTTCTCAACTTCAACTTTGGAAGGCAAATGAATTTTTCTCCAAAGAAATTTTTTCTCCAAAGATCTTTGCCACTAGCTGGCAAAGATCCTGTCCCAGCTAGTCTATTTGCACATAGCACAGACTCACTCAGTACAGCACCCGGAACTCAGGAAGCTCGAGTTAGAAAACCTAGCATGTGATATCACCAACTCATGCCTTAGCTGCCTTCTTCAACATAATGATTTCTATCCTGTTGGAGGCACAAATGAGGTGGGAAAATGTACACAAGCCAATTGCTTGGTAGACACATATTCGCTGGGTTTCTGCTGAACACTTAACACTTTCATACCTGCAGAAAGAAATATATTCTTTTTATCAGCGAAGGACATCCCTATTCCCCAGAAAGTTATGCCTTCTTCTGAGGTTCCATTTCTACTTGCCCTACTCGCTATTGTTTTAAAAGAGAGGGACAGGTTACACTGTCCAAATTTCTCCAGAAAGAGGTTTCGTAACCTGGCACAAATCCTCTGAAGTTGTATGTAACATTGCATGTGACACCTATTTCCTGGGGTGTATTTCCTGATATGTTCAGCTCTTTGGATAAAAGCCTGCCTTTTTTTTTTCTTTTAAATGGCTGCTTACAAGTCCAGTGTCCCATATATGCATTTACATCAGTGTTTATTGAGCCACATTCTCAAGGAAATGCCAACTCTCTAAGAATTACTGGTTTTGACCTGAAAAGGGAACTGATTTTACTAACAAGGCAGCAGTATCTGTGGTTAAGACCTGGGGCTCAGGGCTCTCCTTGATGGCACAACAGGTTAAAACACAGCACTATGAAGCTGTCTGCAGCCACTGCAGCATGAGTTCCATCCCAGCCAGGAGGTGACCCACAAGGTGCAGCAGACCTCTCCTGTCTCCCCGCTCCTTCCCCTCAGCAGTGTATTTCACTAGATCTGCCTGTTCTGCTCCCAACTCTGTCTGGTGAAATCTGTCACTCTCCCATCAGCCCCCACCTCTGGCCTGTACCCCAGTTCTTGTATGCATAAATAAATCTTTTTTTAAAAAAAGACCTGGGGCTCTCAAGCAGCATGCATAGCAACTCTGTGCTTCTTTCTAAGTCACCTTGAGTAAGCTATTTCACCTCTTGGCACCTCAATTTCCTAACCAGTGAGTCAATGAGATAACAGGAGGCTGGGTGAGTGGGTGGCGGCTGACACCTACGGCTCAATCACTGATAACGATAACTAGTATCACAACTAGTATCGCTTGTTTGGGCAGTTGCGTCAGTTAACGGCGTACAAATGTTAGTACTTACTGATTCACACCTTGAAGGAACTTTCCCGAAAAAGGAGCGGAGCCAGGAAACATTCTGCCTCCCTGCTTCCCCGCTGGACAATCGGGACCGACCTCGCAGGCTGTCTTAATCACGGCACCTAACACCCGAGGCCCAAGGTGCAGGCCGGTAGACCCGTCGCGCACCTGCAGAGCCTGCGACTCCTCCCGCAGCTCAAAGTCTGTTTAAAAGTTGCCGCGGGGTCACCACTTCTCTCACAAAGCCCGGGCCAGCCCAGCCGGACCCCCCCGCCCCCCAGACTCCGAGACCGCAGAACGACCCCGGGAAAAACGGACTCTAGGGTTACGCGCATGCCCTCTTTTCGTCCCATCTTTCTCACAGGTAGCTCACCCGGCAAGCCTCCCGCTCGCACTCACCAGCCTTCAGCTCGGTGACAGTCGCCATTTTTCAACGGCCGCCAGAGGCGCGCCTCTCAAACGTGCGCACGCGCAGTTTCGCGGTGTAGTCTGTAGCCAATAAGCGCGCGGTGTTCGCCGCGCTTAGTACCGCCCCTTTCAGTTTATGCTCTCCGCGATTGGGTGGTTGGTAAATGTCCAGAGAGAATTCACCAATCAGTCTTGCTTAGGAGGGTGGAAGTGGAGCGGGTTCTGAGGCAGGTGGGCGCTATTACCTGTGGGTGGTGCTGACACTCTGATTTGTTGCCTTAATCTACTAAGCCTTTCTTGAGAGGCGCATCGCTCATAATGCAGTTTGAAGTGCTAATTGTTCATAGTCACCATGTATTAGGCTTGTGGTTGTCAAACTTGAGTGTGCATCAGACTCACCAGAACGACTTGTTAAAACAGATCGCGGGGCCCCACCCCTGGAGTTTCGCATTCGGTAAATCTAGGACAAGTTCCAATAACGTGTAGTTCTAACAGGTCCCTAAGCGCTGCCACCGCCACTGCTGCTGCTGCTGTGCTGATCCTACTTTAAGTATCACTATATTAAGTATGAGCCTGACGCTATGCTCAGTGCTTTACCCACATTGGCTCTTTGATGTCTCACTCCCATTTCTTTGATGATTGAATAGATGTAACCAAGATCACCAGCAAATGGTGCAGGTGAGGTTTGAATTCACATAAGGAGGAAATGGAGGAAAAGGAACATGAGCATAAGGTGCCCACAATTGAGTGGAGTTTCTGTGACTCCCGTTGTGTTGTCTGGGAGACCAACATTTGTAACCTACATCTTACAGCTCTGCCCTATAACCGCAGGTCTGAACACAGCAGTGTGTTTTGAAATCTGTATTTTCCACGAATCCCAATGAGCATGTTTTCAAAGTAATGGGATGGATAGGAAACATTGAAGTTTTGCTGTTTATTTTAATGATTTTTTGAAACGTTGTTTTGGAAAAAACGTTTGTTCTGGCTTCTGGGTGTGTGTGTCTTAAAGTAGGAGGCAGTCCCCTATAGGAAACATTGATTTGTGGGACACAAATCTATCCTTAACCTTAAAGAGGTTCCATCCTATCACATGTCCCAATTGTATAAAACAGGGTCTGACTTCCTGGACTGCATCTGAAGAGACATAAAAGATGAACTAAGAATCTCCCTGGTGGCACAAGGAGTTGACTCATCACTGTGAAGCTATCAGCAGCCACTGCAGCATGAATTCCATCCCTGGCCAGGGAGCTGGCCCACAGGGTGCAGCAGACCTCTCCTGGCCCACCTGCTGCTCCCCTCAGCAGTGTATTTTGGTGATCTGCCTGTTCCGTTCCCCACTCTATCATCTCTGGTGAATCCTCTCTCACACACACCCCTCCACGCACACCCCCCCCCGGCCTGTACTCCAGTTCTTGTTTGTATAAATAAATACATCTTTAAAAAAAAAAAAAGTGAACTAAATTCCCTAGGTCGGATGTTTGCGCTCTTCAGAGAAAAGCACTCCAGATACACTAATGAAGAATACTGAGAGAAGCACAAATAAATGTGAGTAAATAAGTGATAATCACACAATAATTAATATTCATTGCCACTCTGTGTGTGGCAGGCAGTGCTATAAAAGCTTCACTTTAAGTCCTTGCCAACAAGCCTGTGAGGTCAAGACTCACAATCATCTGAAGTTTCACTTAACAACATGCACTGAAGTTGGGTAATGTTCTGTGCCAACAAGCATGTGGGGAATCAGCTATACCTGGCTAATAGGTGGGTCACTTGGCACTGCCTTCTCAGATGGCTCTTTGGCAATATCTAATCACCCTTTCACACCCTTTGCCCCATGCATTCTAGTCTCAGAATGTCTCTCACAGACATATACTGACTTACTAAGGATATATGTCAGGATGTTCATTGTCATACCTATCTACACCTATCAGAATGGCCAAAAGAAAAACAACTGACAGCAACAATACCGAATGCTGTTAAGCACAGACTGCTGGTAGGAAAATAAAGTGGTGCAGCCACTTTGGAAATTGGTTTGGCAACCATTTAAAGTTGAACCCACACCCAACATCAAACCAAGTAATCCCACTCCTGGGTGTTTACCCAAGAGAAATAAAAACATGTCCACACGCAAGCTGGTATGCAATAATAGCAGATTTATTCATAATTGCCCAAGTGGAAATAACCCAGTGTCTTCCCATTAGTGAACAGATGCACACTAGCTGTGATAGTTCCACACTGGAGGCCATCACTGAGCAATAAAAGGAACCAACCTCCCATGCATGCAACAATATAGATGGTGCTCAAGTACATTGGGCTGGATGAGAGAAACAAGACTCAAAGTCTTCCTCCTTTAGATGTGTGTATGATTCCATTCACATGACACTTGGGGACAGGTAAATATAGAGATAGAAAGCAGTGAAGTGTTTATCAGGGGCTAGGGATAAGTGAAGGAGCTCTCTAGAGGTGACCCAGGGAGTGGAACTGTTCTACCTCTTGGGAGGTAACTAAGGGAGGATACACTTTTAACCAAGCTTCCTAGAGCTCTACATTTAGAAGGGTGAACTTGACCACATATATGTCAGTCCACATAATGTTTAAAAAATTACTGGAAATAGCCATATCATCAGTAGTGGAAATGGTTGCATATTAAGTAAGGTCCAACCATAAATGTGAAGTCATCCCAAAGAAGAGAGAGATCTAAACATATATGTATGGAAATATCAGCAAGATGCATCAACAGGAATTTTATGAGATCTAGTGGACAGGGTGTGGAATGCCCTCAATGGTTTAGAGAAGGGGGAACGCTGAAGTTAAGTAAGCACTTGCCTATACATCAGTTAACTCTGAAAAGATACACAAAAAGATACATAAACCAAAATTGCCTCTGGTGGGGCCTCCCTGGTAGCACAAGGTGTTAAGTTCCAGCCACTGCAGCATGTGTTACATCCCCCGCCAGGGAGCTGACCCACATGGCACAGCAGACCTCTCCTGTCCCACCCACTATTTCAATGGGATGGGCCTGTTCTGCTGCCCACTCTGTCTCTGGTGAATCCTCCCACCTCCCACACCTCTGGCCTGTACCCCAATTCTGTGTGCATAAATAAATAAATTTTTAAAAAAAGAAAAGAAGCAGAATCTGCATAATTTCATGGCTGCGATAATGAGCATTACAACCAATTGTTGCATCTTACTTTTCTTTTTTTTTTAAAAAAAAAAAGATTTATTTATTTCCTCATACAGAACTGGGGTACAGGCCAGAGATGCGGAGGGTGAGAGGATTCACCAGAGACAGAGTGGGGAGCAGAACAGGTAGATCGACGCAGTGCACTGCTGATGGGAGCAGCGGGCGGGTCAGGAGAGGTCTGCTGCGCCATGTGGTCACCTCCGGGGCAGGCGGGGATCTAACTCATGCAGAAGTGGCTTAAGCCTCTCAGCACTGTGCTTTAACCCGCTGCGCCACCAGGGAGGGCCCTGCATCTTACTTTTCTTTGATGCTTTGCCCATATCATAAACCAGAAAAGATATATATGGTGTTACTGAGCGTGTATAATGTGAGAGCATTTCAAGCCAGTGGGGAGAGTACATAAGGAAAGAGCCAACAAGGGTGTATTCTCAAATGACAGAATCTAATTTTGATGTTTTAATCATCTAGTTTTGAAAGTTGGTGAAGGGCAGCACCATCTTATCTGTGTCAATGCTTATCACAGGCCGGTTTCTCACGCACAGACTGTTAGATATCTTTGTGCTCCCTGAGGTCAGTACTTGTAATGGAGACCACGTAGCCAGCGAGCTTAAAATATTAACCTGGTTCTATAACAACAAATTTACAGGCTTCAGAATTCTTGCTTTATTACTTTCCTGGTTCAGGAGTCTATTATTATTTTTCCAGCCAGTGTCAGTAATAATGGACACAGCAGTAACATGATGAAACCCTTGCTATGTGTGTGTCTCATTTCTTGTGACTCTAAAGTGATCTGGGAGCAGATATGATCATTGCAGGGTTACAGAGAAACTGAGTTTGGAGCATTTTTTAAAAAGATTTCTTTTAGGGGCTCTCCCTGGTGGCGCAACGGGTTAAAGCACCGCATTATGAAGCTCTCCAAAACCACTGCAGCAAGAGTTCCATCCCCCACCAGGGAGTGACCCACAGGGCGCAGCAGACCTCTCCTGACCCAGCCCGCTGCTCCCCTCAGCTGTGTATTTCAGTATACCTGCCTGTTCTGCTCCCCACTCTGTCTCTGGTGAATCTTCTCACCCCCCACACCTCTGGCCTGTACCCCTGTTCTATAAGCATAAATAAATAAATCTTAAAAAAAAACCTTTATAAAATAAAATAAAATATTTATTTTATTTATGCAGACCAGTGTTGGGGGGAGTGGTGAGAGTATTCACCAGAGGCAGAGTGGGGAGCATCAGGCAGATCTTCTGAAGTACACTGCTGAGGGGAGCAGCCAGGAGACAGGGAGGTCTGCTGTGCCCTGTGGGTCACCTCCTTGGCTGGGGATTCAACTCTTGCTGCAGTGGCTGCCAATTTCTTCACAGTGCTGAGACTGAACCCCTTGCACCACCAGGGAGGCCCATGTTCAGAGAGCTGAAGTAACTCCTAGGGAAATGAGAAAGGGCTTGACCCCATTCAATGAGCTCCTGCCCAGCTTTCATTTATGCTGAAATGAGGGTCTCTTCTCACTCCTTCCACGCCTCCAGTACCTCTTCTCCCTGCCTCCCCCCTCTTTTCTTACTGTTAGGTCTTTGCAAGTCCCTTCCCTCAGCTGGGAAACTTTCTCCTGCTCTCTCCTTTCCCTCCCTAGTTAATTTCCACTCACTCTTCTGGTCTCAGTTTTATGTCATCTCTCCCTAAACCTTTCTTGGCTAGATCAAGCTCCTCTACCAGTTCTGTTTGTGTGCAGAGAAGGGGAGAGGCTGAGAAAGGGAGAGGTATAGAAATAAGAGAAGGCTTCCAATAATGACGTGCCACCACCCTCCCCCCAGGCCCAAGGTCAGGTCTGGTGCCTGGTTCCCAGTGGAATAAGAAGGCCTCCCCCCTCCCCCATTAATACCCTTCCTAGGGATCCCTTCCTTTTCAGTGTTTTCTAGGGGTTGGGCTGAAGTTTCTGCTGGGAGAACAGCAGTCCACTTTCCTCTCCTACCCAACCCTCTCTTCAGGTGTTGATCCAGAGCCCTCCCAAACAAACACCCCCCTGAAGACCACACTCTCAGTAGGGGGTTCCCAGGAAAACTGGAACTTGACCCCAGATACCAGCGAGAGGCCCAGAGAGAGCTTCCCCAGGTTCTTGAGGGTGACTCATCACCCAGCAGTTCCAGAATTAAGGGCGTTCCCTCCGAATTGCACGTGGAGAGTGCAGGTCATCCCAGAACGCTCCAGAATTTCCCATCCAACACCCCCCCAGACAGTGCTGGCGCCATGTGCTGGTTGTGACTGTCCCTATCTGGTGCCCACATGGGACTATTTGCAGAACAGAAGCCTTGCTTCCTTGATGTCTCTGATAGAACAAATATTTGCAGAATGAATGAATAGGTGACATCTTCCAAAGCTGCATCCCTCACAGGTCAGACTGACACTCAGAGAAGTGACTGACCCAAAGCAAGTAGAGTTGGTAGAGCTGGGTTCTAAGCCGCTGTCCCCGCCACAGCCACCTACAAGAGGGGCCCAGTGGTCTCAGCTATGGGCTGTGACATATCTGTAGTTCCCACAGTAAAATGCTCTCATGTGGAAGGTTTACTTGTGTGTGTGTGTGTGTATATATATTTATTCATATAGAACTGGGGTACAGGCCAGAGATGTGGAAGGTGAGAGGATTCACCAGAGACAGAGTGGGGAGCAGAACAGGCAGATGGACTGAAGTACACTGCTGAGGGGAGCAGCGGGCGGGTCAGGAGAGATCTGCTGTGCCCTGTGGGTCACCTCCGGGGCAGGCGAGGGTCAAACTCATGCAGAGGTGGCTTAAACTTCTTAGTGCTGTGCTTTAACCCACTGCGCCACCAGGGAAGGCCCTATTGTATGTATTTTTAAAACTTATTTTATGTCGTTATACATTCAAGAACTGGTATAGGTCCGAGGTGTGGGTGATGACAGGCTTCACCAGAGACAGAGCAGGGAGCAGAACAGGCAGATGGACTGAAGTACACTGCTGAGGGGAGCAGCAGGGAGACAGGAGAGGTCTGCTGTGCCCTGTGGGTCAGCTCCCTGGCCGGGGTTGGAACTCGGGAATGGCTGCCTATAGCTTTATAGTGCTGAGGCGTAACCCTTTGCACCACTAGGGCAGCCCCCCATGTGGTAGAATCTTGGGGGTTAGGGGTGACACTGGAGATCAGTACCAGTTCTTTAGAGAAAGTATAAGAGATCTGCTAGGTAAAATGACATTCTCATGCCAAATGCAACAGATCATTTTCAGAGGGATGAGCCATACATTCACACAATGCTTTATTTACCAAGAGGATTAGGGATTAAGGAATTCTTGAGGTAATTCTTGCTGAAATGTGCTTTCCCAAGGGAATCCTACTGATGTAAGCGCTATGGGTTGAGTGAATTAAGTGACCTTTTCCAAGATTTAGCCTTTTTTCTCCAGGAAGGTGTGCCTTTTGTTTGGATCTAAGGTACGAGACTGGGGTGAAAGGGAAGCCACAAATGGAATCTTTCAAATTGGAAAAAAAGCTGACTTAAATAAAGGTATGTTTGTCAGGCAAGTCAAGGCAACTTTTGAAATTATAAAATGCGATTCAAGGCCCCAGAGACTAGGGCAACCAAATTTAAACTGGGATTCAAAATAATGGGTGTGAATCCCAATGGAATTCAAATTCTTTCTGTGTTGACTAAGGAGGAAAATAGCTACAAGCAATGCTTGTGAAGTTGTTGTAGTGGACACAATCCTAAAAAGAGGAAGGCCATTAGTGCCTCCCTGATGGTGCAGTGGGTTAAAGTGCAGTACTGTGAAGCCATCTGCAGCCACTGTGGGCACAAGTTCGATCCCCAGCCAGGGAGGTGACCCACATGGCACAGCAGACCTAGCTAGCTGCTCCCCTCAGCAGTGTATTTCACTCAACCTGCCTGTTCTGCTCCCCTCTCTGTCTCTGGTGAATCCTCGCACCTCCCCCTACATCTCTGCCTGTACCACAGTTCTAGTGTGCATAAATAAACAAATCTTTTTTTTTTTTTAAGAGGAGTACCATTATTTTTAAAGTCCTCACCCTTGTACAGGAGACGAAGCGTTACCCAGTCTTGTTTAAGATAATCCTTTCTCAGGAGACAGGTGCTATGGTTATCCTCAGTTCAGGACTGAGGTGAGGAAACCAAGGTTAAAGAAGCCAAGGTCAAAGGCAACCTGGCTAGATTCAAAAGCCTGCTGCCAGTTCCAAGTTCTTCCATTTCTTTCGCCCAGTAAGCGCATGGACAATTTAATATCCCACTCGGATTAGACAAATCCCTTGGAATTTGATGTATGGTTTGATGTGTGGTTGTTATAATGAATTCACACACTACACAATAAAGATTTTTGATGTTGGAAAAGATGAAATCTGATGCCTTCTCCAAAATCTTTCCCAACGTTCCTAGTCTCTGGCCCACTTAGAATTTCCCTTTCCTCTCTGACCTTAATCATTGCGAGACTGTATAATGTACACAGACAATGTGGCAGGCAGGGTCTGGGTTAGCTCAGCACTGGCTGTGGAAAGATCCTCAGACGCTAAGAGGTTAAAAGTAAAGCAAAGTGATTTTAGTTTTAAAGATTTATTTTTGCATAGAAGAACTGGGGTGTAAGCCAAGTATGGGGGACGGTGAGAGGATTCACCAGAGACAGAGTGGGGAGCAGAACAAGCATATCTACAGGCAAGACAGGAGATGTCTGCTGAGCCATGTGGGTCAGCTCCCTGGCCAGGGATCAAACTCATACCACCCTGGCTGGTGATGGCTCTGAGTCTTTATCCCCTGCACTACCAGGGAGACCCCCTGAAGCAAAGTTTTAGTGAGAGTAGTTTCCAAGGGAGGAAAGAGCAGAAGTCAGTGGCTAACTGCAGAAGTTAGCAGCTGGAATCCAGCTTTCATATTCCAGTTTCCTTTACATTGTGGTTTCTTTGTGCTCACTTAGCGAGAACTGGGTTAGCAAGAGCTGGGTACAAACATTGAAGGTATGGTACAGGAAATGTTGCTGTGGGCAGGGTGTTGATGGCGCTGATGGGGACAGACTGTTCACAGGAAACGCTGCGGGTTCCTGGGGTCCTGGTGAGGGCATCTAGCTCACAGTGTTCTTTTTTTTTTTTTTTTAAGATTTATTTATGTATGCCTACAGAACTGGGGTACAAGACAGAGGTGCAGGGGCGGTGAGAGGCTTCACCAGAGACAGAGTAGGGAGCAGAACAGACAAATCGGTGAAGTACACTGCTGAGGGGAGCAGAGGGCGAGTCAGGAGAGGTCTGCCACGCCATGTGGGTCACCTCCAGGGTGGGGATCAAACTAATGCTGAGGTGGCTTAAGTTTCTTAGTGCTGCGCTTTAACCTGCTGCGCCACCAGGGAGGGCCCCCGGTTTGGTTTTAAAGTTTCATTTAATTTAAACGCATCAACAGACCTATTATAAAAAGTTGACTTGTTGAGAAATTAACAGACAGGATGTAGTTCCATTCACAAAGAGAAGTATAAACACTTCACTATCAGTAAGGATTTTGGTCAATAGCAGGCTGGTAGTAATATTTCAAGAGTGAAAAGTTTTACTTGGAGTTTTGTTTTGTTTTGTTTTTCAGAGACTTATTTATTTATGCATATAAGAGCTGGGGTACAGGCCAGGGGTGTGTGGGGGGGAATGAGAGGATCCACCAGAGACAGAGCGGAGGGCAGACCAGGCAGATTGACTGAAGTCCACTGCTGAGGGGAGCAGCAGGGAGACAGGAGAGGTCTGCTGCGCCCTGTGGGTCAGCACCCTGGCCAGGAATTGAACTCAGTCCACCACAGTGGTAGCTGAGACTTAACCCTTAGATCCCCAGGGAAGTCCCCCTACTTGAAGTTTTAGTTTAACTGGGGCATCAGGATCCCTGGGCCCTGTGGTGTTCAAGCATCAACTGTATACACCAAACTCAAGGTCACGTGGGTGACCCAGGCAAAGGCAGTCTGAACCCAGCCAGTGCTTGTGGGGTCTGTGGGGTCTGGGCCTGTTGCCCTCCTCACTGGCTTGACTGCTGCTCTCCAGGGGCTCTGGTCTCCAGTCAGGGTGCCTCTGCTGCTGTACCTGCTTATCTGTGCCAGCCCAGGGTAGTTGTGTTCTCTGAGCCTTGATTTCCCCACCTATAAAAAAGAAGACTTAATAATACCTTCCTCTTAAGATGCTACTGTGGCTCCAACTTAGCTAATGCAAGATAAACATTTCACAGTTGCTGTGTTTTTGACTTTTTTTTTTTAAAAACTGCCTTTATTCTGTTAGTAGTTGGAAAAATTAACTGCTATGGAAAAAGTACTTGCGAAGCTTGTCAACATGGACACCTTCTGAAGGGTCTCGTGGAACCAAATTCCCATTTACTTTTTGAAAAGATTTATTTTTATTTATTTATGCATACAAGAACTGGGGTGAAGGGCCCTTCCTGGTGGTGCAGCGGGTTAAAGCGCAGCACTGCAATGAACCACAGCCACTTCAGTGCGTGTTCAATCCCCTGCCCAGGAGCTGACCCACAGGGCGCATCGGACCTCTCCTGTCTCCCCGCTGCCCCCCTCCACTGTGTCTTTCCTTGGTCTGCCTGTTCTGCTCCCCACTCTGTCTCTGGTGAACCCTCTCACTGCCCCTTCACCTCTGGTCTGTACCCCAGGAAAAAAAAATAACAAGAACTGTGGTGTAGGCCAGAGTAGCAGAGCGTGAGAGGATTCACCAGACAAGTGTGGGGAGCAGAACAGGCAGACTGACTGAAATCATTGCCAGGGGAGCAGTGAGGAGACAGGAGAGGTCTGCGGTGCCATGTGGGTCAGCTCCCTGGCCGGGGATGGAGCACATGCTGTAGGGGCTGGTGATAACTTGATTCCAGAGAACCTTTGGGGGGCGGGGGGGCTAAATTCCCATTTATGTAGCCCAGCTCTGGAAAGGAAGTAAGTATTGAAGCAAATGCCGCTGAACCCTCGTGACAGAGTCATCTGACAAAGCTGGCAATTTGCAAATGAGTTTTCCATCCAACTTTATCTTTAAATACTCTTTCTTTTTTGAAAAACCAATATACTTTTTGTGAGGACAGATAGCAGCATTAGGAAATCCAATTATATAAAAAGTAGCACATCCAATGGGACAGCAGAAATATTGATTTGGGGGTAGCACACATCAAATGGCACTCATTAAGCTCAAAATGAATTAACATGAAGCCATGCAAGTGCAAATTTGCCTCAGCAGCCTGCACTTGGTCCTTTCTGGCTAAACTCACTTCCTCAAAGCAGCTGTTGCCCCAGAGCTATATAGTGGAGTTACCTTGTATAAGGGATCATGATGGGGTGATGCCATCAAGTGCTAATTCCCCAGCATACCTTGCAATTAACCGATGGCGGGCAGGATGCTTCAGTCACACAGTAGTTACACACTAACTCACAAAAGATACAGACTAGTTCTCTTTCTAGAAAGAAATTGAGAAATTCTGTGGATTAAGCACTTTGCATGTCAGAAGAGGGCTGTTTGGTGTCAGGGCGTCCCGGCAGGTCAGACAAGTTGGCAGATCACCATGGTTCTACATGCGGGCAGCAAGATGCCATCTAATATTAGGTAAATTGTAAGTAAATGAAAAGAGCTAGTAATCAGCCACTAAAGTTAATTAACAACGCTGCAGACGGACCTGCTGGAGGGCTCGGCTTGCAGCAGGATTTCACAAGACCAGATGCCCAGACTTTTCTTCCCATGCCTGGTTTGCAAAGCAGAGTTCTTGGGCCCATTTCACAAACTTCCATCTGTCCATCTTTGCTCAACAGCCCATGTACCCAAAACACGGAACCTTTCTACCATATCTCTATCCTCTTCTGGTTTTGCTGATTTCTGCCTCACATCGACTTGCTGTTGCCTGTGCACTCATCATTCCAATGATCTTTTTTGTTCCTGATCAAGATGACCTGTATGTTGGCTTCCAGAGTCTATGTTTTTGGAATGTCTTCTAAACCATCAGGGCTGTGGATGGAGTTACACGTGCGTGTCCTGGAGGCAGAGGGGCCTCAAGTCATCACGTTCTTCCAATAAAAGCTGTGTATGGGGCCTCGTTGGTGCCACAAGGGGTCAAGTCTCAGCACTGTGAAGCTGTCACCAGCCACTGCAGCAGGAGTTCGATCCCCAGCCAGGGAGGTGACCCACATGGCACAGCATACCTGTCCTGACCTGCCTGTTGCTCCCCTCGGCAGTTTCAGTCCATCTGCTTGCTGTGCTCCCCACTCTGTCTCCAGTGAATTCTCTCACCCCATGCACCTCTGGCCTATACCCTAGCTCTTGTCTGCATAAATAAATAAAATAAATCTTTAAAACAACAACAAAGCTGTGTCTGGACAAAGCCATCTCTACTTGTGCTCTGTTCACTCTGATATCTGCTACCTGCTTCTCGAACCCTCAGGTAAGCACAGCTTTGGGGGCTGTTCCTGGCTAAAGACAGCACTGTATTCACTGGCCAGTGGAGAAGATTTTAATTAATCTAACAGGAATGACCTAAATCGAGATAGAAACTATAATGGAAAAAAATGCAGAGAATAGGGACCATGTCTTTCATTGGGGGGTGGTTAGGAGAAGCTTTCCTATAAGCCTCTATTGCTCTGTAACAAACTCCCCACAAACTTAAGAATTTAAAACAGTAAGTCATTGATTTGTTCCCCAGATCTGTGACTTGTCAAATGTGTGCTCCACCTGGCATCAGCTGGGCAGCTGGAGACGGAAGGGTTCACCTTACTTTATTTTTTTAAAGATTTATTTATTTGTGCATACAGGAACTGGGGTATAGGCCAGAGGTGTGGAGGGCAGAATTCGGGGGGCCAGAATTGGCTGATATGCTGAAGCAAACTGCTAATGGGAGTAGTGGGCAGGTCAGGAGAGGTCTGCTGTGCTGTGTGGGTCAGCTCCCTGGCGGGGATGGAGCTTGTGCTGCAGAGGCTGGTGATAGCTTTGTAGTGCTGTACTTTAACCTGTTGAGCCAGCAGGGAGGGCCCACATTCTGCTAATTTTTAAATCACAAATGTGAGTCTTTGAATTGTTTCCAAGATCATGGACTTTATTTCAGGGTCCCTTGAGATACCATGTAAACTTTTCCATTGCTGCAAAAGCAGACACAAGTAAAAACAGTCTTTTAAAAATTATCCATTGCTAAATCCATATGATAAGGATATTCTCATGTCTCAGACCAGAGAACACTGACAGTTAGAGAAATGCTAGCTTCCACTTGTTCAATCAGCTCTTAACTCTGTGGTTCTCAAACCAGGCTGCCCGTGGTCATCATTGTTATCACAAGTCAGTGCTTATTGATCACTAACAACATTGCATAGCGATGGAAATGCTTCAGATGAGCGTACTCATTTCTCATCACAATGGCCCTGGAGACTAAGTACTATTATCATCTCCACTTTGTGGGTGAGGTAGTGAAGTCATGCATAACTGAATAATTTTCCCAGGATACATAGCTGCAAAGTAACAAAGTCTGGAACAGCCAGACTAATTCTGATTCCAGAGGTCTAGCCATGCTCCTCTGCTGCCATAAAGGTACATCAGGGCACTGGGGCTTCTGTTAAAAATACACTCCAGGGCCCTCCCTGGTGGCGCAAGGGGTTAAAGCGCAGCACTATGAAGCTGTCTGCAGCCACTGCAGCATGAGTTCTATCCCCAGCCAGGGAGGTGACACACATGGCCTGGCAGACCTCTCCTGACCCACCTGCTCCCCTCAGCAGTGTATTTCAGTTGATCTGCCTGTTCTGTTCCCCGCTCTGTCTCTGGTGAATCCTCTCACCACCCCTGCACTTCGACCTGTACCCCAGTTCTGTATGCATAAATAAATAAATCTTAAAAAAAAAAAAGCATTCCAGGCCTCCCTGATAGCCCATGGGTTGAGTCTCAATGCCATCATCTCTATATCCTGAGTTCGATCCCCACCAGGGAGCTGACCCACATGGTGCAGCAGACCTCTCCTGTCTTCCTACTGCTCCCCTCAAAGTTCATTTCAGTGGAGCCACACCTGATCTGCTTCCCACTCTGTCTCTGATGAATCCTCTCACCCATGCACCTCTAACCTATATCCTAATTCTTCTAAGCAAAAATAAAAATTAAATCAAAGAAGTAAAAAATAAATTAAAATGAAAATATGACTCCAGGACCTACCCCAACGCTGCTGTCTCAGAGTCTCCAGGAATCTATACTTAAACAACCCCCCGATATTCTGATAGGCCAACACTGATCTCACAACTTCTTGTCTCCTTCACCTGCAAACTCCAGCTGCCAGATGATTATGCACAAAGCATTTCTTCATCTGTGGCTTGTGAGTCAAAGAAATTGTTCAATGGAGTGTGAAGTCTCAGGACTTGCAAGTCAGTCCTGAATTTCTGCCTCAGAAATTCTACACATAAGCAGCTACCTGATATTGATTGAGCAAGGCGCTCTGTTTCCTCGCCTGGTCAAGGAGGGTCAGATCAGCAGAGGAGGTATGTCCAGCACGTAGGAGGGTGCTTGGCCATCAGTCAACAGCAGATGAATACGGTTATTATCACTGGTGGCCAGCAGAGGGGGGTGACCTTTTACAACCCCTCAGTCACAAATGGGCAACTCATCAGGCTGTCTTGACTGTTTCCTCACCTGCAGAGTTGGGATGTTAATATACTTTTCTTCCAAGCTGGGAGCATTAGAGGGAGAAACTGTCTCCACTGTTGAGGGGCACATAGCATTCAATGAAAGTGAAGTGTTAGTGTTCTTTATTCTTTCTATCTCTGTGCTTCAGACAAAAGGCATTCTTAACAACTTGCATGGGCACCCTCTTTGGCAGGCAGTCCCCTCGCATTTTTCTCTGCCCGGCCTTCTGCCTGGATTTCCTTGCGTGTGTCACCTCCCCAGCAATCTCCTCCAGCCCCACCAGCAGTGTCCTGGTGCCTGGGAAGCCACCCCTCCCCCTCCCCCATGGGGACTTCACTGACCTCTCTGGGGACACTTATTTTTAGCCCTAGGCGGAAACCTGTTTGTCTCTTCTCTGCCTGCAGGACCCGTTTTCTCAACTTCAAGCAGCATTTTTAAACCAGAGCAGACCCCTTTATATGTCTGTCCCCCTAAACAGGCCAGAGATATTTTTAGAAGGTACTGGATAAAGTTTGGAGTCAGGCATTCGGGCGGCTTGTCACCTCATCGGTCTGTGCCAAGACCTAGACTAAATGCATCACTACGGACCAAGCCTTCTGCGTGAGGGAGTGATTGTTAGCAAGCTGCTCAGGGAGGGAGCTGGCCTAACTGATGTCTCCTCATTCCTGGAGAGGAGGCCCTAGGGGGATTTATCAAGAACCAAGGTTACCCAGTCTCCCCCATAGACTTACACGGATGGGAATACAATGGACAGATTGCTACAAAGGTGGGCAGGCCATGGAGGCCCAGCCAAGGACAAGCCTAGACCAAGATGTTCCCACTCCTTTCTGGGGAGGCAGATAAGAGAGCTTCCAGAGCCCAAGTCACTCTGCCTTTGTAGACCGAAATGCTTTTTGTTATCTTCCTTTGATAAGGGTTTTTGAGACCTCTTGTTTATTTGGGGACTCACAGGAACAATAGCTGTAGTTCATTCAAGGGCCTGCTGGAGACCAAGCTTTGAAGGTATCCTCCCTGGGAACTTCTTCCTTGGAACAAAAACTGTGTCCTACTGAGCTTCAGATCTTTCTCAAATGTCACCTTCTCAATGAAGGCCTCTCCAGGTGACCTGATTTAAAATGGCAACACACCCCCACCTCCACCCTGATTCCCAAGGTCTCAACTCCACCCTCAACACCTCCTGACAGGCCCCCGCCCCCACAAGGAGGACATCCAGTGGGTGGGGAGATTTGTCACTGAGAGCCTCACGGAGCCTGGATCTTTAATAAATGATATGGTCTAGCGATCAACCCATCATTCTTTTAAGCAGCTGTTCCTGATGGATATGGCTTGTTTCCAGTGTCGTGTTACTATAAACAGGTGAACACTCAGAGGTGAAACTTCTTGGGCAAATGTCTTTGCATATCTGTGTGATTCTATTACAGGACAGATTTTGATATGGGTCTGATAAATCAAAGGAAATGAGGAGCTTGAATATGGTTAGATTCTGGCAACAGCTCTTCGAAAAATGACTGTTTCCCAGGTATAGTACCCCCAACAGTGTACGAGGTTCTCAGTCAAGACTGGTGAAATTGATGGAGGCTAGGAATAGAAAGGCTGGAGGGAACTCTACAAGGTCAGGAACCTTAGGCACAGGAGGTGGGGAGAAGAGACTAGGGAAGCCATTAGTCAGGTTATGGAAGCCAAGACCCTCAGGCCTCTGTGCCCAGATCAGGAGGACCCACACCCAGACAGGTGTCGGACTGTCCCAGGGAATGTCACCTGAAGGTGGAAGATAGGGGATTAAGGAACAAACTACCCACTTACAAAGATGAGCCTCTCCCTAGGGAAAGAAGTTTATAGGCCCCCCTCCCCACCCCCCACAGTGACCCCACAGAGGGACTGCAGCCCTCTGCCCACCTGTGCCTATGCAGTCGCTTCTTCCCACCCACTCTCCCTCTGCGGGGCAGCAGCCTCCTGCCTGCCCGTGAGCTGCACCTGCTGGGGCCTCTCTGCACTGCCCCCCTCAGTGGAGGCCGCTCTCCTAAGCCCACCCACCTGCGACCATGAAGGCCTCTCTCAGCAAGCCTGTCCCTTCCGGCCAGCTCCTCCTGCCCACCTGTGTCTGTGCAAGTTTCGTTTGCTCTTCTGTCCCTTTCCCTAATAAAGTTGCTCTTTAAATATGATAATGTCTCTGTGTCATGGAGAATCTTGCCACATGCCGCTGATAGTGGGGCTCTGGAGAAGCCTTTCCCAGCGTGAACCCCAGGACCCCGCACTCCAAACCTACCAACTCCAAAATAACATCAAAGTCAGGGCAGGGGCGGAGGGCCTGCTCTGCTCAGCTGATCTGCTGATCCTTGCTGCGGCACCAGCGCATGGCCAAGGTGACATCGATGTTCGTTGCATTCTAATCACCAACGCTGGCAGTCCTAATACAGCCTTGTTCTTGGATGTTTCTCTGGTCAGGGATTCAAGTCAACCCCCTGACTTTGGTTTTCAATTAAATCACCACTACCAGGAATCTCATTACTTCCTTCAGTGAGTTTATTGCATCACTGGTTCAAATTTTCTTTCCTGCAACCCCACCCCACCTTATCCTCACCTGTTCTCAGGAGCCATACAAAACAGAGCTAATCCTTTTTCCACATGACGGCCCTCAAAATATTTGAAGACTGTACCAAATCTCCTCTGTGTTTTCCCCTTTCAGAGTGAAGCTCGTCAGCACCAACTACGCATGCTCTCCAGATGGAAGATTGTCTACCCAGAGGCCCTTGAGTGTAGTGACTAAGAAGAGCTTCAGGATAGCCCAGGCCTGGGCTCCACTTAGCGCCACACTTCCCGGCTCTCTGACCTTGGCTAAGTCACTATTTGGACTTTAGTTTCCTCCTTTGGCTAAATGACGTTAAACAGGTTCCACTCACAGGGTCACTAACTCTGTGACATTACACCATTTATAAAAAAATCAAAATTGGGGCTCTCCTGGTGGCACAAGGGGTTAAGTCTGAGCACTATGAAGCTGTCAACAGCCACTGCAGCAGCAGCTGGATCCCAGGCCAGGGAGCTGACCCATATGGCACAGCAGACCTCTCAGGTCTCCCCTACCACTCCCCTCAACAGTGAATCCTCTCATCATCCCGCCCACCCCACCCCCACACCTCTGGCCTACACCCCAGCTCTTGTATGCATAAACAAATCTTTAAAAAAGTTAAAATTTATCTTATGACTGTGATGAAGATAACAAAGACAGGGTTATGTTTATTTTTTTCTTCTGGTTTTAAAAGGATGAAAAATGTTGGATCTTAGGGACTGTGCCTTTGGGAACAGAGCTATACGTGGGTTCTGGTTGCTGGAAGAATAAGAAAAAGAGACAATAAGCCAAGTATATCCAGTGCGTTTTGTAACTTAATAAGTGAAGATCAAAAATAACAAAGGGCTGTGTAGAGAACAGAGTGTGATCTGGAGGAACCCCTGCCCCCCCCTTTTATCAGCACTGGTTGGAATTTACAGACTCAGCTCTTCTGAATGAAAGGATCACAGCCTCCAGCCCTCCTGTTATCACCTTGCTTGTAAGAGCCTGGCAAGAGGTTTTGTTAAAAAGATACATAGTCTAGGGCATTTGTTTGAAAAGAGAGGTGTCTTATTCTGCCTAGCCAAAGAATAAAACACCACAGGCGGTATGAGTTGGGGGTGGGGCCTTATAAGCAATAGAAACTTAATTTCTGCATAGTTCTTGAGTGCAAGATCAAGGCATCAGAGGGCCAGATTCCTAGGTAGTAGCTCTTCCCTGTGCCTCAACTGGAGCCGGGGCAAGGAGGCCTCTCAGGTGGCTTTATAAGGAAACTAACCTCATCATCATGACCTGGTCAGCTCTCAGAGGGCCCTACTCCTGACACCACCACCTTGGAGATTAGGATATCAAAATAGGAATTTAAGGAGGGTAGGTACAAGCATCAATCAAACCAAGAGGAAATATACATCCAGGGGCATGTGTATTTAGAATTCTGGAAGGAAAGACAAGAGACAGGTAATAGCAGTTGTCTTTTGGAAAGGACTAGGAACGTGTGAATGGACACAGGAATGGGAGAACGACTTCACGGCCGTTCCTGGTGACAGCTTTGCGACTCAACCCCAAAGCTACCTAAAAGGCCCTTGACATGACTATTTCTGAGATGGTTCTAAGGTGCCAGTTGTCCCATCGAACTGCTGAGTGGTGGTCTTGCAATTTGTTTCTGGATATCTTGCAATCTGTTTCTCATTCACCTGTTGATGGAGGTTTGGGTTGTTTCCAGATGGGGGCTGTTGTGAATAGCACAGCTCTCCTCATCACCATATGTTCGTGTAGATGTGTTTTTATTTCTCTTGGTTAAATAGCCAAATGTGGGGAGAAATAGAGCTTCTTGTTATCCTTTCAGCATCACCGATTCAGGGAAGAATGGCTACTAACTGGAATCCAACCAAGCGTTTATAGCTACAGTTTACAGAAAACACAGGGACAGAGGTACAGATTAAGGCAGGCCAGTGAAGAAACATGGAAAAATCTAGAATGTGGAACACGCTACTGTAGACTTACTTGGTTTGGTGCCTTCAGTGAGACAATGGGCTTAACAAATGCTTTTATAAAAAAGGAAAGATTATTCTCAATGAAGAGACAAAGCTGCTAAGTGCAATGCATGAATTGTGAAAAACTGGACCAGATTAGGACAATAAAACCCAGCTGGCTGTGCTTGCTGGCTGCAAAGGAAATAGCCTTTCTCCCAAGGACTCTGGGCAGCTGCAAAGTGCCCAAGTGACTTTCTTCCTGGAGTGACCACTATTTTGCTACTACCTGAAAAGCTTCTTTAAAATGATAAACGGGGACCTCCCTGGTGACTCAGCGGGTTAAAGCACGGCACTATGAAGCTAGCAGCAGCCACGGCAAGTCGAGTTCGACCCCTGGCCAGGGAGCTGACACACCTGGTGCAGCAGACCTCTCCTGTCTCACCCGCTGCTCCCCTCAGCAGTGTACTTTGTCAGTCGCCTGTTCTGCTTCCCACTCTGTCTCTGGTGAATCCTCTCATCCCCTGAACCTCTGGCCTGTACTCCAGTTCTCGGATGCATACATAAATAAATCTTTTTTAAAAAATGATAGACGGTCACAAATCTTGCATTTGGAAATCATATCCATGCAAGCGCCTCTTGTCTGGGAGCTCTAAGTCACTTGCAGCCCCACAAGCTGCTGGGCTGCAGCCCAAGCCCAGAGTTTCACATGAAGGCCTTCTGAACCATCTGTGTGGGACTTGGCACTTTCGGGTTAACCAGTCCTTGTGGGGCTTTACTGTCCTGATTGATAATAACTGCTTTCTTCACGGCTCTGTTTAGTTTTGGGTGTCTCAACTCTGCTTCCTTTCAGTTTCACCCTAACTTGACACTTGCCCAAATCCTGTAAGAACTTGATCTTTTCCTTTGTTTGGTAAAGCATCTTAGAGCTCAGGGTGAGCTTTCCTCTACTATAATAAGTGAATTAGTCTGGCTTTGTTGAAGGATGTTCTGCCCCTGATGGCATTTTCTGATTGGGCTAGAGCAATCAGGTTCCTTGAGCATACTCTTAAAAAAGAACAGCTTGGAGACAGTTAAATGTGTTAGAGGACTACAGGGCATCTTGTCAGATAAGAAAGTGGTTTGGAGGTCATGTAAGGGAATTTGATTATTTTTTAGAGGTGCTTATTGAAAGGTTGAGGGCAAAGTGTTGTGAAATTTAGTGACCTTGAAACATTTATTTTAAAAAGTAAATGAATACCGTCTGGATACATAAAGATGAAGCAGATAGGCAAAACAGTCACATGGAGTTAGTGACTTTCTCATTGACTCAGCAGGGTGGGGGGTGGGGAAGGTGGTGTCTCCTAGGTTGAGAGGGTAGAGCCTGAGGGGGTAAGGACTCATTGACCGGATGTGGGGTAGATGACCACAGTGGGGTTGCAGGGAGGAAAGAGAACCTTTGTGGCATCCTGAGATGGGTGATTCACTCAACTCATGGTCTCTGGAGTCTGCTGAGGCTGGAGGCACAGATGTCACAAGTTTGTCATCAATATTTTGCTACGTAGTCAGCTAGTTGGGTGGGTTTGGCCCAGGACCTGGAGCTTCTGGGTCTAAGGGCTGCAGGTGGGGTGGAAGCGGCTTGGAGAGAATGTGAAGGGAAGGGGCTTTGAGGGTGTGACTGAAAAAGACCAGGAGGCTTAGTGGTCTGGAGAGGGCGGGTCTCTGCTGCTTCCCAGCTGTGGGCTCTTTTTTTT
>NW_004567133.1:12489192-12519647 GCF_000260355.1 Condylura cristata | reverse complement strand
GGGCCCTTGGGGGGCTAATGGTGGGGGGAACTTGAGCGACTCGGTTCCATCGAAGCCGGGGAAGGGTGCATGTGCCCAGCCGGGGTTGGGGTTGGAAAGGTGCGGGGCCAGAGCCTAGGGGGGGAAGGCGAAAAACAGGGCTGTTTCTGCTTTGGGGTTACCTCTCCCGTGGAAACTACGGGGGCGCCAGAGATGGGGCTGTAACGGCGTGGTCTTCACCCTGACCTGTACAGGGGCCATGAAGCTGGTTGTGTCTGCTGAAGTTCGGCCATCTCCTTTGTGGAGTGGGGTCACCCCCTGCCCCAAGAGCACCCCGTTACCAAAAGGACCGAGCAGGGGAGGGGCTGGGTGGGGTTTGCCCCCAGTTGTTTTGCATCGACTTTGCTCTTCTGTGGTGATATATTTTTGTCGTCTCTTAACTTTCTTCCTGTCTAATTGCTGTGGGGAGAATTTGGGAAAGGAAAGTTTGAGGTGCAGTCTGGAAAGAAGGTAGGGCTGCTCACCCCTGTTTTCTCGGATTTGGGGTGCCTGGAGGATGCCTGCGACCCTGGTACCTGGGGGTGTGCCATCCCATCCTGTAAAGTGAGGCTTCTCTCTGTGGGAGACCAATGGGGTTTTACCAGTAAGTTTCTTTCTGACTGTTCCATGCTGAGCCCGGCTGGTTCTCTTTCTCTGGTTTAATCCCCAGTCTCTTGAGAGCCTTAGCGTCCTTCTAAAGCGATTTGCCCCTTTGTTCCAGGAGGGCATTTCAGTGTCACCCTTATTGTTGCTTATTGGTGAACACAATAGGCAAATCTGGACTCGATCATTTTTCTGCTTTTGTTTAGGACTTGGGAGAGAGAGAAGGAAACACCCTTGGCTCTTAGAACCTGGTGATTAGCATCCAAAAATACCTTGTCCTGTTTCCTTGCCAACTGCATTTGGAGCTTTGTAAAGGCACCCTTGAAATGCCACGGAAAGGTTTTATTTTGGGGAGTTGGGGGGAGGTCTCATCTGGGGGCTCCTTGGTGTGTGTCACGTTTTCAAGCCATTGGGGTCAGAGTAAAATCTCCGTGGCTGGCAGAATGCTTTGCATTCTGGCCTGGGAATGGCAGGAGGGCAGAACTTGTGCAAAGCAGGGCTCCGCTAAGCAGGGAGGATAATCTGGGGTCCCTGTCCCCCATGCTGGGTGTGACAAATGTAAGGTGAGTTCTGCAAGGATCCAAACTGGGAGCTGGTCTAGTGTTGCTGTGCATTCTGGAGTATTTCCTTGTTTGTTTTCTTCTTCTGAATTATAAAGGGGAAAACATTGGCAGTCATAAAATAGATTCTGCATCAGGATAAATTTTATTGATGGCAGCTGGCAGTTGGTGGCTAATGGAGTTTTCCAAAGTTGAGTGTGTTTTTGGGGTGGGGGGTGATATCCATTTAGCTGACAAAGCACATCTAGGAAAATCATTTGTATTTTTCCTCCTTCCAAGAACTCTTTTTGCTGTAGAAATTGCAGGTGGCTGGGTTCTGCTTAGCTTTCCCTCTTCCCTCAGTGTTGGGTCTTGAAGATTTTCTGCTGTCCCTCCCTTTGGATTCCTGGGCTTACCCAGTGCCCCGTTTTCTGGGGGTGCCCTGGAACCAGAATTTGAGATCGGGCAGCTTGAGCATGAGAAATTCCTAGTGGCAAAGGGAAAAGATTCACCATTATAAGAAAGCAGGCAGTGTCAGACTCAAGGCGGGACAGACTGGCTTCCCAGCCAGTTAGGGACTGTGTGACCACTGGGCAATCACTCTCTGTGGCTCAGTTTCTTCATCTGTGAAAGGGGGGCTGGGCCCCAGAGCCCCAACCTCTTGTGGTTGTCATGAAGAGTAAGTGGGTCATCTGTGTAAATGGCTCAGCTCATGTCCTACACAGAGTTAACCTGTAATTATTATTTCCAAAGATGAAGTTGTGTGTTCAAGTCGATTCTTCTTCCTTTGTTCCCACCCTTCTGCTGATGGGGATGCCCACTTCTGCTTGGCTCCTCCCTGACTGCCGTCTTGTGCTTAGTCAAGAGGCCTAGCCCACGTGAGACTTAGTGGAACTCCTCTCTGGGCCACTGCCAGCCTCAGAACTGCAGGGAGTGTCCAGAAAACCCAGAACTGGCAATGACCGATGGGGCGTCTGCTGCCTTATACTGTTGCTTGGGCAAGTACTCCAGGATGAGAAAAGGGGAACTTGGGAATCTAAGTGGAAAACAGGCTGAATTCCCCAGCACTTGACTGGAAGCAGGAAGCTGGGGTGGGGGGAGGTGCGGTGGTGGCATTTTGGGGAGACTCATGAGCATCCATATTATTTCCTCTCCCTCAACCCCACAACTGGACCTTCTTCTGAACATGGTGGGGATGAAAAATGTCTTTCCATTTGCAGGCTCAACATTTTTTTTTTAAGGATTTATTTATTTATGTATACAGAACTAGGGTACAAGCCAGAGGTGCAGGGGCAGCGAGAGGCTTCACCAGAGACAGAGCGGGGAGCAGAACAGGCAGATGGACGAAGTACACTGCTGAGGGGAGCAGCGGGCGGGTCAGGAGAGGTCTGCCACGCCATGTGGGTCAGCTGCGGGGACAGGGATTGAACTCACACTGAAGCGGCTGCAGCCGGCTTGCAGTGCTGCGTCCTAACCCGTTGCACCACCAGAGAGGACCCTGCAGTCTCAACTTTTAGGGACTGGTATCTTCACCCGGGTGTCCTGTGGGCCTCTCCAATCACTGTGCCTCCAGAGGAGCTTGGAACTGCTCTCCCACAAGCCCTCTTAATCTCAGTGGCTCCTTACAGAGGCCCAGGCTAGAAACTTCCCCTCTTGTTCTACATCTGACCTGTCAGCAAATGCTGATGTCTCCTCTTCAGATGCTTCCCAGCCTGCCTGCTTCTCACAGTCTCCCAGCCTGAGTCACCATGGACGTGCCTCACCCCCATCCTTGACCCCTCCAATCTAGTTTCAACAGCCAGAGGGGCTTTTAGACACAGGTCAGAGCCTGTCTCTATCCTGCTGAAAACAGCCCCTCGGGGATCAGCACCTCACCCTGTGACTTCTCTGCCCTCCTGTGTTTCTCACTCCAAGCCAGCCGTGACTCCAGGCTGCCAGACCACCTCAGGGCCTTTGCACTTGCTGGGTCCTCTGCCTGCCTGAAGGAGTATTCTCCTTCATTCCTTGTTCAGATGTCCACTTAAGCAACCTTCACCTGACTCCCTGCCACTTCCTTGTACACCCAGTCTTTCTCTGCTACCCCATTTACCCCATGGCACGCTTACTACCATCTAACACAGATATTTTACTTATCTATTTTGTTCATGCTCTGTAACGCTCTGCCAGAAAGTGAACTCCATGGGGTCTGGGGTTTGTTTGTTTGCTTTCATGGCCTGATCCCAGCACCCAGACCAGTGCCTGAGACATAGGTACTCAGTAAATAGTTGAATGAATGAATGACATGAAGCCCTGGAATGGCCCTTGCGCAGGGTTTTGAGGCCTCTTCCCAGAGGTCACTCACCTGTATGGAATGGATAATGGATACCTGGGTAGACCGAGTTGCCTAGCTTCTGCCTTCGATTGCATGTGTTTCATCTTGCAAGGGTCAGGACTGAGCCCACTCATTTCTCTTTTTGCAAGCCCTGTGCCTTGCACACAGTGGGTTCAACAAACCGTTGGAGTGGAGCTCCAAGCAAGTTCCAGAGTGGAGGCGGATAGGCCCAGCCTATCACTATCACTTTGCTGGTTTGTTTTACTGATGAATTGCTGTAACAGCTAATGTTTACTGATTGGGAGATTTCACAGAAAATCTGGATTTCTGACTTCTGAAAAATCAGGAACTGAACGCACAGGACTGCATTTGTATATGGTAGTGCCTGACTGGTGCTTTCTCTTCTAGAACATGTCTGTCTGTACTAGTTTGCCCCTCCTTATTGTACATTCAAGTCCAAGGCCAAGTACCTGTTGCCCTTTTTTATTGTTTTTCACCTGGCCCACTCCCTCACCGATAAAGCCGATAAAGCGGCAGCCCCTGTGTGCATGTGGAGTGGCGTCTCCTGCTGTGAAGCCTTCTGGTGAAGGGGCTGGGAGTGGTTGGAATCACCAGTATCTGGTGGCACAGAGACCCTGGCTCCTGCAAGGGCCTGTTGGCAGGAGGGGATGGAGAAGCTAATCATTAAGGGCAGAGGCATTTGAACAAGCATCTCATTTGTATGTTAGCTCCAGATTTTCATAGTGGGATAAAGGGGAGCTTTTATGATCAGATTGGAATGGTGAGTAAAACTCTTGCCTAGAAAAAAAAAATGTGACCCTTTGGCAAAAAGGCCTATCAAGTGTCCCAAGGACTTAAAGGCCCTGAGGCTTCCCGCCAGTGGGGCCAAAACTGGGGGAGCTTCGGCCCTGGTGGAGGCCTGGAAGCCTCATGTACCTGCTGAAGGCTGAGGGTTGGCGGGGAGGGGGCTCTGAGGAAGTTAGTTAGTGGTGGGGTGCTTCCTTGGTGGCGGTGGGGTGCTCAGCATCTATGGGACCGGCTGCTTCTGTGGAGGCCGCGGAGTGGCGTCAGAGGAAGCTTCCTTAGCAGCATCCCTGGGCTCCACCACTAGCAGCCGTAGCACAGTCCTCCTTGTTGTGGTAACACAGATGTCTCCAAGATGTGATCAGGTGTCCCCTGGGCAGCGAGGTCACACAGCCCTCAGTGTGGAGGAATCTGGCGGAGAGACGCAGGCAAGCCGGTCACCCTCATCCCTGTGCGTGTGCCGTGTCGGCTGCTGAGCTGGTGTCACTGGCTCCTTCGGTCGCCTTGGAGAAGCTTAATGAGACGGAAAGAGGTTAAACCCCATTAGCTGGAGAGGGAGTGCCGCGCCTGCCACGTCTGCACCCCGGCTCTGCACCCTCAGCGGCTGCTGTGTCTTCCTCCTGACCCACTCGACCCACTCGGCTGGGAGCCTCTGTGGCCCCGTCTGTGTCCTAGGGAAAATGCCTCCTTCCGAGCCCTGCTTTGAAGTTCCATGCCTTCATTGTAAACTGCCCCAGGATAGATGGCCAATTACAAAGTAGAGATCATCTAAGTGTCCCTTTGGTTTAACTGTGGGAGTCATCTCCTGGGAGAAGCAGGGAAGTGGGTGTGGTGATGGGGAGCTCTGGGGAGAGTGACTCGGCCAGCCCTCAGCTCCGTCCCCTCAGGCAGTAATTGAGTTTTTATGGGGCTTTTCCCTTCCCTCTCTGTGAACTTTCTCTCTGAGAAACTCAGTTTACCAGTTCCATAAAAGGTAGCTACTTAGGTAACTTGGTGGGAGTGGGTGTGCCTTCCTCCTTAGAGAGCAATTATCAAATGCCTATGTTCCTGGCGTGGTCTTTTAAAATACTGGGTCCGTTCTTTTATTCCCACAACTCTTTTGGGCTCATTCATTAATCCAGCCTTTTGTTATTTACTGAGCTTCTGTGCTGAGCTGGCTGCACCATTCTCAACATAGGGAGTATAGCCTTCAACAGTTCTATGAAGCCCCTGTTGTCAGGGTGCTTTCACTAGGGGTGGGAAAGTGATTTTGCATAATGGGGAAGAAGTGGGTTGGGCTGCAAGGGTGCCTTCTCGGAGGAGGTGACACTTGACCTGTGAGCTGCACTGTGAGCTGGCTGGGTGACTATCTGGGAAAGGAAGGCCCAGATGGAGGGAGGAATGTGCAAGGGCCCTGGGGTGCTTTGAGTAGGTAGCGCTTCCTAGGATATCACAAAATTTAACTCACTGGTGTGAGCCACAGCAACAGGTTAAAGCACAGCACTATGCAGCTAGCTCTCTGCAGCCACTGAAGCACCAGTTCGATCCCCGGCCAGGGGGATGACCCACATGGCACGGCAGACCTCTCCTGTCTCTCTGCTGCTCCCCTCAGCAGTGGATTTCAGTCAGTCTGCCTGTTCTGCTCCCCACTCTGTCTCTGGTGAATCCTCTATCCTCCACACCTCTGGCCTGCACTCCAGTTCTTGTGTGCATTAATAAATAATTTTTTAAAAATATAATTTAACTCAAGAAGTATAGAGCCCTTCTCATAAAGCCTGGAGCTTTATGCAATAAACAAAACCAAAAAGCAACCACATGAAAATGGCATGTGGTCATAAAGACCTGGGGACTCCAAGGAGAAGCTTGGCCCAGCTTGGCTGGGAAATGGGGCGTTATTTGCCCCTGACGAGGGCATGGACCTCCTGATCCTCTAGAGTTAGAATGAGGCTCAGTTTTTTAAAATGAAGTTTGTGTTATGAGTGATCTGTTCAGAATCTGTGGCTGAAACCTCTTGAGGTCAAGCTGATAACGGGGGTCCCCAGGAAAAGGGGAGGTTCCAGGTTCCCTGCCCTACCCAAAGAAGGGTTGAGCTGAGCAGGGAGGAGAAGAATCTGGAGAGAAGACTGAGGAGGAAGGAGGCAGGATGGAGCCAGGAGACCTGAGGAGGCGCAGGGAGCAGAGACAGGTGAAGAAGCGGCTCTTGCTTCTTGGCCCTGGACTGGGTGAAACAGACGTGGGCGAGAGACCCGTGGGGAGGTTAACAAGGGCAGCATTTATCTTGATTTTGATTTTGCTCTTTTCCTCCCAGACTTGTCTGGCCATGTCTGACCCGTTTCCATGGGTCCCGGCCAGAAGGTGCCTTAGACTTGTGGCAGCTTTCAGGCCTTGCTCTGGGCCAATCCCTTTCGGATGGACTTTTACCCACGAGGCGATGGGTAACTTCAGGTGTTTGATTTAGAAACTATATTCTTCGTCTTTTCTGTATTGCACACTGTAAGGTGTTGCCAAAATGAGCTCATAGGAGCTGTCTTACAGAAGAGAGGTTTATTGGGGCCAGTTGCGGGACTGGACTCTAGGGGAGGAGGGACCGTCCCCAAGGAAGTACAAGGAAAAAATTTATTTATTGTAAAGATTTATGTATGTATGTATGCATGCATACAAGAGCTGGGGTACAGGCTAGAGGTGTGGGGGTGAGATGATTCACCAGAGACAGAGTGGGGAGCAGAACAGCAGGTTGACTGCTGAGGGGAGCAGCTGGTGAGACAGGAGAGGTCTGCTGCACCGTGTGGGTCAGCTCCCTGGACAGGGATCAAACTTGTGCTGAGGCAGCTGCAGCTAGCTTTATAGTGCTGTGCCTCAACCTGTTACACCACCAGAGAGGGCCCATGGAAGAAAATTTATACCTGAGAGGAGTAGGGGAGGAAGGGCCATATCTCAGAACAGCCGAGGAGGAGTGCACAGATGAGGAAGTCAAGCCCAGGCGACACTCAGTCTGCACATACAAGGATGTGGGCAGAGTCCTGTGGTCTTGGCATCCATCTGCCTCCTCCTGGATGCTAGCAGCAGGCCGCAGGGTCAGGGCGCCCTTCTAGCCCCCCTGACCTGTCCAGACTGGCTTAACACACACTAATTGTACCAAAGTTCCTTTCCACTAAAGGCCTTTTATAGTTGGTCTTGATGTGGTGGATGGCAGAACAGGACAGGTGTGGGGGACAGGTGTGGGGGTTCTGGGGTGCCCTGCTCCCTCTCCTGTAATAAAACCAAGTTGGGGTTCCACTTCACAGGCCCATCATGACCTGTTAAAGTGATGCAGGGCTTTCTTGTGTGATAAGGTGAATTTCTGTTGATTGGTAGGGAATTTTTCTTTTAAAAGGACATGTTATGGAATGACCTGACTGACTGAGGTGTTGGGGGGTAGCTTTTTGGATTGTGCTGGTGCTTTTAAAAAGGTGAACAGTCTGGGAGAACACAGAGGGAAAGTAAAAGTTTTAGTCCTTTCTCTCCCTGCCCCCACCCCCAGAAGTAGTCCTTGATGATAGTTTCTGGCTGTCCTTCTAGAAAAATTTCAAGCATATGCAAATAGTCTGTAGGGGTGAGAGTGTGTGGGTTGTCTCATTTTTTCCGCCCCACTTAGGTTCATATTCTAAATAATGTTGCTACGTGTACCCTCCACTTAAAAAAAACGATGTTGATTTTTCTGTCCAATTTAAGTCTGTGCAAGTGGAAAGAAAAAGAAATCACTTTTTTTTTTTAAAGGAGCCAGGCATTCTTCTGTGGTAGATCTGGGCTATATATTTACCTAATCCACTCCAGGTGGCTGTTGGGGTTTGAGACTTGATAAACTGAGCTGCCAAGGACTTTCCTGGGCCTGCAGGGGGCACTTGTATGCAAATAGATGTAAATGACTCAGCAGAATACAGGTCCCCAGGAGAAAGTGCTGGGTAGTGAGGGAGGTCCATTTTTAAATTTGATAATTCTTTGTCAGGTACCTGCTGTAGTTTATGCTCTCAGGCGTGGGCCCACAGCATTAATTAAGCACCCGCTGTATTCTTGGCATTTGAGAGCAAGTGACAAATGGAGACCAGGCTCCTCTTGCTTCTGTGTCAGTTTGCCCTGTTGAGTTTAGTTATAGAGGGGTGGGGGAGAGGGGAGGAAGAGAAGAAGTGGAGAGGAGAGGGGTGCTAGAAATTGCTTGTTTGCATTTTAAACATCCTTGACTTATCTGCTAATTAAAACTTCTTTTACATTAACAGTTTATACATTTAGGTTTTAGTTATAATCCCATCATGCTGACTGATTTGATTATACACCAGCTTTCTAGTTTAAATAGCTTTCTGATGACCGGATGACATAACAAACAACACAGAGGAGATGTTTAATAGATATTTAAATTAAATGTTAACATGCTACTCTATCTGGAACTAGCCAACAACCACTTCCAGCCCTTTCTCTATAAACATAGAAAGGCTTATAAACATTTATAATGTGCTAAAAGTAAAATGGGTTGTTACCATCACTCTGCTGTTTTTTTTTAACTTAACATACAAGACATGCCAATATATCAGATCTTACTAATTCTTTTTTTTTTTTTTAAAGATTTACTTATTTATGCATACAAGAGCTGGGGTGTAGGCCAACAGTGGGGGAAGGGGTGAGAGAATCCACAGAGACAGAGTGGGGAGCAGAGCAGGCAGACTGACAGAACTACACTGCTGAGGGGAGCAGTCAGTGAGACAGGAGAGGTCTGCTGACCCCTTAAGGGTCTCGCCAGGGATCCAACTCAGAACTCGGGCCACAGTGGCCAGTGATAGCTTGATAGTGCTGAGACTTTAACTCCTGAGTCACCAGGAGACCCCGAGTTGCATTTTTTAATAGGAATTGGGTGGTTGTTTTTCAGGAAGGTTGTCTTTGTCCCACCCCAGTGATGAAGGTGAATTCGCATTTCTCTCCTCCCTCCCAGCACTGGACATGGCAGATTTCGTTAATGTTGATCCATTTCCCCCCCTGTAGTTCCCTCACCTGTTGCTGGGTCTCCAGCAACAGGTTCCCAATATTTTTTCATTGACTGCTGTTTATTGAGCCACTAGCCTGGGGTGCACTTGGAGAGTGAATGCCATTTCTACCCTACATTTTTCATTTACTGTTACCAGATTTTTCCCACATTCCTACTTACCAATGATACCTTTAGATGTCTGAGCAGTAGTCCCCCAAATGGGTGGACTGTAATTTTCATAATTATTATCTGTGGCTTGATATTTGGATTACAGGGTTTTCCCCCTTCTTTTTTTTTTTGAAAGAAAACAGTGTGGATCTCATTGAGATGGTACAGTCCAGCTATTTCCTTAGAATGTATTTCAGGAATGCATGTCAGAACGTTTGTAAAGATTTGCTCTAGCTATAGACTTTGTTTTCCTCAAAATGATTGGCGGAAGTCACCCATATGTTCTAGCAGGGTGTAAGGATACCCATTTTTATTATCATTGGAATTATTATTACCAGCAGATGATGGGTGTTCAGTAATGATAGTCTCTTCTCTCCCCAGTCAGTCTTATAATGGTGGAGACTTGGGGTCTAGAGGAGGGTTGGGGTTGCTGGTGCTGAGGAAGGAAGTTATAATTCGGTTAGGTTATCTGGGGGCCTGTTGACAATATTTCCTTTTCAACGTCATTTATTTATTTATTTAAGATTTATTTATTTATGCATACAGAAGCTAGGGTGCAGGCCAGAGGTGCTGAGGGTGAGAGGATTCACCAGAGACAGAGAGGGGAACAACATAGGCAGATCCACTGAAATGCACTGCTGAGAGGTGCAGTGGGGAGACATGAGAGGTCTGCTGAGCCATGTGGGTCACTCCCTGGCCAAGGATAGAACTTGTGCTGCAGTGGCTGTGGAGAGCTTCGTAGTGGTATGGCTTAACCCCTTGTGCCACCAGCGTTCAAGATCAGGTTCTGTAACAGGGTAGTCCCTAGGAAAAGGGGAAGTTCCAGGTTCCCTGCCCCACCCAGGAGGGTGGAGCTGAGCAGAGAAAAAGAAAAGAGAAAAAAGAGAAGGAAGCTGGATGGAGAGCCAGAAGGGGACCTGAGGAAGCCACATGGAGCAGCGAGCATGTGAGGAAGAAACCGGGCTTGTTTCCTGACCCTGGACTGGTTAAGGCAGATGTGGGTGAGACCCCTGTAGGCAGTGTTTATATTGATTTTGTTTGTGCTCTTTTCCTCCCAGATTTGTCTGGCCATTTCTGACCCTTTTCCATGGGTCCTGGCCTGACTTTTGCCCATGAGGGGACAGGTCCAAAGCAAAGCCTGAAAGCTGCCACAAGACTAAAGCACCTTCTGTCTGGGACCCATGGAAAAGGGTCAGAAATGGCCAGACAAATCTGGGAGCAAAAGAGCAACATCAAAATCAAGATAAACACTGCCACAGTCACCTCCCTACAGGTCTCTCACCCACATCTGCCTTAACCAGCCCAGGGTCAGGAAACAAGCCCGGTTTCTTCCTCACATGCTCGCTGCTCCCTGTGGCTTCCTCAGGTCTCCTTCTGGCTCTCCATCCAGCTTCCTTCTCTTTCCCCTCTTTCCTTTTTCTCTGCTCAGCTCCACCCTCCTGGTGGGGCAGGGAACCTGGAACTTCCCCTTTTCCTAGGGACTACCCTGTTACCGTTCAAGATCTGTGAACTTCTGTTCCAGGCTGCTGGGATCCTGCTTGGCCCATTTCAACCTAGTGGGGGAGGGTTGGTGAAGGGGCTCCTCTGGCTGTGACCCTCTGTTCTTAAAGGGGCCATAGGTGCAGGATGAACACTGGGCATGCAGGCATGGGGTCTCTTGAACTAGGACCAGCTGCAGCTAAAGAAAGCCAGGTACGTGGCTGGCTGGGGTCCAGAGGCCAACTTCAAGAACCTGAGTTGTAAAATCAGGCCTACCAGCTCCCAGGGGGGAACTGGACCAGTTATGTAACATCTAGGAGCCTCAGTTTCTTTCTCAGTAAAGTAGGGTTCATGGCCATGCCGTGTATATTATGGTATCAGTAGTGGGGAAGAAAAGGTAGGATGTCCAGACACTAGGCGGGTGACTCTATGGGTCAGGGATAGCGGATGGTTGAGGACAGTGGAGGGAGGAATTTGGGTGTGGCGATTCCCTTCTGGCGGGTCCTTTCTGGCTGCCTCTGGGCCCCAGCAGCCCCTGGTAGAAGTGGCACAGACCCCAACATGGGGTTCCTTCACCCAGTTATTACAGGGTGTCTGTCGGGTACCTGGGTCGGGGGGAGGCCTGCTGGGGGGTGGCTGTCGGCCCTGAAATCTGGCTGAGTGTGGGACGCTCCCTTCGGCAGGTTTCCTTCTAGCTTAGCGTTCGGACACCGTGCTTAAGGACCTAACTCTGTGACCCGTGAGCGGAGGTGGGCGATGACAGCTCCGAGGGCTGCAGCCATGTGTCTACTCGGGGAGCCCCGGACACAGTTCCTATAAACACAGTCGTCGTGCCGTTCCGTCCAGGGCAGTTCCGTGCCTCCTGCTCTCTGGTATTAAGAGCTACAGTGTAAAGGGAAACAGCAGAGGAGTGAGGTTAGGTAACCGTGAAAATCTGTCATCATTACACTTTTCTAGAGACAGTCTCCTCCTGGCAGGTTGGTGCTTGATTTGCAACCGCTTTGCTCCACACAACCTAAATATACAGTTTTTAAAAAACAAGAACGGATCCAATGTAAACACAGTCTGTATTTGGGGTTCCAATTACTAGTGCATCTTGGACTCAACCCATTTCAAGTGTGTGGTATTTACTTGATGGAATGGCACCCTGGTCCTAATGAAGCAATTTGCGCATAATTGTTCCCTCTGGGGGCAGTTGGTCCTGGCCTTGTTTTTCAGCCCAGTGTCTGGGGAGCTCGGGGAAGGCCTAGAGCCAGGCTCCAGCGGGTGGGTGCCGGAGCCGCATCAGATCCAGGGTCAGTGCTCTGGGCTCAGGGGTTCCTCTGGGGCAGGACGCACCCCACTGCCTATGCCTGACCCCGTTGGGGGCCTCCTGAACGCCTGGCACGTGGAGGTGGGAAAGGGCTTTAGACCTAGTGCCTCAGAGGCAGCGGACAGGCTGGAGTCGGGAAAAGCCTCTGAGCACCCCGGCCAGCGTCTGCCTCCTGCTTCTTAATACTTTTCTTTAAATAAATTCACTGTCTTTTGAACTGCAATAAGCTTATCCCCAAAGGAAGTTTCTACCACCGCCCACCTGGCCCATTCACCTCCTTTACTGTCGCAGCTGGGGCTGGGGACCGCTTTGGCTTCTCTGCCTTCCCTTAGTCTGTATAGCCAAGGGATAAGGTTTCTGCTGCATTGGCCTTTGGCCTTTCCATTATCTGTGTCCTCTTGATCTTTTTTTTTTTTTAAAGATTTATTTATTTGTTCATACAGAACTGGGGTACAGGCCAGAGATGGAGGGTGAGAGGATTCACCAGAGACAGAGCAGGGAGCAGAACAGGCCGACTGAAGAAGTACACTGCTGAGGGGAGCAGCGGGCGGGCCAGGAGAGGTCTGCCATGCCATGTGGTCACCTCCCAGGCAGGCGGGAATTGAACTCATGTGGAAGTGGCTTAAGCTTCTCAGTGCTGTGCTTTAACCCGCTGCGCCACCAGGGAGGGCCCGCGTCCTCTTGATCTTAACGGCTCTGGCATCCTTTGGCAGTGGCAGTTTTGCAAGGCGTGGTGATGGGCATTGGAGGCCCCCAGAGCTGGCCCAGTGACTGTCCCCAATGCTTGCTTTTTTTTTTTTAAAGATCATTTTTTATTTACTTATGCATAGAAGAACTGGGGTGTAGGCCATAGGTGTCGGGGTTGGGGGGTGCTGTGTGTGTGAGAGGCTTCACCAGAGACAGAGTGGGGAGCAGAGGAGAAGTCTCCTAGGCCACGTGGGTCAGCTCCCTGCCTGGGGATCGGACTCAGGATGCAGTGCCTGGAGATGCTTGATACACTGAGATTTTAACCTCTGTACCACCAGGGAGGCTCCATCACTTTGAAACTGTAGGAAGTCACAGGTTGACCCTGTTCAGAAATATGTCATTAGTAACCTGCAAAAACAGGAGATTCTGCAAACTACCTAGGTCAGTGGTTCTCAACCCCAGGCGGTTTTGCCTGCAGGGGACGTTTGTCAACATCTGGAAATGTTTCTTGGTTGTCAGAACTGGAGCGCGGATGCTGCTGGCAGCTAGTGGTAGAGGCCTTGGGGGTTGCTAACATATGTTCTGCAGTGCACAGGGAAGCCCCCGCCAATGGCTTTTTAGGGCCAAATATGGGGATGCCGAGAACCACTGTCCAGATGCCACCCCCTGCCACCATGTTTTGGGTGATGCAGTGACTTGCTGGCCGCATCACCCTTTTTCTCTGTGATTCTGTTTTCTGAGCGGCGGCGGCAATCACACCCATTGCTGCTTGTTGGGGTCTGAGCTTGTTCTTAGGGATAGTAATATCAAGTCCCCAGTGAAGCTGTGAAGTACTTTACCAGGGATGTGAATTCAAGACATTTTTGCTTGTCGAGCACGTGTCAGCAGAAGCACGTGGACCCTGAAGTGAGGTGGTGGTGAACTGGGAGCCCCTTGCCAGGTGCACGCTGACCGAGTACACGCTTGGGAAAGGATGCTGTGGTCGCCGAGAGGACGCCTGCCTGGGGCCCGGCAGGAGCCTGGCCTCCTGGTGCTCTGGAAGGGCTTGGTCTTCGCTGAGCAGGAGATTTTTACTGCCTCCTCTTTGCCTGGGTTTGGCAAAAACAACCTGAACTGGGCCAGGGCCTGGGGAAGGAATTGCAGAGACAGGCAGGCTGCTGGCGGGTAGAGATGATGGGATTGGGCTTTGCCCCAGCCGGCACGGTCAGGTAGCTTGACAATTACATTCACCCCATTAAAGTTAATTGAAGTGTTATGGCGCGGGAGAGGCATGGGGGCGGCTGTTACCTAGCTAAGAAGTAAGGCCATTTTTTGTGTTTTCTTTTTGATTCTGGAAACGTAGGAAAAAAGCCTCTTGCTGGCAATGGTATCAGGCACCCCAAATTCAGAGAATATGAAAACATGGCCTGCAAGGTTGAATGATGTGCTGCGAAATCAAAGAGAGTAAGTCAAAGATAGCAAATTCTGAAGAAAGCCAGGCCTCAAAGGGATGCAGTGTAATAAACAGCACCGGCCCTTCTTCCCTCTACTCTGTATCGCTCCTGTCGTTGTGTAGGTCCCATGCCAGGTGCTGGGGACATAAACAGGTGGGTGAAATACACAGAGCTGCCTCCCTTCCTTGAAACCTGTGTCCTATTTCATGCTTGCTGTGTGACCTTCGACAAGTGGCTTGACCTCTCTGTGCTTATGTTTTTCTTGTGTGCAAAATGGGGTTGCTGGTCATGCCTCCAAGGAGTGTGTTGTAGAGTTGTGTGAGTAAGAGCACCACTGTGCAGTGAAGGTGCCTGTCCTGTCACGCTTCAGGCTGCCGGTGTCACGTAGTTGCTCCACACCAGTCCCCACTCTATTCCAGTGCGAAGCTGGATGATCTGACTGAAGCAGAACAAGCTCTGGACAGCAGCCTGCTTAGCGGTGGTTCACTTCTGCTCACCTGTGAAACGTGATCTCGTTGGCCCAGGTCCGGAGACCTCCTTACTCTGTGCCTGTTTCCTTATCTGGGAAAAGGAGACTCGTAGTAGCCGTAGCTCCTGCCATGTTTGTTCTAGGGATGAGGCTAGTTGAGACTTGTAAGGTGCCCAGGTCGGTGCCTGGGGCTATTTATGGATTAGCTAGGGTAACATCTACACGAATCCAGGAGAGAGCTTAGGTGCATCAGCTCCTGGGGCTGGGGGCCCACCCTGGCCTTCAGAATGGGATGTTTGCACTAGCTCCTGGTCTGTCCTCACATGAGAGTTTTTAATCCTCATCAGAGAGCACCTCTTCCTCCTTCGCGATGGCCTCTGGGGCTGGAGCCTTCCCTCCCCCACCTTGGCGTGCCTCAGCTGGGCCATTTTCGACAGAACCCCCTCCAACCATCTGCTTCGCTCTTCTGTGCCTGGGAACTTCCTGGCTTTTGCTGTACATGACACAGCGTGCAAAACAGCACTTTTTCTGGATGTTTGAGCTACTTCCTCTGAAACTGCTTTCATTGGATCAAAGGCAGGGATGGAGTCTCTGGCTTTCCTGTGTATTTCTGGGTTGCTCTGCAGGTGGATTTCTTCACCACACTTTCATTTGTCCAGCAAGTCTTTAATGGGGACCTGCTCCATGTGGGTGAATGAAAGGAATTCTCTGCTTTGGGTGGGAGTGAGGTCCTACAAGGCAGGAGGACAAGGGAGGTGCTTAGCATCAGGGAAAGAACTGCGATTGCGGGCTTACTGAGTGCCTCCTGAGCACCAGGGATTGTTCTGGATGCTCCACAAGTGCTAATGATTTCATCCTACCACCAACTACAGAGCTGTGTATATTCCTGACTTGCAAGGTGGGAAAACAGGTAGCAGCAGGTGGCAAGGAAGCCAGGCTGTCTGGTGGAAAGCCAGGTGGCTCTGCGCTGTGTTGCCCTGTGCACACAGGTGCTGGGGGGTGTGGTCCCAGTGAACCATGGGGCAGGGCGCTTTGGGCAGGTGCCCTCTCGCCCCCAACTGGGATTTGAGGCAGCACTAGAGAGGTGAGAAGGATCTGACCAGACAACCAAGGACACCCCGGGCCGGGAAAGCCAGGGGGAGACGGGTGAGTTTGAAGAACAGTGGGGGGTGGGAAGGGATCACGGCTAGAATGTGGTGGGGGGTGACGCAAGGGGCGAGTGGGATGTGACTGTAAAATAGTAATAGCTGACACCCATAGGATCCTGGCATTCTACCGAACACTGTCCAGAACAGCCCTGTGGGGGTGAGAGACAACTGTTCTCGTTTTATGGGTGGAGAAACCGAGGCCCCGAGCAGTGGCCTGATTTACCCGTGGCCACACAGCTTATTTGTTCGGCCCAGTGTCTCGGCTCCCGAGGGGGACACTCTCCTGCCACCCTGGTGGGAGTAGCCTGGCAGCTGCCCCCAGGTCAGTGGCAGACAGAGGACCTGGGCAGGGCCCAAGCGACTTTCCCAACAGGCTGCAGATGACTTTGGTGAATCCTGGCACCAGACAGATGGACGTGAGTGTCCCAGGGGCCCTCACGCTTTGGCACGTGGCCCTGTGAGCTGTTGTTTTTACTCAAACGATGAGGCCAGCAATAACCTGGTCGCAGAAGGCTCAGCCCCCAGGGACTATCACCCACCCGACTTTGACTGTTTATCTTCCCAGGGGTGTTGTGTTGTTCTTCCCTTTTGGCACACAGGGAGCTGAAAGCCGGAGAGGTGGGTGACTCCTTCAGGGCCACACTGCCAGGAAGTGACCTTCGCACGGGGACTCTAACCCAGGCCTGCTGTCCTGAGCCCTCTCTGGTCCTGCCTCCACTCGGCCTGCCCCGGCCCTGCTCCCTCCTGACGCTGTTGGTGGGCTCACAGTCAGGGCTTCCGCGGGAGCAGAGCCCTCACGCAGGAAGATGGGTGCTGCAGCCCCTGGGAGGGAGGGCCCCGGGCCGGAGGACTCTGAGGCTCGGTGGCTTTCCCTGTCTCCTTCAAGAGCAGGGAGTGAGAAGGGGAACCCAGAAACAGTCCCTCTGGGTGTCACGCTTCTTCCCAGCCTTTGCAGTTTGGGAGGATGCTGCGGTCTCCTGGTGGGAGCCCGAGTGAAGCTTAGTTTTGCGTTACCCAGCTCGCTCAGGTCCTGGCCGGCCCTCCAGCCCTGCCTGCCCCAGCCCCTCCTGCCCCCGCCCCAGCCGGCTTGCGCTCAGGCCTGTCAGGCAGTCTCCCACTCTCACCCCCGTGCGTCTGCGGGTCTGGGCACCTTGGCCCACCTTAGATCTCACCAGCTTCAGGAAGTCTGCTCTGACCTCCAGGGGTCACCAGCAGCCATCTGTCGATACAGCTCCGCTTCTGTCCCTGCTTCCTCAGGTGGGGCCTGGGGCCTGCAGCCCCGGCTGGGCTGGCTGCCTGTGTTGAAATCTACTCCACCCACTTTCAGGCTGTGCCACCTCAGGCACGTTGCTTTACCTCTCTGTGCCTTACTTGCTTTGCAAAATGGGAACAATAGCACCCACTTGAAAGGGGTGGGGTGACCATGAAATCATCTCCTGTGTGGATTAGTCTCTCCAGGCCCTGGAAAAGCCACAGTTCTTGTCCTGGCTGTGGGGGAGGAAGCGGACTCCCTGCCACTTCCCTGGGCACCTCCACACCGGTGTTGACTTCAGTGCAGAGGTGCTAGCTCCTCGAGAGCCGGACACAACCATGGACGCTGCGGTCAGAGAGTGGCTGGGCGGGCGCGCGTCACCTGAGTCCCTGGCTTTGGTGGCACGAGAGGGGCCAGACGGAGACATTCCTGCTGTCACACCTGGGGGAGAAGGAGCGTCCGGTGGCAGAGGCCAGGATGCTGCCAGACACCCCACTTGCACTGAGCGGCCTGGGCTCCCTGTCAGTGGCGCCCAGGGGTAAGTCCCGGCCACGCAAACTTAGCCCCACACCCCCAGCTCTTGCCCCGCCGACTCGGTGTGCTGAGGGAGAACCCCTTGGTCTTGGGGTCTGCCCCTCGCTCCCCAGTGCTTGCTGGCCTGGACTGCACAGCCGAGGGGCAGCGATGAGCTGGGCATGAAACTCGGGCTTACTGCCCTCGAGGAAGTGACCCTGCGTGCGGGGTGAGGGGTGGAGAAGAGCGTATGAAGCACGTAGCCTCAGACGTAAGAAACGGCCGACTGTCTGTGGTTTTTGACCTACTTTGGGGTTGACCAACCTTTTCCATAAGAAGCCAGGTGGAAAGTGTTTTAGGCTCTGTGGGCCAAGAGGCAGAATTGAGCAACTGCTCTTGATAAAAGGCACATGGCCCATTTATCCCTTTTTACATTTGGCTTTCCTAGTTTGGGGACTGTTCAAAAGCAGGCAGCTGGTCAGATTCGGCCTGGGGGTCCTTGCCGGCCGCGCCCCGACCTGTACAGACAGTTCCTAGGATTCGTCTTAGTCATATAGTTCTGGGACACAAACTATCAAATCAGAGGATCTCTAAAATATAAGCACATAAACAAAATCCGAAGAGTTATCGAGGATTAAACATAAGTGCTCTGCAGAAAATGTATTGAGGGCCAGGAGGCATTCAGGGGGGATTGGACATGTGCGAGAAGGCGCGGAGCTGGACGGCCTCAGGAGGAGTAGCTTTTGCTGAGCCCCGAGGTCTCTGTGTGGAAGTCGGGCCAGTGGGAGAAGCGCTCCAGGCTCCAGGCAGAGAGAGCCGCGCTGTGCAAAGGCTCGAGACCTGGAGCGTGCAGGTAGCGGAGCCGAGGCTGGATCCGGGGTGGGGGCGTCTAGGCAGCGAGGTGGGGTCCGGAGGACATTTGAGGCTGTCCCCTGGAGGACGGCTGAGGGCAGCAGGCCACCTGTTGGGAGTTGCCCAGGACACTCGAATATATCCTTGTCAGGTGTGGGATGAATGGAACGAATCAGACCTGCGGGGGGTGCGGCCCTTTCTTCTTTATTTCAAATTAGTGAAAGGATTTCGTGTTCATCAAGGGGCAGGTCGGGCAGCAGCCAGCAATGTCCGCGCCCAGCCGCCCCGCGCAGCCTGCGCCCAGCGATCTCTGACCTCCGTGCTTAGACTACGGTGCTGTCCAGGGAAGAATAACACAGGCCACACGGGAAATTCTGCTGTCTAGTCACCGTATTTAAAAAATATAAGAGACAGTGGAGTGATTTTAATAATTATTTAAGCAGGTGTATGCTAGTATGTGGCCATTTCAGCGTGTCATCAGCTTAAAAACTACGAATGTGCTTGTTTGCTCCCCCCCCCCATTAAGGCTGAACTGGCGTGTTGTAGCGCACGTCTGAGCCTGGGCTAGCTTCACGTCGCATGCTCAGAAGCCTCACAAGGCTGGTAGTTACGGTATTGGATGGTGCGGTTTCTGTTTGTCGATATTTAAATTCACTTACATCATACATGAATATATGCGCCTTATGTAGTGATTTTTCCTCCCGGCTTTCTCGATGAGATTATTGACTTACATGTACATTTTACATGTGCAATGTGCTGATTTGATACATGTATATATCGTGAAACCATTACTACAGTGAGGTTAACACCTCCACTTCCTCACATAATGGTTTTATCATTACTTTGTGCGTGTGCGGTGAGGATATTTAAGGTCTGCTCCCAACCACTCTTAAGTGTGCACTACAGTATTGTAACCGTTGGCACCAGGCTGTCCATCATCCTCAGAACTTGGCCCCTCAGACCAGCCCCCCACTGTTCTACTCTGTTTGAATTCAGCCTCTTCATAGTCCACATATAAGTGAGATCCTTTCTGTTTTTTGACTTCCCTTACTCAGGTTAGGGACCTCAAGGTCTAGCCACGTTGTCACAAGAGGCCAGACACCCTTTTTCATGGCTGAATGGTACTCCATTTTATTCACCATGTCTCTGTGTTTCATCCACCCAGGGCACTTAGGTTGTTTCCAGGTTGTGGCTACTGGGAAGAAGGACACAGTGACCCCAGGGGGGCAGATATTTCTTCAAGACAGATATTTTATTATCATAGGATATGTTTAATTCTTCTTAAAGGCGAAATTCCGACAAGGGTAAGGGGTCAGCGTTTCTTGTGATTTTTATGACTCATGTGTTTTGTCTCCAGGTTATCAGACTTAACCTGAACTTCCTGCTTGTTTCCTGCCACCGAGAAGTTTGCAGGCAACTCAGCAAAGTCCAGTTGGTCTCTGGTCAGGCTCTCCCTTACTTTGCTTAGCTTAAAGAGTCATTTGTGTTGTTGTTTGGATTAGCACAAGGTAGGCAGCAGTCCAGGCAGCAGGCCCTGGGGGCGGGGGCCGGCACCTGCCCCCTGTGCCGGGAGCCTCTGAATGAGTGAGCACGAGGTCAGCCTCCACGCGGGAACACCAAGATGCAGTGAGTGTACAGGTGTTCCTCTTGTGGAAGGAAAGGTTTATACCAGAAACTCACAGGACTTACACCAGAAACTTAACCATGGCTGTGGTTTTGTCATATATGATGATTGGGACTGTGCTCAGGAGAGGGAGGCAGTAACGCTTTGCTGGTTACACGCGCGCACACACACACACACACACACATGCACACACACACAGTGTTGGTACCTTGAAGTGTGCAGGGGTTAGAGGCACCCTCAGCCAAAAATCCGTATAAACTTTTCACTCCTCCCAGTGTTAACCACCATGTCCCCTGTATCTGTGATGAACTGATTTAGAATCTCCTCCATCCCCACCACAGGTCCCAAAATCTGTGGTTGCTCAGGCCCCTTAGAGTGGACATCCGGGGTTGGTTGAAATGAGGGTAGAACCCACGGGTAGGATACAAGTCGGAGTAAAGTCGGAGGCTCAAGAGCCTCCCGGTAAATACAGATGCTTCTTTATGTACACAAGCACTCGAGCGGGGCTCAGTTCAGGGTGCACCCCGCCCGTCCTACTTGAGTGGGGCTCAGTTCAGGGTGCACCCCGCCCGTTGTACTTGCATCTGCGTCCCCCTCTAGAGTCTCCAGGAGAGACCAAATGGAGAACTCGGTGAAGCCCTAGAGCCTGGAGAGAGGCGAAGCAGCCGGGGATTAATGCAGCAAAAGGATCAGGCTGCGGGGAGAACGCCAGACACCCGCGCTTGTAGGGAGGGCCTGGTGGGGCTCCCAGGGTGCTTGCTGGGAGCGCTGGGGTCCGGGCAGGCCGGAGCAGGCCGCCCACCCCCCACACTGGCTGTGTGCGACAGGCAGCTGCTTCCTGCTGACTCGGGATCTGACTCTGCTCTGACTCCTGTCCGTCTCTCACTGAGGTACTCTGTGTGGCCTCTTGGGCATGAGGGGTCCTGGCTTAGCCTGGGCAAGGACTATTGTGGGCCCCGTCTGCCTTTTGGGGGGGCAGCAGTGAGGTCTGTCTCCCCTGTACCCCTTGTACCCCCATTCTGATTTCACCTGTAGCTCAGGTTAGCTGGGGCCGTCACTCAGCCTGAGCGGGCGGGGGCGTCCCTCCCTGCCAGCCTGGTGTCACCTTCTCCCACCCTCACCGCCTCCGCCCCACCACCGCTGCTCTGGCCTCGTGCTGTATCAGACAGGGCAGCCTTCGGCCTTCCCCAGCCTCTCTCTGGCCTGTGTCGGAAACGAGCGCCCCATGCTGCTCTGTAAACAGGGCCGGCAGCCAGATGCCCGGCAGGCCCCTGACCTAACAGCAGCCGCCCAGCAGCATCCTTTTCTCAGCTTCCCCTTGCTACCCCTTGGCCCGGTAGGTGCCAAGCAAGTTTCCTAAGGCCCCTCTCCTGCCCTCCACCCCCAGGGTGAGAGAGATTGGCTGTTTTTCTGAAGGCTGAGAGGACTGGAGGCCGACCTGGGCATTCCCACCCTTTGTTGCCTGCATTCGTTTCATTTATTCTCTTCCTCTCCACCCTCCTTCTTTCATTTTTCAAGTGGCCTCTTCTGCCACTTATTTATACATATGAGAACTGGGGTGTAGGTCAGAGGTGTGGAGTGGTGAGAGGATTCCCCAGAGACAGAGTGGGGAGCAGAACAGGCAGAGGTACTGAAGTACACTGCTGAGGGAGCAGCGGGGAGACAGGAGAGGTCTGCTGCACCATGAGGGTCAGCGCCCAGGCCGGGGACTGATCTCAGGCCATAGCGGTAGGTAATAGTGCTGAGGCTCAAGACCTAGGTCACCAGGGAGGCCCCTCAGGTGCTTTCTTTAGTGAAATGATGCCCATCACATTCTCTTCTTGGACCTTCTGCATGACCTTGGAGTTTGTGTAGGGCCTGAGACGCCAGGTTCCTTGCAGTCACCTGCGGGGCTCATATACCTGATGGTGGGGAGGCTTCTGGAAACAGGAACACCAGAGTGGGGAGCACATGGCCCAGCAGTGAAAAGTGATGCAGGGAGAGCAGAGGATTCATCACAAACAGCTTCCCCCAGCTGGTCACGGCTCTGAAGCTGGAAAGCTGATTCTGTGCTGGCAGATGTTCTGAATTTTTCTTTTTTCTTTTTTTTTTTAGTAGAGAAACCAGAAATCCAAATTATCATATGGAGTTCCTGGTTTTAAATGTTGGCAGCTAGTCTAATTTTTTAAAAAAAGTGTGCTTTAAGATAATGGTAACAGTGAATTGTGGATCAGACTGGCCAGGGGAGGCCCCGGTGTTAGACCTTTACCTTTATGGACCTAGTCATGGGGGAGATAGAAACTGACCCGAGACGGGCAGTAACTTCTTAAAGTTGTGAGACTGATCAGCAGTGTGATCAGGACTTGAATTAAGTTCTCCGTTAATAGACATCTACCAGCCAGAACACCTGGGCGGTTTGTGTTCCTGTCCTTTGAGCTATTTGCTTATCTCTTTAAAAAATACAAATGAGGGCCTTCTCTAGTGGCCCCAGGGGTTCAGCCTCACACTGTGAAGCTTTGGGCAGCCACTGCAGATTGAGCCCAATTCCGGCCAGGGAGTGACCCATGGGGCGCAGCAGACCTCCCCTTTCTCCTCTCTCCTCCCCTCAGCTGTGTATTTCAGTCCATCTGCCTGTTCTGCTCCCTGCTTTGTCTCTTGAATCCTCTCCACCCCCTGCACCTCTGGCTTGTACCCCAGTTCTGTATGAATAAATAAATAAATCATTTTTTAAAAAAAAGGTTTAGAAAAATCCAAATGAAACGAAACCAAATTTGTTTCCAAAACTGGGCTGCGTAGTAGTTAAATGCAGGGACCCCAGAACCAATTGCCCGAGTATGAGTTTGCTGTAGCTCAGGCCCCTTAGAGTGGACAGCCAACATACCACAGCTGTGTAGTACCGGACAAGTCGTTGAACTTCTCTGCGTCTCAGTGTTCCTACCTGACAAAGGAATGATAGAGTCCTTATGGAATTAAAGGAGACACTGGTTGGGAGTGACCAGATGCGGAGATTTACTGAGGGACCGGGTAAGGGCAGTAATAAACCTGGCCTTGCATCCAAAGGTGATAAGGCGGTAATAAATTGGGGGCCTTGCATCCAATTAACGGGGTCTTGCATCGGAGATGGGACTAGATGAAGGTGATAACGAACTGGACCAGACATCAAGGGATGTAGCGATTAATCACCTCTTTGGAATTCAAGTTTTAAACCTGTATAAGAGACCCTTCCCCCCTATAAGGGCGGCAGTAGCTGCGGACCCTACCCTTGGGCTCTGTCTCAGCTGCTGTCCGAGAGCAATAAATTGTTTGCTCAGCCTCTCTGCCTTTGGTCTGTCTTTTCTGCGGCCGGTCACAGAATTTGGGACAAAACAACACTACGCACCCAGCACTCTCTAAGTGACCCTCTAGGGACTCTCTAAGGGACCTCGCTCACAGAGCTGCCGTTTAGGTGTTACCCTGATGCCCTGGCAGTGCGGGTGATGGTGGCAGTTGCGGGTATGGCTGGTGCTGGCGGGCATGGTCGTGTTGGTCGTGAGGGCGATGGCGAAGATGGCAGTGATGGTGATGGTGGTTGATGTGGCAGAGGAGCTGTGAGCATCATTGTGATGGACGTTGTGCTGGTAGTGGTGGCATGCTTTGGGGATGACGGCATGGTGGTGAAGAGGCTGAGAAAGTCCTCCGTTCCCGAGGCAGAATGCCACGTGTCAGTCACCGTGGCACTCTTGGGCTACAGCAGCGTGCCCCCCAGGACTCCTTTGGAGCGGCGTCTCCAGCTTTTGTCCGATGGTGGAACCTGCCACCGCTTTCCGGGCCTCGTCTGTCGGGTGGGACGGGCCCGCCCTTCAGTTCTTGCTTTAGTCTTCCTGGCGCCTGGCCGCCCCGGCTCACCTGGTCTGCTGGAGGCCCTCGGCGCGGTGGGCTCGGCTGTGGCCTGAGCCCGCTGGCAGCCCTGGCCCTCGCTCGAGCGGCGCCCAGTGACCGGTCCTTGCTTGTGTCCGTAGGAGCGGGGCCTCTCGTGGAACACCAGCAACCCTGACTTCACCAAGTGCTTTCAGAACACCGTCCTGGTGTGGGTGCCTTGCTTTTACCTCTGGGCCTGCTTCCCCTTCTACTTCCTCTACCTTTCCCGCCATGACCGGGGCTACATTCAGATGACGCATCTCAACAAAGCCAAAACTGTAAGTCGCTTGGGGTTTCTGGGCTGGGGGTGCCCCCGGGTGGGAAGCCATGGGTGGTGGAAACAGGCAGCTTTCTTCGTCTTAACCGCCCTGCGCGCCTTTATGTGGGAGACCGTGTAACAAGGTGGTGGCTGGAGGCGGGGGCCCTGGGGCCTGATGTGGGCTCAGACACCCTGAGCCTCTTCTAGCTCCGACCCTGGGTGACTCTCCTGCCCTCCCCCAGGGCCCTGTCAGTGCGTGGAGACTATAGGCTTGGTCTCCAGGGATTATCAGGACTCCACCGGGACATCTTCCTCCCCACCAAAGATATTCCTCTTTCCTATTCAAGTTCTTTTTTCTTTTTTTTTTTAACTTAAAAAATACTTTTATCTTGAAATAATTGCAAACTATAGAAAAGTTGGAAAAGTACTGGAATGTCCCCCCCAGCTGGTATACCCATAACTCATATCACCAGTTTTTAACGTTTGGCCACGTTTTATTACTGGCTTTTGCTCTCTCTCCATGTTATTTTCTCAGAATTGCAGCGTCTCAGCGGCACCCAGCACACCCCTCCACCATCCGTTCCCCCAGCATAATCTTTCTTGGGCCTGGGGTAACCCCTCCCATGTCCTCAGCACAGTGAATACACTGAGGACTTGAAGCACGGACACGATCCTCAGAAGCCCGCCTGCCCGTATTCCAGTTTTGTCCATTGTCCATTGCTGTCCTTTCTGGCATTTCCCTCCCGTTCAGGATCCAGGTCATGCTGTCTCCTTTGTTTTTCTTTTTTAGAAAGATGTGTTTATGTGTAGAAGAACTGGGGTGCAGGTCAGAGGTGCAGGGAGGGGGTGAGAGGATTCCCCAGAGACAGAGTGAGGAGCAGAACAGGTGGATCTACCAAAACACTGCTGAGGGGAGCAATGGGGAGACAGGAGAGGTCTGCTGCGCCCTTTGGGTCACTCCCTGGCCAGAGGGTAGAGGTGATAGCCTGAGACTTAGCCCCGGGGCACCAGCAGGCCTCCTTCCTTTCCTTTAACCTGAGAGAGCTAATGCTTCATCTCCTGTGTTGGGGAGCCTGGGGGCCACTTTACAGTGAGCTCCTGGCCTGTGGCCGAAGCCTGTCTGGCTGAGAAGGGCAAAGCCATGCTGTATCTTCAGACCCAACATCTGGGGTCACGTGGTGTCCAGCTTTCCCGGGAGCAGCTGCTCGCAGCAGCCGGGGCAGGTGCGGAGGGTGCGGCCCGCAGGCCGCCTTTGTTTTTTTACAGCTGCTCAAGATTTATTTTGATAAACCCTCGAGGAGTAGGAAGGTCATGCCGGTAATATCCCTCTGTCCAGCAGCGTGGCCTGTCTCCAGAGTCATCCACTTGCTCCGTAACCAGGTCAGGTGTCTCCCCCCTAGACTCTGGGAGCGTTTTAACTCAGGGAACTGCATCGCTCTGTAAATCAGGGCCGCCCTGGGGAGACCAGGGGTTAAGTCTCAGCCCTGGGAATTAGCAGCCACTGAAGGGGGGGTTGGGTGCTGACCCTCCTGTCTCCCTCCCGCCCCTCAGCAGTGGATTTCTGTCAGCCCACCAGTTCTGCTCCCCACTCTGTCTCTGGGGAAGCCTCCTCTCACCCTGTGCACCGCTGGCCTGCACCCCAGTTCTTGTATACAAAATAAATTTAAAAAATGTAAATCAGACTTTCTTCTTAGATCTTGTTCAGGATGCCTCGGATAACTTCTCAAGGCGGGAGATGCCATCGGGAAGTGGCAGTGGTTCCCCAGAGCTGGCTCTGAGCTCCTGCTGGCTCTCAGGGGCACTGTGCACTCCCATTCCACAGGCGCCTCAGCCCCCCCCCCCCCCACTGATTTCTGCCTCAGGGCCTTTGCCGGTGCTTGCCCTCCGCCTGAATTAGTCTTTCCCTAAGTACTCACTCTCATTCTGGCCTGAGCCCTCACCTGATGGAAGAGACGTCCCTGGCTGGCTACCCCATTTGATTTACCCTCACCTCACTTACTACTCCGGCATTTTATTCTGTATCTTTACCTTGTTTCCGGCCTCTAGAATCAGCTCCACAGAGGCCGGGGCTTGGGTCTGCCACACCCTCAGCCCCTTGAAAAGCACGTGGTCACAGCAGGCCCCAGTACGCAGTGGCCGACCCCCATGCAGGGGCAGGGGCACCTTCGGAGATGCAGGGCGCTAGGGCTTGTCCCTGGGGCGTCATAGCGGGAACTTACACAGGCCCAGGGGGCTCAGCCCCTGCGCACCTGGCTCCGGGCTCAGCCTCTGCGGCCCGCAGCACCCGCCTCCGCCTGTGGATGTGTAGGCAGGGCTCGACTTCCCAGGGGTGGGGAGAAGTGACCCGATAACCTGGCACAGGCCGGGGTGTGCTGCCCAGATGGCGCTCACCCTGCCGATCCAGGACTTGTCCTTGTTCCAGAGGACCCGTGCTGGGTGCTGGGACCACACGGGCGGGTGAGGGGTTGGCGGGCCGCCTTCAGGCTGAGCTCCTTTGCGGGGGGGCCAGCCTGTCGCAGCTCTGTCCGTGGTGAGACATGTCTGTGCTTCTCTTGCAGGCCTTGGGGCTCCTGCTGTGGCTCGTCTGCTGGGCAGACCTCTTCTATTCTTTCTGGGAAAGAAGTAGGGGCTTGTTCCCCGCCCCGGTGTTTCTGGTCAGCCCGACCCTCTTGGGCGTCACCATGGTGAGTGGCCGATGGCTGTGAACCCCCACTGTCCCGAGCACCGTGGAGACCTGTTGCCGATAACTGCCGCAGCCCCCTCAGCCCAGAAAGCCCCCTGGGGCTGCTCCCCTGCCAGTGGCCGGCCCACCCTCCCTGCCCCGCTGCTGTGGTTCTGCCCTGGCGCTTTGCCTTTTGCAGACCTCTCCCGAGTGGGCCTCACTCCTGATTTCCACACCTGGAAGTGCAGGCTCGCGCTCTGGCAGCTCTGCTGGGCCAAGCCGCTGGGCCTGCTGGGTTAGCTGCTAGGTGTGTTTGGCCGTTTGGTTTCGCCGTGCTCCGTATCCATCCTCCAGCTGCAGGACTCTGGGCTTGGGAAACCAATCAGCTTTAAATACAGCTGTCCAACAAATTCATGTGAAAAGGGGTGTGTCCCTCTAGGAAGATCTGGGGGGGGGGGGCGGTGGGGCGTGAATTGGGCTGACAGCATGACCACCAGAGACTTCCTTAGCTCTTCCCAGACGTGACTCCCAGAGGTGACTGAGCCCCGGACTGCTTAGTGCCCCGTGGTTTGCCGCCTTCACTTGTGAATTGGTGGTACAATGACATTACAGTGTCACTGGTTCCCAGAGGAAACCATCATTGTTGGGGTTGGGATGTGAACACTGCTTCTTCCTAGCTGTAAGTCCAGGGTTGCACCAGCCTGTTTTCATAAAGTTTTATCGGCAGCCAGGCCCTTCCACCTGGGTACCTTGGCGGGTGCTTTCATAGCCATAGTTGAGTGGCTGGGACGGAAACTATGTGGCCCACAGAGCTTAGATATTTACTCTCTGCTCCGTGAAGAAACAGCATGCTGACCCCCGACTCACCGTCCTTTCCCAGAGCGGCACGTAATGGCTCCCCCAGCTTGCAAGGTAGCAGTGTTAGCTCCTCCATTTTGCTGATGAGGCAGTGGAGCCTCAGAGAGGTTCAGCGACTCGCCCAGCGCCACCCAGCGAGGTGTGAGCGGAGCTGGGGCTGGAGCCAGGTCCTCCTCCCCAGCCACTCTTGTGCCACCGAGTGCTACCAGCCAGCCCTGGACTGTGGGCACACGGGGGCCTGCCCTCTCCTGACTCTTGTTCTTCCTGTCTTCCAGCTGCTTGCTACCTTTTTAATTCAGCTTGAAAGGAGGAAGGGAGTCCAGTCTTCAGGGATCATGCTCACCTTCTGGCTCATAGCCCTAGTGTGTGCCCTTGCCGTCTTGAGATCCAAAATCATGACTGCCTTTAGAGAGGTAAGTGTGGCCTCCTCCACGGCTGCCTTCATTGGCTCTCGGGAATGTGCTTGGGCCTTTGGCTGATAAGGAGATCACCTGTTGCTGTGGGTCCCATCTGGGTCCGACGTCTTCCCTGAGGATTTCCCAACCCCATCCAGCCTTTGTTCTGGAACCTTCTTTTCTTAGGGCGCCCTTGCCTCTGCAGCCCTGAGAATCCCATGTGGGTCCTAGGCGCTTGGGCAGATGCAGTCCACACGGTGAGCCTAGAGCAGCTGTACCCACGGGCCTCGCTGGCTCCAGATGTCTGCAGTCTGGCGTGGAGCAGGGAGCAGTGTTTGCAGAGCAGTTGCTGCCTGGGGATAAAGGAGCTGGCCCCCACATTACTTGGGTGCCTCAGCTACTGCTGCAGCCCAGCAAAGCCCCTGTGGTGCAGTGCCGGCATCTCTGCTGGGGCTGACAGCTGACCTTCACAAGATCGTGTTTTCTGTGTGCTGGGCAGGGGACCACGGGCTGGGCATGAATTGTCTTATTGAGGTCTCCCCATCACTCCAGCAGGGCTGTCCGCCTCAGCCCTGGCTGACATTTTGGGCTGGAGATGCCTTTGTTGGGGGACTGCCCTGCGCACTGGGGGGTGCTGGGGGCACAGGCTGCCTCCACCCCTTGGGCACCAGTGACCCTCCCCCATCCGAGTATGACAGACAGACACATCCCTACGATGTTCCCTGGGGGGCAGAGTCACCTCTGGCTGAGAGCCACAGGTCTGGTATAGGTGGGGAAACTGAGGAACAGAGAGGCTGCAACATGGACTCGGGTCCCTCAGCCAGGATGCACAGGGCCAGGCGGAGGCATGGGCCTGATTCACCCCACCCCCAGGGGGTGGGGCACCCTGTGTTGTCACCGCAGGGGGGATGCGCCCGTTCCCTGGGCCTCTGCGAGCTGCTTCCGGACCCTGATCTTTTCTGCTCCTCCCGCCCCTCTCATGCAGGACGCCCAGGTCAGCGTGTTTCGAGACGTCACGTTCTATATCTACTTTTCCCTCGTGCTGGTACAGCTTGTGTTGTCCTGTCTCTCGGACCGCTCTCCTCTGTTCTCTGAGACCATCAATGACCCCGTAAGTGTGACCCGAGAGTGACGTGATGTGTGTGTGAGAGTGTGTATGAGAGGCCCGGCCAGCTCGCGTCACTGGGATCTTGTTCTGAGCTGGCGGCGCCTCGTGGGTCCCCCCCACCCCCCAGCACCTGCAGGTAGACGGTGCCATCCTCCTCACCATGGTGTGGTGAGGGTCTGGGGCCTTGAGAAGGGCCTGCCGCTTAGGGGTAGTGGCGGCCTGCGGGCCTGCGGGTGTTCTCACTGTGTTGAAGGGTTTTTGGGAAAATGATTCACATTGTTGCTCCGGAGGCTTTATGTACATTCTCCCTGTCCCGCTTTTCTGGAGAAAGGAGCAGTTCTGGCGGCACTAGGTTGTTGCCTCGGTTGCAGTGGTTGGCCAGAATTTCTGGGTGTCGCCCTAGGTCTGCAGTCCCCGCCCTCCCCTGTACCTTGCACAGTCTCACTTCCCTCTGGTGGTGCTGCCTGGAGTTTGAGACTCCCCGCCTTTACTGGGAGCTTGAGAGCAACCTGGCGCACCCAGGTTTCGTAGGGCGGGTGGAGGTGGCCTCCCTTCCTGCCGAAAGAGTGAAGACACAGCTGTCTGCAACCTTTCCCCCCCTTGGCTTCCTTCCTTCCTCCCCGTTCTCTTCCTCTTCTCTCTCTTCCTTCCTCCCTCCGACCAGGTGCTAGGCCCAGCTGCACAGGCCTCAGCAACGAAGAAAGCAGAGTTGGTGTCTGAGGATTCTCTTGTCATGGAGCGACCAAACTCAGGCCCCAGAAACTCTGCAGCCAGGGTGGCTGCCACTGAGAAGGCGGGGAAGGGAGTGGAAACTGGCGGAGGCCACCAGGGAAGGCCCCTGTCCACCCCTCCATGAGGAATGGGGAGTGAGCTGGACAGACAGCTGGGAGATGAGCTTCCAGGCAGGGTGGTGGCAAGGGCAGTGGCCCTGGGCCTGAGCAGGCAGACAGTGAAGGGCCCGCAGGAAAGTGCTGAGGCTGGAGCCCTGACCTGCAGGGCTCAAGCGGGTTGAGGTGGGTCCCTAAGCCGGCAACAGATCTGCTTGGAGCTTTCTCCGAGTGGCAAAGGAAACCTGAGGAACAAGTATCGCTGCTTTGTCCCTCACTGGCCAGC
>NW_004567133.1:12482503-12488655 GCF_000260355.1 Condylura cristata | reverse complement strand
CTGGCCAGCCGTTGGCGGGCACGTCGCGGGGGAGCGGGCTCTGGCCAGCGGTTGGCGGGCACGTCGCGGGGGAGCGGGCTCTGGCGGCTGTTGGCGGGCACGTCGCGGGGGAGCGGGCTCTGGCAGCTGGGCTCTGCCAGCGTGGCCTGAACCTCAGCAAAGGCTCTGCGTGGGGGTGGGAGGCCTGTGGGGCCCGCCTGGGGCTTCCCTGCTTGATGGGGGACTGGGCTGGGGAAATCAGCAGGACAGTAGTTGTGTGTGTGTGTGTGCACGCGCGCGTGTCCACTTTTGCTCACGTGTTTCCGTGCAGCTGCGTCTGTGGCGGTACGCGTGGGCTTGCACGTGTACAGTTCACATGTAGTGACCCTGCCTGGCGCCCCGGGATCCCAGCGTAGTGGAAGGGCCCCAGCGTGGCTCTGGGCCTCGTGTCTCTGTGGGGTGCCAATGGGAGACATTTGTCACGTGGCTATTCTGTGGCTGAATCCAGCGAGACACAGTCACCTGAGTGGCCATCAGAGGGTGAACCAAGCTCTTCGGCAGTAGTCTGTCCTGGGCATTTTATGGGGAGGGGATTTCTGATTCTTGCTATCTCGGGGTCTGGATGACGCCCCTTTCTTGGCCATCCCCTCCTGTTGTGTTTCTGTGTCTCTGGAGCCTGAGCCTGGGTGGCTCTGCTCCCCAGCCGTGGTTTCCTGTTTCCTGTTTAGAGGATCAGGGTGTTGCTTTTACACTCTCACTGTATATTGGAGGCAGCGTGGTGTGATGGAAGAGAAGCCTCATTCTGAAGTGGGGCACACCTTGCGCTTTATTCCCTCTGGGTCCCTTTCTCCTTCCGCAGCTGCTTAGTCAGCACCTGCTGCATACGGCGCTCAGGTCTGGGATCAGAACAGTGTGTGTGAGCGATATGGGCCATGCGTTGCCACAGCTCCCTGTGGCTCTGTAGTGAACTCCTGAATTTGGTGGCGTCAGGCGATAGCAGTTTATATTATGTTGCACAGTCCTGGGCCTTCGCTGGGCCCAGCCGGACAGGGTCATCCCTTTAGCCACACAGCAGCCAGGACCCGAGTGGCCTGAGGCTTCCTCACTGGAGTGCCTGGTGTTTAGTTCTGGCTGCGGGTCTGACGCCTGGGCCGTGTTTCCAGCCGTGTGTGGCCTGGGCTCCCTCACAGCATGGCAGCTGGTCTTGAGGTCGAGGGTTCCGAGAGAGAATGCCAGGTGGAAACCGCAGCTTTTAGTGACCCAGTCCCAGAAGGCAAATGGTGTCGGCCCTGCCATCTTGCTTGAGACAGTCAGAAAGCTGCGCTGGGTCGGGGGGATGCAAACCCCAGCTGGGGGCATGGCCAGTCTCCTTGCAGAATGCGGCGGGAGGCAGAGAAACACTGGCGCTGTGCAGTGCGCTCGGAGGCTCGGTGGGCGCCCGTCTGCAGACCGCCGCGGGGCCGCACGTGGGGCGGAGGCTGGGAGCTGGCCTGTGACTTGTACATCTGTGACTCTGGGCAAGTTGCTCCCCTTTTTTTAGGACCTCAGTGTCCCCTTCTTTAAAGTGGGTTGAGGCTTGATTTGATGTTCACTGCTCCCAGCTGTCCCTGACCTAGATCTGAGCCCGAGATCTGGAGCGGGAGGGACACTCGGGCAGCCGCTTTCTCGCCTCCCCTTCACTCTCAGGGTTTGCATCACAGGGGAGGGGGGAGGCCAGCCCCTGCTGCTGTCCTGCCGTCACAGTGGCAGTCACATGTTGCCTGTCCTCAGGGAGAGTGGTCAGCCAAGCCCAGGGTGGCTGGGGTCAGGCAGGGCCTGGTGGGAGCTGGCAACGCCGGGCTTCTCCAGGCTTCCTCCCCTGCTGAGTCACCCAGACGGCCACCCTCCCAGCTGGCCAGGGGCCCAACGCATGACTCAGATGTCTATTCTGGATTTGCGCTGGGGCTGCAGCCTCCATCCTCACAGTCCCGCAGCTGGTGGTGGCTTGGGAGCCGGGGCTCTGCCCGTCCCGGCCTCTGGTCCTTCGTGTTCGCTGGCCCTGAGGTTGCTATCGCGGTTTGGGCTGGGGTTTCCTTTGCAGGCGGGTGCCTCGAGGAGACCATCACTTCTCACAGGGGAGGTCCCAGCGTCTGTGGCGTCGGCACCCCTAGGTGCCGGTCAGAAATGCAGTCTCGGGTCTGCCAGGTGCCGTCAGTCCCTCTCAACAAGGTCCCAGGTCTTGGGGCTTCATGAGCCGAAGTATGGGTCTCGTGCATTTTGGAAGATGGGGGGCATGTCCGCGGCTCTGAAGAAGACTCGCGGGAGCCCAGGCAGCTTGGGAGGAGGCGGAGCTGGACAGTGCCCACCAGAGGGCCCCAGGCCAGCAAAGGAGCTGCCAGGTGTGCTGAAGTCCAGGGAGGGGGGCGATCTGGGCAGCTGCCAGCACACCGACTCCGCAGCCCCCCCAGTGTGTCCAGGTTGTGCCCACGATCTCATATTGTTAGACACTTTGGGGATGTAGTTGTAGCCACGGGGCAGCATGACTGCTGCGCTGCACCCCCCGATTCCATGGAAGCACCCCCAGGTGAGGGTGGCGGAGTTTCGGGCCTCAGTTTGCAGGTGGGGCCCCGGGCCCTTCCGCTGGGCTCTCTTCACCTGCAGGGCTTGTTCCGACAGCTCCGGCCTCACCCCAGCTTCTGAGTCAGTGGGCCCGGGCGGGGCTGCCCGACGTGCACTGGCGGGCTGGGCCTGGGAGCTTCATTTCTCAGCAGTGCTTTCGCCCCTCCCGCAGCGTTACACGAACAGCCATTTCCTGAGCTTTTGCTCTGTGCCAGGTACTGACCCAACGCTCTGTCTCATTTAATCTTACCATTCCCAAGCAATGTGGGGTCCGACAGCTGGGGAGTGGCAGAGCTGAAGTACAGATGCTGCCTCTGACCGCCTTGCTGTGTGCCTCTCCCCCGCCAGCCAGCCACCCCCTGCCCTCCCTTTTACCCCGGCACCCCGTTTTCTACCTTTGTTGAGAGTCCCATCAATTTTAGTTACATATTTCTTGGCATCTTGGCTTGCTTCTTGTCCATCCCCCACCACGTTGGAAGCTTAGGCGGTAGGAATTCGCCATCTCATCTGTCAGAGTTTTGTTCCCAGAATTTGGCTACCTCCTGGCACGCAAGCAGGTCCTCCCTAAATATTTGCTCAAGAAATAAATGAGTCATTGCCAGCTGCACCCCACCCCTCCCCCTTCCTCTGCCAACTCCGCTGGCTTTTCACTGTGGTTAGGAATTGGGCTACAGTCAAAATGTATTTGCAAATCCCTGATAATCCACCTACTCCTGGAAGCAATGCCAGCCTACAGAACAAATGCCGTGGCCTCCTCCACCTCAGGTTGGCACCTGCGGTTAGAAAAATGCAGCTCACAAGGTGGCCCCTGGACCTCATTCTGCTCGTCCCTCCCTGCAGTCCTGCAGGTAGTCTGAGAAGAGGACAAGGGCTCCCCCTTCCCAGATGTGCAAACCGAGGCTTTATGGTGAAGGGACTGGCCCTTCAGCCCGAAAACAGCAGAGCTAGGATTTGAACCCTGTCCGACAGCTCCAGTCTGCCGGCCGGCTGCGTCTGACTTCCCTGGGCAAAGCGCCTGGAATAACATCCTCTTGTTAAAATTTTCATCATAACGTTGAGGAGAAAATGTTGAACGAAACCATGTCACAGGGGAAACTGCTTGCGGTAGACATCACTTTGCTTGAATTCACAGATACCAAGACCTAGTGATGACATTAAGGGGGGACCAACTGTGTAGTGGCATGAGCCCCTCGATCTTGTTGGGCCCAGGACACCTCCATTTAACAAACTCCCAGGTGGTTCTGGAGCAGCCAGGCCTGCACGACCCCGGCGCTCAGCCCCAGAGCAGAGCAGGTAGTTCTCAGCCTGGCTGCGTGTCAGAATTACCAGGGACGCTTTCCACCCGCTGTCATGCAAACTTTACACGTGTCCACGCGTGCACACTGAGCCACACGGACACTTCACTTTGCATCACACCTACCGCTGAAAGAGCAGAAGTTTGATTTTAATAACTTTATCTTTTGCAATAATAGCTCACAAAAAGTTGCCCAGAGACTAGATTTCCATCCCCCCGGTGGGACCACACAAAAGAGAAGGAGCCCTTGTCCTCTTCTCTTTTGTCCATGTGAACTGTTAGACCATTATCTGGCCCAAGACATTGCTGTGTCTCATGTCATCCAGTATTCCAGTAATCCATCGTGGCTGCAAAACAGCCAGGCTCTTACCTCTTTCATGCTTCCTTCACTCATTAGCGGGGCTGTTTCTGTACGTGATCCTCCTCCTTATCTCTTGACCACCCGTGGTGTAGCTCACTCTGGAAAGGCAGGACCAATGCCTGTTTCATTCCCCATTTCTGTTTCCAAAACAACATCTGGGCTCGTGAGCATTTTTCATCAGCGACACCCAGAAGTTTTCTTCCCACCCATCATCAATGAGAATTTGCGTGTCCAGGCACGCGTGACGTGTTCCTGTGCATTCTAGGGGGACTGAAGCTCAGCAAGCCCCTTTTGGGGCTGTCATGGGAACCACCCCTGGCCACTTCTGAGGCCTTTTAGCAGCACTCCTCGCCTTTAGTTTCCTTGCTGGGGATAAGGAGATGTTCTAGGTTTATCTTGTACATTTCCTGCCCAGCCACTTTGCCAAGGACACTCTGGGAATTAAAAACAAAGACAAAAACTAGCTGTTCTGGTCCCACCCCAGACCAGCCCGTCAGAGCCTCCAGGGACAGGCCCGGGATGGTGTTTACGAAAAGCACACCCAGCCCTGATGGAAACCACTTGGTTAGAGGGGCACTCTCCTCAGGCTCTTGGCTCTTTTAACGCGTTGTCTCTAAACTGCTGGAACATCATGGGACATTCTGAGCTGAGTGTCTCATCGCTGTGTGGTGACCCCCACTTCTTGCCCCCTGCACTGAAACCTGTTTTGCAGAATTTGGCCCTGAGGGGTGCGGCGTTGGAAGCCTGGCCTGGTGCTATTCCTCACTCCTTGCTGATGTTGAACTCCTCATGCCTCTGGGAAAGATTCTTTGAGAACTTGCTTAGACTCTGAAAGTGACTTCCTGTGATCCTGAGAATAAACACCAGAATTATTCCTTACGTGACTTCAGTGTAGGCTGTTCAAGCTCTCTCTGAGGTCTTGGGATAGGCTGCATTTCCTTCGCCCATACCACTCCACTGGGCATATGCTACCGCTCCCTTTTCTTAGCTCTCCTCTACCCCCGTGGCCCCAGCTAGAATGCCTTGCTAAGGACGACGTCCTTGATCTCATCAACTAGAGCAGCCCTTACTGCTGCTTATCAGCTCTCTTGCTGTGATCCCATCAAATACCAGTGATCTCACTGGTAATCTTGATTGTGTGGGAGAGGGTCCCATCCCCAGTGCAATTTTTTGCCTTGTTCTTAATGACCTCTTGACATCTCTCTCTGAAGCCTGCCATGTGGACCCTCCTGTGCTCTACCACCACTCCTGGCCCTGGGCCTGGATAGGTCAGCCCCCCTCCACTTCTCAGTTTCAAAGTGAGGGGGATGCTTTGACTCACCTCGTGGGGAGGTGTTGAAGAATAGATGTGCTAGTCTGTGTAAAGCACAGGACAGAGCTAGCTAGTAGAAAACTTCAGTGGGTATCATTATTATTCAGCACTATCATTATTATTACTATGATATAGTAGAAGGTCCTAAAGGGAAGGGTTCATATTTGTTTGAAGGAGGTAGGCACTCAGGTGCTCAGAATATAGCTGTTAAACAAGTGAAGTAGGGATAAAACTTACACATACTCATAAATCTCTGTGAGAACTGAAGACACTGCCAGCTCTTATAAAATGCCTGGCACTGGAGAGGTGCGCAGTGAACATTTGTTAGCTGACTGACTGACTGACTGGCTGGCTGACTGACTGACTGGCTGGCTGGCAGGCTGGCTGACTGACTGACTGGCTGACTGACTGACTCACTGAATGAATGAATGAATGAATGAATGGCTAGCTGGCTGGCTGGCTGGCTGACAGGCTGGCTGACTGACTGGCTGACTAACTGACTGGCTGACTGGTTGACTGACTAACTGACTGAATGAATGAATGACTGGCTGGCTCACTGACTGGCTAACTGACTGACTGGCAAACTGACTGACTGACTGACTGACTGA
>NW_004567133.1:12463706-12482038 GCF_000260355.1 Condylura cristata | reverse complement strand
TGAATGAATGAATGAATGAATGACTGGCTGGCTCACTGACTGGGTAACTGACTGACTGGCAAACTGACTGACCGACTGACTGACTGACTGAATGAGTGAATGAATGAATGGCTGGCTGACTGGCTGGCTGACTGGCTGGCTGACTGACTGACTGAATGAATGAATGAATGACTGGCTGGCTGGCTCACTGACTGGCTAACTGACTGACTGACTGACTGAATGAATGAATGAATGGCTAGCTGGCTGGCTGGCTGGCTGGCTGACTGACTGACTGACTGACTGACTGACTGACTGACTGAATGAATGAATGAATGAATGAATGAATGACTGGCTGGCTCACTGACTGGCAAACTGACTGACCGACTGACTGACTGACTGAATGAGTGAATGAATGAATGAATGAATGGCTGACTGGCTGGCTGACTGAATGACTGGCTGGCTGACTGACTGGCTAACTGACTGACTGACTGACTGACTGAATGAATGGCTGGCTGACTGGCTGGCTGACTGGCTGAATACATGTATGCATGCTGGACAGTGTGGATAGCAGCAGCACCTCTCAGGTTGCTGTGGGTGTAGAGGATGCGGCAGGTATGTGGGTCCTTCTGTACATGGTGGACATTAGCTGGGTTATACTGAAGGACCCTTTGGAGAGGAATCCTTTTGGTGTGCTATCAGTGATGAGAGTGGCTCCTGGTCCTTTGAGGGGGTGGTCAACTACCCGACTGAGCTCTGGTGATTTCACTGTGCATTTTCCTTTTCCTCCCTGGCCCATGCTTTCGCTCCACTAGAACCCTTGCCCGGAATCCGGTGCCTCCTTCCTCTCCAGGATCACCTTCTGGTGGATCACAGGGTAAGAATGGGGTCTTGAGTCTGCCTGTCCTGGGTAGGGGGCTGGAGATAGCACCCTGACCCCACATTCCTGAACTCAGGCATGATATGTGTGTGAAGCAGAAATGGCGTAGAGTTGGGGCAGAGCCTGGGGACTACGCTTGGCTTGGCTGTGGCGTGGCACCTTTCTCACAGCAGGCATAGCTGCTGTTACTGGCATTGTTTCAAAGTCCTCATCATTAGAAAGTTGATACCCATGTGCCCTAGGAATGTGGGGACAAGAACTCTGCCAGGTCGGCCAGCGAGGACATTTGACTGCCCTCCCACCCCCCTGTTTACTGTACCGCGACAGGGTCTCACTGGAGACTGTCTGAAAGCCCCTCCCAGCCCTGCTCCTTGTGTGTATAAACCTTTTACAAAGCATTTTTTAAATAAAGTCTTTTAACATGTCGTCGTTTACCCAGTTCTGTCAGCGGCCCCGCTGGGGCGGGGCGTGAGTCGACTCGAGGCTCCGGGCCCTGACGGCGCTGTGGTCTGAGTCTGTGCAGCCCTTTCCTTAGTGGGGCACACACTCATACTTAGAGTCACAGGCGTTTATAGTCTGCAGCCTGCTCTGAAACAGCTCCAGAAAATAGCGTTCACATCTGTGTCTTTGTAGAGCCAGAATGATACCACGAACCTGGCAAACTGTTGCTAATGATGAACATGGAGCCGGGTAGACAGGAATCTCTTGTAGGTCCGTGTTGTTTTTATTATCTTTGAAATTATTTCTAGCCAAAGTAAAATACTAAGCTTACTTTTTATCCTGAAACTGTTCAAACCCTTTCATGGAAAGGTTAGCAAACACTTTAGCAGATTCACCACCAGAGTTAGCCATTGTTAAAACCTGGCCATATTTGCCTTAAAATGTTGTTTTTTTTTTTCCCCACAAAACTGCCCTGGGGGTTTCCCCTACAGTGTCCTGCATGTATCTCTGAAAAGTGAGCCCATTTTCCCTGGGGCCTGGGGACACAGAATGAGCGTCCACTCAGACTAGGTTTTCTCAGTGCACAGGTCGGCCGTGGTGAGGCGGGCACCTGGGTGTGGGGCGGGTGTGCGTCGGGCTGGGTCTTCTCCCTCTGGGCTCTCACCACTTCCCCATGTGTTTCTGCCCTAGGATGATGATCCAGGGCTACCGCCAGCCCCTGGAGAGCACTGACCTCTGGTCCCTGAACAAGGAGGACAAGTCAGAACAAGTCGTGCCCGTTTTGGTAAAGAACTGGAAGAAGGAATGTGCCAAGTCCAGAAAGTAAGTGTGAGGTTGTGGCCGCAGAGGAAACCAGGCTCCTGTGGGACGGAGCTATCACCCCCTTGACGGGGTGCTGGCCATGCCTCCTCTGAAGGGCCTGGTGGCCCTGGGCAGGTGGCTTTGTTCTTCCGAGCCACAGTTTACACCTCTGCAAAGTGGGTCGTGTCTTATACGGAGATTAGGCAGTTTGGGGTGAGGCGTCTGGGAGGGTCCGCGGGTTCTACTGGCTGGGACACATGGTGAGCCTGTCTCGGGGCCTTGGCGAGCTGTGTCCAGGCCACTAGGCCCGTCCCCTCCCTGGCTCGTCCTGTTTCCTCTGCCATCCTGAGTCATCCTGTTGTTAGTGTTCAGGCCGCCAAGCCGAGCACTTCATGAGGGGTGTAGTCAAAGCCACCCCACGCGGGGGTGATTCTGACTGGATTGGATTGTCAAAGACTATTTTTTAGAGCAGTTTTAGATTCCCAGCAAATTGAGCAGATGGCACTAAGATTACCTAAGTAACCCCACTCTCCGCCACACACGAGAACCTCCTCCCACTGCCCACGTCCCCACCACAGGGGCACATTTTTTGTAATTGCTGAGCCCACATTGATACATTACAAGTTCATGGTTTATATTATGATTCATACTTGCATTCCTGAGTATAAAAGTTCAAACACACCCTACCTACTCCCACCCCATGTAAGATGTGTGCTAATGCAACCTCTATTATCTATTATTGTATCTATTATTTCTAGATTATTCTAGAAATCGGTGCAGGGTCTCTCCATGAAATCTGAGTCATCACAAACTTACAGTGCATCATCATTTTATGGACCAGTAAGAAAGAAAAGCCCGTGGCAGCTCCCAGGACATGGCGCTGACTTTAGATGCATCCTGGGTCCTGAGGAGCCAGGTGGAAGCCAGGATTGACTTGGGAGCAGTGGGTGGTGGTCGTGGGTGTTTCTCTTTTAATTAGACTTGGTTTTCTAGAGACGTTTAGATCCAAGGCAGCATTGAGTGGAAGTGCAGGTTGCCCACTGCTCTCTGCCAGAGTGCGGTGTCCCTCGTCTTTGTTATGGCTGGGTTTGTTACTCACCTTTTCTTTTTTTTTAATTTATTTTCTTACATTGTTGTTAATTCTTGGACTCTATTTGATTTCTTCCCTCCAGTAGTTTCTGTAGTTCTTCCACCACCACAGCACCCGTGACCTGTCACCATAGTCCCCTCTGTGCTTCCCTTCCATTTTTTGAGCCCCCCCCCCCCAATCTCTGGATGCCTCAGATCTGTGGTCAGCTTGCAAGTTTTGTCTTTTTCCTGATCCTTTGTTTCGTTTGTCTATATTCCGTATGTCAGCAAAACCACCTGTTAACTTCTCTTTTCCGTCTGGCTGTTCTGCTGAGCGTCATCCTTTCCAGCTCCATCCCCATTGCCACAGGTGGCATGAGTTGATCATTTTTGATCACAGAGTAGTATTCCATTGCGTATTAGACCACATCTTGAGCCATTCCTCGGCTTGGGGGCATTCAGGTTGTTTCCGTATTTTGGTGACTATCATTATTCACCTTCTATACAGAACCTGTTGACTGTTGAGCCAGCCCGGTGTGTTCGATTCCCCACAGACTGCAGAAAAACCGCAGACCTGACACCCTATTCCCCACCAGCTACAGGAAAACCGGAATTGTAGGTCTTACGTGAGACCCAGACAATGGGTGTCTGCGCTGCCAGTGCTAGGACATCTGTGGAGGACCTTGTGACTCTGGGCCGGTGGCCCACTCAGGGTGGCCATGGACATGGCAGAAGTGGTTTGAGGAGATGTAGCTGGAGCCTGTGGCAGAATGAGGGAACGGGTCCCCTTGGGGCGGGGAGGGATGCTCCAGGCTGAGTGAGGCCTGGAGCTCAGGATGTGAAGAGAGAGGTAGACTTTCCAAGGCCTGCAAGACCCCCCAGGCCTCGTAAGCAGTGCTAGGAGCAGAGACCAGTGGCTTTGTCAATTGTTATATAAGGGGGAGCAGGGCAGGGTTCTGGTGGCCTGGACGCGCCTCTGGATGGCCAATTGGGCTCTCAGGAGAGGTAGGGCCTGGATTCCTTCTTGATGAGAAGGCCGCACTGTGGGCTGCTTGTCCATCCCTGTTACCCAGCCCGCTGGCAGCATGAGTTGCCGCGCGGGTGGCAGGTGGTGCCCACACTCCCCAGGTCAGGACAGCCCTGAGCCAAACAGCCTCTCTTGGGAGCCTTTGTTTTTGAGGAATAAAATGCACTAACCATCAAGCAAAAACTAAATAAAAAAAGGGAAGAAAATTTGAGTCATTTGCATCTGTAAGCAAAACATTGAAAATCTCGCCTGGGCTTTATTTTCTGTGGCAGAGGAGGTGGCTGCCCCCCCCCCCTTCTGCATGGTGCTAGCTCTGAACATGAGCGTGAACATGTGCACATCTATAAAGTCCATTCTCTGCATAAAAGTACAAACCTGCCCTTGTGCATTATATTAGGCGTTGTGGGTCGAAGGCAAAGTATATCCAGGAAAGTCAGAATTTTAGTAAGCTGAGACTTCTTCAAACTTGGGGTACACTTTTGCCCACACCTAAAAGATCTTACATGACAATTGACAAAGCCACTGGTCTCTGCTCCTAGCACTGCTTACGAGGCCTGGGGGGTCTTGCAGGCCTTGGAAAGTCTACCTCTCTCTTCACATCCTGAGCTCCAGGCCTCACTCAGCCTGGAGCATCCCTCCCCGCCCCAAGGGGACCCGTTCCCTCATTCTGCAGATTTGTCTGTGATGCCCCATGAAAGCACCCTCTCAGTGGCTTGAGAAGTCATGTTTCTCTCACCAGGCTCCTTGATGGTGGGGTCTCCCCAGGACCTGGGTTCAGCTCACTCGTGGATGGGCCTACTACGGGCAGCTTTTGTGCCCACATCAGAATCAGACCAAGTTGTCTAGTTCCCTTTTCTTCTCGACTGCTGGCAGCCCCCTCTTGCTGTCCACCTGGCCCTTGAGAGCCTGAGTTCTGGGCACTGAAAACGGCCCTGGGAAGTGGCCCAGGGTGGAAGTGTGTGGAGAGAGCAAAACCGCGCAGGCTGGGCCACTCCCTTCCTCTCTGTCTGGCCTTCTTGTCCCCCTTGCCAACAGGACTTGTGTGCTGAAAGGAACCACACTAAATAAAAGTCCCTGCAGGAACCCAGCGTCAGAGGAAGTGAGTAAAGTGAACAGGGAGAGCCTACGTGGTCACAGCAACAATGGGAAATGCAGAACTGGCCTCTGTGGCCAGCAGATCAGGCCTGTGCTGTCGAGTTTACTGAGTGGCACAGCCTTTGAGTGTATGCTTGGATTGTAGCCTGCCTGTGTTCACAGAGCCCCAGCGGACATGCCAGGCTGGCGGGCACTCTCCCCTCATCTCTGCTCACCCTACCCTTCCACACAGAGATCACAGATGTTCCGGGAACCCCCCCCCCCCCCGCAGCGCCGTTTGCATAGACATGCAGGCAGAACAGGCTCCGCCCTCTGTGGTGAGGCAGCCGTGCAAAATCTGTGCCGACACTGGCCTTGCACACCCCCCCAGTGACCTGGGTATCCCAGCGGGGACACTTAAACTGCGGAGTGATTACAGCCCTATTACCTTCCTCTGCGAGCAGAAAGTGTCAGCAAATCTTGAGGTCCCAGTTACTTAGAACCACCCCCCGCCCGCACCCCCGGCCCCCTCCATGAATAGTGTATATGTGATGGCAACCACCTGCCCGTCCTGTCTCTGTAAACTGGACTCAAACTCGCGTGCGCTGGCACAGTCCCAGCGGAGTGAGATGCCAGGGCTGGTGAGGTCCAGGCACCTGCCTGTAGTCACCTGCCTGCAGTCACCCGGCTCGCCAGGCCCCCAGGCCCAGTGCTCACAACCACTGGCCGGGGCCTGTCTGCAGAGAGCCTGCTCCTCTGGCCGGGCCTCCCAGCTTGGGGGGCTCTCTGACCCCTCCGGGAGCCGGGGAGCCTGGTCTCTGCAGACACTGCCAGTCCTCCCGTTCACGTTCCAGGCAGCCGGTGAAGATCGTGTACCCCTCCAAGGACCCCACCCAGACCAAAGGGAGCTCCAAGCTGGACGTGAGCGAGGAGGCCGAGGCTCTGATCGTCAAGTCGCCCCAGAAGGAGCGGGACCCGTCGCTGTTCAAGGTGTTGTACCAGACCTTCGGGCCCTACTTCCTCATGAGCTTCTTGTTCAAGGCCCTCCACGACCTGATGATGTTTGCGGGCCCGGCGCTCTTAAAGTAAGACCCCTACCCAGCGTACCCCTGGGGCTCGCCCGCGTCTCTCCTACTCGCCGCTTTGCCCCGTGCTTTGTGTTACTGGGGTTCCAAGTGCCTGAAACTTACCGGGCTCCCCTGAAGCCGAAGTGGGGAGGACAGAGGTCGTTTAGGGAAGGGGAAGTTGGCCAGAGGGCGTGGCACCAGGGTCGCGGCCCCCCCCTTCTCCTTCCCTCCCTCCCCCCCTTCTCCTTCCCTCCCTCCCGGTCTCATTTCTGTCCGTCTCCCTGGGTCTCTCTGGGCTCCATGTTCCCGTGCTCCCTCCTCTGTCCTTGCTGCCCCCTTTGGGTGGTGAGCCGGAGCTGGTGAGAGGACCCAAGGCAGAGGTGCCTGTCCTGGGCAGTTTGCACGCTCACCGCCGGGTGGGTTTTCCTTGTCAGAGTGAGTGCCCGCTGCGCCCGCCTCTTGGGGGAGCAGGTCGGCCTGCTGAAGCCGGAGCTCCCCTTGCCACGTGCCGGCCCCGCGCCCCTTACACGGGCTCTGCCGTGCCCCTTTGCAGGCTGCTCATCAACTTCGTGACAGACAAGAGCGCCCCGGCCTGGCAGGGCTACTTCTACACGGCGCTGCTGTTCGTCAGCGCCTGCCTGCAGACCCTGGTGCTGCACCAGTACTTCCACATCTGCTTCGTCAGCGGCATGAGGGTCAAGACGGCCGTCATCGGCGCCGTCTACCGCAAGGTGGGGGGCCCAGGCGGGGCACCACTGGGGCAGGCGGGGCCTGCCGTAGCCTCAGAATCCGTGGTCTTGGCTGGTCACCCCGAAAGCCCCTGTGGGCTTCCCACCAGGATCCTGGGGCAGCTGGAGGGCTGGGACTGACCTCAGCCCAGCGATAGTGAGAGGGAGGGTGTGGGGTGTCTGAGCCCCGTCAGACACAGCTTGTCCTTGGCTGGGAAAATCCAGATTCAAACCCTCACTTGGCCCTTAATATTTTGTTTTGACTCTGCTTGAGCAAAGCAGATGGGACACACCTGGATGAGGGTGCGGTCGGCGAGCTCGTGTACACCCACCTGAGAAGAACGAGGGTTCCTCCTTGGCCCTTTCATATCTCAGCCTTGGCGGCGAGGACCCTGCTCAGGCCCCTTGGCGTGGGAAGAGATGTGTAACAAGTCGCCGGGAAGGAGGGACAAGGTCACTGGTTCTCGGCCTGGTCTGCAAGTTAGACTCACCCGGAGAGCTTAGGAATGTCCCGAGCCCCAGGCTGCACCTCGCGGGACTCCGCCAGGATTCCGAGGGTGGGACCGGGGCTTGCCAGGTGCTGGTGTAAAACCACATTTAGGAACCGGTGCAGTTTTGTCCTTCCGGAGGGTTGGCCAGTCTAGAGATATTTTTGGTTGTCGTAGCAGGTGGGTGGAAGCAAGGAGAGACCAGGGTGCTGGCCAGTATCCCACACCGTCCAGGAGATCCCCACAAAGCTCCATCCGGCCTCATGTGGCTGTCACGCCAACGCCGAGAAACCCTGGCTGAGGCTTCGGTCCTTCGGTGTGAAATGGGGGTCAGCAGCTCATGTCACCCCAGCGCTTGCTGGAGTTTTAAATCCTCGGGCCCACCCAGACCTGTGGAATCAGAACTGCCGTGAACTACCCCGCTGGGGTGATGTGTGTGTGTTCCCTAAAATGTGGGAGCCCTAGTTTAGGTGACCTCAAGGTTCCTTCCATGTTGAGGAACTCAGGTGGGGGAGGGTGCGGGCGCTGCCCACAGAGGGCACTCCGGGGAGGCAAGTGCCGGGAGGCAGGTGTGTCTGCTGGAGGAGAAAGGGCCTCCGCCGGTCTGCACCCCACTGGCTCTGTGCGGCCTGAGCCAGTCCGCGTGCTCACTCTTTCTCCTCTGCCACAGGCCCTGGTGATCACCAACTCAGCCAGGAAAACCTCCACCGTTGGGGAGATTGTCAACCTCATGTCAGTGGACGCCCAGAGGTTCATGGACCTGGCCACGTACATCAACATGATCTGGTCGGCCCCCTTGCAAGTCATCCTGGCCCTCTACCTCCTGTGGCTGGTGTGTCTGACGCCCCCGCCCCCCACCATGGGGCCTCCACACGTGGGCGGTAGGGGCGAGGCCGCGGCTGTGAGATCCTCCAGCCTGCTGGGGTTTCCTGCCACCGTTTCCATGTTATTTTCTGAGTCTTCAGTCCACTCCTGGATATTTGTTCCTTCCCTTAGTTGTCAGGTTCATGTTCTCACCAGGGCATGGTACGTGTGTGTATCTGACCTTACGTGGACAGGGCATGTAATTAACCCACAGACACACCATATCCCTCTCCTGCTGGGGTCCCACCACATACTCAGCAAACTCATTCATTCACTCGTCCCTATTTATGTTGGTCTGTGGGCATACAAGTTCATCTTAAAGTAGCCTAATCAGATAAAGGGAATTCTGTGGGTGCATCTGATTGCAAAGTCCAGGGGCCAGCTTCAGGCATGGATGGATCTAGGAGACTGGCAGTGCTGTAAGGACTCAGTCTCATGCTCCTCTATTTCTTGGCTCTATTTTCCTCTGAATTGACTTTTTCACAGATGACTTCTTAGCTTAGAGTTTATGTCATCTTCAGGGCGTGTGGTGCTGGAGAAAGGAGAGCACTCATTCCTCTTTGCCTCAGCAGAGTCCCGGGGAGCACTTTGATTGGCCAGCCGGGGTCCCATAGCCCCCCGCGATGGAACCGTGGAGGTGTGCTTGCAGCCCCTCCGGATAAGCAGCCGACGAGCAGATGCTCTCCGCCTGGCCTCGCCTCATTCCCCCCCCCTCCCCGGACTTTCCTTCCATCAGGAATTCCCTGCCCCCTGGGCTCCCCCAGCGGTAGAACCCATCCACCTTCCTGGCTCTGCCTCTTCCACGGGTTTTTTGGGGCCCCCAGTCAAGTGCACGTCCTCCTGGGTGAACACCAGGGTCTCCACTGCAGGGACTCATCTGGCCTTCTTCCGCATGCTCTGTCCACCCCGCACCTCTGAGCTCAGGGGTTGTCCCTGCAGGGCCCTGAGCACACACATTAGCTGCCGATTTGACTGTGCATCTGTCAGGCAGCAGAGGAATGAATGGAAAGTGTTTCTAACAATGAAACTTGGGGGAAATCCCCGGCGTTTAAACAGCAAAAGAAATGTCTTTTTAGTAAGGCATTTTGAGGTGTCTGCCATAAATTGTCGCCACAGGCAACTTGTTTTCGAAATGATGGGCCAGGTGAACCTTAGGAAAGTTGCTCTGTGTTGGATGAAGGTAGCTTATTGCATTATTGACGTGGGGGCAACTAATTCTTTGTTGCTGGGGGCCGTGCTGAAAAGTGCAGGCTGTCTACTGGCATTTCTGGCCTCTCCCCCAGACGACAAAAACTCAGCACCCCCTCTCCACCCACCCCACACCCGATGCGACACCCTAATGTTTCCTGGGGGAAAATTCCTTCCTCATAGGAAACCCCTGCTTTAGATCGAAACTAGGATTTCTCTATCTGACCATCAGAATCACGGGATGGTGGAAGACGGAATGTGTCCAGCAGTCAGACTGCCTGGCTCAGACCCTGCCTCTCCTGTGACCAGCTCTCACCCTTGGACTCGCCACTCACTGTGTCCAAATGGGTGGGGACAGAGGTGGCCCTCAGGCTCGGGGCGCTGGCAGCTAGCTGAGTCGACACAGATGCTGTTTCTAGAAGTGTCGCTGTGTTTGTGTAACCAGGCTGAACAGTGCCCACTATGTTTTGGTCACCATTATTTGCTCAGAGTTGATTCTCACACTTTGGATTGTTGGGGTGTCTTCAGCTTCCCTGAGTGGAGACACAGCACAGAAGCCACCTGGGCCACTGGAGTCCTGAGCATAGCTGCTCAGAGGGCCTTAAGCACTTCGTGTTTTCTGAACACCCGACAGGGATGGCGCCCAGAGCCCCGCTGTGTGTCTCAGCTGTGCGACTCCTCACGGAGCCTCATTTCTGGGGGACTCGGCCTGGGAGAGAGGTCGCCTTGTGTCTTGCTTTGGCCTCCTCCCCTCTCTGAAAGGCGCTCTTTATCAGCAAACGGATGATAGAAAAAACAAAAACAGCAACACCAGATGGATGATAGAACAAGGCCGCCACCTCTTACTTCCTATCCCCAAACTGAAGAGCTCTGAAAACTGAAAGTTTTCCTCAACTCATCAGCGAACTATAGTGAAGGATTCTGATCTTGATTCTTCTTTTCAGTGTGAATATTGCTCTTTTACTGTGGAAAAATAAACACATTTCTTTGACTGTGGGCGCTGTGCTAGGCCCCCCGGGGGGTGCAGCGCAGTGTGTGGCATGTGCAGCTATGTCAGGGATCCCCAAGGCCACACCCGCCTGATGAGGCGCGGCGGGGGGCACTCACAGCTACAGTTTACACAGTAGAATTAGCAAAGGAAATAGCGCAGGGGCTGGTTTCCAGGGGGGCTAGGTACCGGAGTCCCACAGTCCTCACCTAGTGAAGTCACCTGGGGTGTACCCCAGTGACAGCTTGCAGTAACCCCTGTGGGATGGCACCAGCTTGGGAAGTCCCATGGGGTCTGCCCAGGGGCCTGGGGTCTCATCATATTGGCATCCACTGTCTGGCACATACCAGACTTTCAGGTTTCCAGAAGAAAGAGCAGAATTCAGCATCTACCATGTTGTTCTTATGGACGGCTTAGGCACGTCGGCCCCCCTTGCCGGTCCTGAGTGGGGGCCACCCTCCCCAGGCCCAGCCCCAGGCCTGCCTAGGACCAGGTTTGCCAGCCTGCCAGCCCGATCAGCAGGTGGACTGTGTGAACTGTCCTCTGCTCAACACTGTCTTACCCCTAAGAACATGTAGGTCCCACATCTCTTACCTGGAAACCGTGGGACCAGGTGAGGTTTATAAGTTAGAGCTTTAGGAATGCAGAAAGGCCATAAAAGGTGGGATCTGAGAGATGCTCAGGAATAAATCTGTGTACCCCATTGCAGGGTAAATGTAGCCCCTGACTTGCTGGGCAGTCTGTGGGTAACTCCACTGGAGGACGCCCTGCATTGGGCCTGTGTACCCCGTCTTGGGAATAATGAAGGGTCTCCTTTCCTTCCTTAGAACCTGGGCCCTTCCGTCCTGGCCGGGGTGGTGGTGATGATCCTGATGGTCCCCCTCAATGCCGTGATGGCCATGAAGACCAAGACTTACCAGGTAGGGTGTCTTGTCTCCACAGGCTCCCAAGCAGGGCCCTTGCTCACCTGTTGGAACCCTCTAGGAAGGTGAACAAATGCTGATGCCCAGGCCCCACGGATTCTGATTCACCAAAAGTGGGGCCATCATTGGGCTCTCTTTCAGCCTTGTGGGTGATCACAGTGGGCAGCCAATATCAAGAGCTCCTGAAATAATCACAAGTGGGCAGGTAAAATCCCACCTGGGAGTCCTAAGAGATTCCTGGTTTCCCATAGAGTGGATTCACTTATGTGTGTCTGCAAGAACTGAGTGAAAATCACCCACTCCATTGCCTGCCCCCAACCTGGTAAGCGCTTACCTTATGCTAAGTACACTGTGAAATTCTTTATTTTTGGTGTTTTTCAAATTTTAAATACCCGCGTAATAGAGTGAATGCCGTCTCATAAAAAACATTCCCCAAACCCCAGACATTGCATAGATTAATAAAAGGGTTGTCTCTCTCAGCCTCCCCTCATTCATGGCAAACACCTTGAAACACATTCTTCTAGAATGTTCTGAGGTTTATGTAGAGTTAATCGGACACACATACATGCACGCCTGTGTATTTGACGCATTTTGTCCTCTGAAATCACACCTCGGGATCTTTCTGTCTCGGCCACAGCGCGTGACTTCATTTTCTTGAACGGGTCCTGCCGGTCCATTACCGAGAAGGACCAGACTTCCTTCTCTGCGCCGGTAGCTGGCTGTTTCTGTCCTGCCTGTGGCGGAGGTTTCCAAGGAGAGCGCTCGGCCACCACCTCCCCCCCCCCTGCCCCAGCATGGGAGAGACAGGGGGAGGCGGCGGCAGGGAAGGGGGTAGGAGCCCCGTCCCCTTTCTCCTCTCCCTGCCGAACAGCTTCAGTTCCTGGCTCCGAGGTCACGTTGCTGACAGTTTCTTCTGTGACCCAGGCTCAGTGCTGGGCTTCCCTGCGCGCTGAGTGACCAGCGGCGTGGAAAATGCTGGGTGCCATTAAAAATACTTCACACCTGTAGGGCAGAGGCGCCCAGTGGCGGGACCAGCGTAGGCCGGCGCGTAGCATTTCAGCCTTTTAACAGCCCCGTCCCGGCGAAAAATCAGTAAAGAAACCAAGAAGATGGAGAGGAAAAAACAACAAAACTCTTGTGTTTCGGTCGGCAGAGTTCCCCCCCCCCCCCAACAAAGAGGTTTTCTCGTCTCTGTCAGTTCTGAAATTAATAGTTTTCCTCGCATCTTCATTCATGGCATCTCGAAGCATCTGCAGGCTGCTCGGCAAGTCTGTGGGCACACTCTGGGGGTCCAGAGTGGGGCGCCCCGCGACGGCAGGGCCCGTGTCTCCGCCCCTCAAAGGCAGGCTCCTCTTTGGGTGATGAGGGGGGACAGTCTGAGGCGGGGCTGGAGCGGTGGGGGCGGGCAGGGGGCTAATTCCCTTCTCCTTGCAGGTGGCCCACATGAAGAGCAAAGACAATCGGATCAAGCTGATGAATGAAATTCTCAACGGGATCAAAGTGCTGAAGCTGTACGCTTGGGAGCTGGCGTTCAAGGACAAGGTGCTGGAGATCAGGCAGGAGGAGCTGAAGGCCCTCAGGAAGTCTGCCTACCTGGCAGCCGTGGGGACCTTCACCTGGGTCTGCACCCCTTTCCTGGTGAGTGAAGCCGGCGATCCTGGCCCGCCTCCCGTAGACTTTGTCTTTCTGCGACAAAATGGCCTTTGGAAGTCACTGTTTCACTCTTTCTCTCTTAAAAACTTCCTTTCCCGCCTTCTCCCTGCTGTGTTGTTCCAGCACTTAGTATCAGCTTGGCCAAGGAGACTCATGTCAGCCAGGTCAGGAACTGGTTACAGGCAGCCCCAGGCCCCACCCCAGGCCTGCTGGAACAGAATCTGAATTTTAACGGTCTGCTAGGTGCTTTGAAACTTTGAAGTTTCAGAAACAGAGGCACAGAGTGAGCGTAAGCAAACTTTCTCTGTCAAGGACCGACTAGCAAGTGTTCCAGGCACTCCGAGCTGTGTGGTCTCCCTGTGCCCACCGCCAGCGTGGCGTGCAGGCAGCCAGGCCTAACGATTCGAGTGGGTGGCTGTATGTCCGTAAAAATGTACTCATGGACTGAAATTTGAATTTTAAATCATCTTCAAGTGTCATGCAATACTGTGACCTTGATGTTTTTCCAGTCATTTAAAAATGTAAATGTAAATTTCCTCCATCCTGGCCACTGGCTGCCGTGTCCTAACGCCTGGTCTGGGGCGGGGTGCTGCCAGCTCACCTGTGACCTGAGGCCGGTGGTTCTGACACCATCAAGGGCGGGGGCCCGGGACCTTTAGTCTAGTTCCATGTCGAGCAGCCCAGGCAGAGCAGCTGGAAGGGAGCCAGGCACTACCCACTGCTCCTTGGCCAGGAAAGGGCTCTTGAGACCCTCTACCCAAGATTGAGAAGGGGACCCCAGGACACCAGTAGGGAGACCTGCCTGGGTGTGAGAGAGACTCCAAAGGGCTGAGGGTAGGGTCTCTATAGGTTTCAGGACTGGGGTTTGAGAACAAATAAATTCCGTTGTACTGACTGGAAGGGCAAGGGTGGTGGACTCAGCTAAAGCCCATTCGTGGTGGCCAGCTGCGGCCCCCTGGGCTGCAGCTGGGAGGTGGTGTGGGCTCGTGACCACCTCCTGGGTGAGCCCCTCACGACAGCCTGTGCCCATGCTCCAGGCCAAGTGGTGTCAAGGTCTGTGACTCCTTCCTTCTGGGTCTGTGACTCCTTTTCTCCCCACAGCCGACCTGATAGCTGTGGAGGGGGCTCAGAAACAGGACAAGGACAGTGAGAGTCCCGCCCCGCGGGAGCAGCAAAGTTCTTGTCCTGGATCCCTGTCCTGCCCTGGACCCTCCTGTCTCTGTCCCATGGTGCTGCCTCTGGGCTTCACACACGCAGCCCAGAGGGCTCGGGCCCTGGGCGTGCCCCATGACTGACCACTATCAGGACAGGGCTTGGCTCAGAGAGCGACGTCTCTGCGGATCCAGGCTCTGTGTCCCCACGGCTCCTTGGCCGACAGCCAGGACGCCAAGCTGGAAGGCCTTGTCTCTCTCCGCACCCCAGTCTCCCAGACTCCCCAGGGCTTTGGTGGCTGTTTTGTTTTTCCTTTAGAGGGGAAAAAGCACCAGAAGGTAGTTATCTGGGGTGATAGTTTTATTATTTTTCTTTAAACCGTGAAGTAGTCTCCACTGTTGAATGTTCTCTTTTGTGTGGAAAGGCACATGTTTGCACGGTCACAGTGGTTAGAGCTGGGGCTCCCCAGAGGTGTCTCAGCCTCGGCACCCCATGCCTGGACCCAGTAACTTTGCTGGGGAGCCGTCCTGCGCCTTGTGCACAGGCTCAGCGGCGCTCCTGGCCTCTACCCCCACAGTACCAAGCCGTAGCTCTCAGCGCTCCTCCCCAGCTGAAATCGGACGTGCCTCGCCTGAGCGCCATGCGTTACGGCTCTTCCCTTCCTCTGGCCCCACCCGCCCTCTCCTGTGCCGGTCTCTGTTTCTCAGGAGTCACAGCCGTGCGAGCACAGCAGAGACTATACTGAGACAGTTAAACTTACAGAGCTCGTTTCCTCACTTTAATACAGGTGTCAGCAAACATCCAGAAAACTCGAGGCATTTTGAAGAAATTTTTTTCATAAACGATGTGCAGCCAGCAGCCACATGACAAGTTAGGCTGTTAGGACGGGGACCCTCGTGTATGGCCCTTTGCTGTGCCTGTTGGGTTCTATGATGAAACCTCCAGGGTCTGGTTTGTCTCCTGTTCGCTGGCCTTTTATTTATCATTGCCTGCCCTGGTCGTTAGGAGCCCGCGGCAGGAGGTGAGTGAGGTCTGGCTGGTTATTCTCTGGCTGGAGCTTGTCATGTAGCTTTGGGGTGAGCAGAGAAGGCTGGAGCTGACAGGCTTCCAGAGACGGAGTTTGTTGAGCTACTTGGCTCAACAGGCGATCCTGGGTTTCAGTCCCAGACCTCGGACACCGCCGCCCTGACTGCATTAGGGTAAAGTGTGCGGCCCCAGGTTCTTTCCATTGGCAAATTCCTGCCCTTCAAGGATGATGAGGTGTTTACCCACCGGCAGGAAATGATGGAAGACAGAGGCCGAGGCTCGGACCAGAGTGGGGTGCCATTGGGGGGATGGATGGGCTGTTGTTCTAGCATATGGAGCCTGGCATTTATCATGCCCACTTAATGCACTTTCCCAAAATAACCCAAGCTCAAGAGTTGGCATTTTCCAACTTGGGCGATCCGTGAGCTGCCTGTCTTCAGCTGGCCTGGTCCTTCCTCCGTTAAGCAGCCACACCTGCTGTCCTTCCCTGGCGGCCGGGTCACACACGGACCGTGGCCTCCCTCGGACACAGGCGACCTGGCATATGACACACACCCAGGTGTGCAGAGTCGGGTGATGGAAGAAGGGAAGGGACGTCAGGTGTGAAGTCTGTTGGTCAGGAACTGTCTTCTAAGTGGCAGAAGTCAAATTCAAATGAAAGAGATTTAAAAAGAGGGAGCCGGGGAGGGAGGATGGAAGGAGAGGAGGAGACGGGTTTCAGAGAGGCTTTTACCAGCCAGCGGGGCCCTGGCTGTGTCAGTAGCACGGACTGTGAAGAGGTGCATTAAAAAAACTTTTTGTTACTATTCTTATTGAACCACAGTTCCCATTTTAAAGTGTACCCTTCAGTGAACACCCTGAATGTAAGTATTATTCCTGGGTTGCACCTCCATCCCCACCATCTAAAGCCAGACATTTTCATCACCCCAGAAGGAAACCCTATGCTCCATGGCAGTCACCCCCCAGCCCACACCCTCACCCCCAGGCACACACTAAGCCACATCTCGGTTCAGCAGGCCTGCCTGTTCTGGACATTCCCTATACACGGAATCGCTCTGTGGCCCCTCTGTGTCTGTTTTCTTTCAATTAGTAGAATGTTCCCGAGGTTTATCCATGTCGTAGCAGGTCATCATGACTGCATTCCCCTCGGCGGCTGATACTGTTCCTTTATGAGGGTGTATTCATCGATAGTTTTGGTGAAGCCTGTCTTTGGGTCCAAGACCAGTGCGTCATCGCTTCCTGTTAGTGGGGCGTCGGTCTGTACAGACATGGGTGTCCCTTGGTGGCGCCGTGAGTGCTTCACCTCCCCCGGGCCCTGGAGCTCGGGGCCCTGTCTTGGGTCAGCTGGTTTATAATGTCAGCGCCAGCCAGGAAGGGGTTCTGCTCCCGGCGACATGCTGGGGGGACCCGGTGACTCGATTCCGCCCAGGGCAGCTGACTTTCCCCAGAGACCAGCTTTCGTGGTCCCGGGACCCTGGGCGGAGAGGGATGTGGCGACTTGCCATCTGCCAGCCCCAGGTGCCCCGAGGCTGCACCTGTGCTCCGCCTCCTGGCAACACCTGGCACTGACTGGCCCCGGGGGAGGCGTGGATCCACCTGTTAATCTTTTACCTCCTGCCTAAGCCAGCGGCCGGACCTGGATCATATTACCGGGCCCTGCCCTGCTCCTGACCAGCGAGGTCGGGTATTGCCGTCCTAGATGACTGAACCCAAATTCTGGGAGCCTGAGCAGCAAAATCCCAGGAACCAGCACGGGGCGAAAGCAGGCCTGATGTCACGGGGAAGGGAATCTCAATTCTCCAAGACTTGTTTTCCTTCCCTTCTTTTTTTTTTTTTTTTAAAGATTTATTATTCATACAGAACTGGGGTACAGGCCAGAGATGCAGAGGGTGAGAGGAGCCACCAGAGACAGAGTGGGGAGCAGAACAGGCAGATGGACGAAGCACACTGCTGAGGGGAGCAGCGGGTGGGTCAGGAGAGATCTGCTTCCCCCTGTGGATCTCCTCTGGGGCAGGTGGGGCTCGAACTCATGCAGAAGTGGCTTTAGCTTCTCAGTGCTGTGCTTTCACCCGCTGCGCCACCAGGGAGGGCCTCCTTCTGTTCTTTAACAACAGCTTCCTTTCCCTAGAGCCTCTGCGCTAGAAGGAGCTGGCGCTGTTTCCAGCCCTCCACCCACCTCACAGACAGGGCGGTTGGAGAGTGAGGCCAGTACTCAGGGCTCCTCCCTGCCTGCCCGAGGGGCTGGCCTGCTGCGCTTGCTGTGGGCAGGGGCCCTCACTGGGCGGGTGCTCCTGCCCCATGGCCGGCCCAGGCCTCGGCTCAGCCTGCGCCTTCCCCTTGCAGGTGGCCTTGTCCACGTTTGCCGTGTACGTGACCATCGACAAGAACAACGTCCTGGATGCCCAGAAAGCCTTTGTGTCCTTGGCCTTGTTCAACATCCTCCGCTTTCCCCTGAACATCCTCCCCATGGTCATCAGCAGCATTGTGCAGGTGCGCAGGCGGGCGCTGTGGGGGGCTCCTTGGGCTGGAGCAAAGGGGCGTGGATATCCCTCGGGGGCCCCACCTGTCTCACTCCGCAGGGGGCCGGGCAGGTCCGCCCCGCTGGCTTCTGGCCTCAGAGAACAGATGTGTCTCCTCCTCGACAAACAACGTGATTTTGAGCACAGACGGTCCCCAGATCTGGGATGTTTCAACTAAAGATTTTTCGACTTTTCAGTGTTGTGAAATTGATTCGCATTCAGTAGAGACTGCACTTAGAATTTGGAATTTTGGTCTTCCCGTGGGCCAGGGACTTGAGGGGGGCTGGACCTCTCTCACGGGAGCCCCAGTCGGGCACACTGTCTCCAGGATAAAGAGCCCAGACGTGCGGTATTCGCACGTGGCACTTGGCGCTGGGTTGCCCTGACCCTCGCGCCAGGTGGGCTGGCCCAGTGGCAGTCACCAGGTGCGCGCGGTGACAGGGTGTGGGCGTGTAGACCTGCCAGGCTC
>NW_004567133.1:12453704-12461816 GCF_000260355.1 Condylura cristata | reverse complement strand
CTAGGTATTTTATGGTTTCCGTTCTTATGTCTAGGTCTTTAATCCACTTCGAGTTGATTTTTGTGACTGGAGTGAGGCAGTGATCTAGTTTGATTTTTTTGCATGTAGCTTCCCAGTTTTCCCAGCAGTACCTTTGCTTTTTTTGAGTTGACTGTTTACATACAGCTGATGTGTAGCCTGGTGAATGGTTAAGATGTGCGGATGTAGATGATCGGCCGTGTGGTTACCATGGCAGCCGGCGTCTCTGTGGCTGACCTGGTCGTCACATCTCATGTGTGGTGAGACCACCTCCCTGTGATCTCAGCAGCACTGGAGTTTATTGTGGCGTGTAGTTGAGCTGTCCTGGGCCACGCCCATCTGCAGGGCTCGCTGCTCCTCACCGCTGGTTGGGCCCATTGCCTGTGGCTGTTACGTTTCTTAAGACCCTTTGCATCTAGGGGTCTTGACTACCACTGTGGCCTTTGAAAGGAAAACAAGCAAGGGTCCAGCACTGGTTCTTTGTTTTATTCTAAAGCCTCCACTCCTCAGAAATGCAGAAGCTTCAGGAGCGAAGTAGCTTGCAGCGTGGGGGGCCCTCTGCACCCAGGGGAAACCGCTGAACGTCAGCCTGCATCTATTCTGCACAAATGTTTTTAAAAATAACTACATTGCTTTCTGTGTAGGCGAGTGTCTCCCTCAAACGCCTCCGGATCTTTCTCTCCCATGAGGAGCTGGAGCCCGACAGCATCGAGCGACGGTCCGTCAAAGATGGTGTGTGCTCTCGCTTCTCCTCTGCCCTGCGGCCACCGGCCTGTCCGGCTCTCCCCCACCCTCCACTCTGCCCGCCCCTTGCTTGTGAGCAAGGCCCAGGGAGTGGGGTCTCCTCATGGCGGGGTGGGGGGAGCTGCTGTCACCAGTGAGGCCTCCCTCCCTAAGTTTCCCTTTGGGAACCCCCCTGAGGCTCAGTTTCCAGGCCCAGCCTCAAGTCTTTTTCCAACTGGGCTGCTGGACTGGGAACCAGCACTGGGGGCGGGCCACCTCCCACACTAATAGCCGGTGTAGGGCAGGCCACAGCACTGCTCTGAGCCTGGGTTTCCCCGTGTGGGTAAAGGGGTGGCGGTGCCTTCCCTTGGCAGGGATGGTACAGATTTTGACCGAAGCCTCTCCCAGTCGACACCCGCGCGGACTGTTCCTTGTGCTGGCGCTCCAGGTGTTTGGCAGCAAACACGAATGCCACCAGCATGACACTGCCTCCCCAAGTACGCGGCCCCTGGCCCGCTCATTCTGGGCGACACCCCACTTGTGAGACAAGAGACCCAGCAGGCACCTGCTCTGTGCCGCCAGGGCTGTGGGCGCTCTGAGTGTGGCCTCCCTTGTTGACCCCAGCCCTCCCATGATGGTGACGCCACTTTACAGAGGAGGAACGTGAGGCAGAGCAATCCCGTGACTTGCTCTCGGCCCTCCAGCTAGGAAGTGGCGGCACTGGCGTCCAGACTCACGCGGTCGCCCGATAAATACGGTCGGAGCGGGGGAATGTGTGTACCTGGCCCTGTGCGTGCTGTCCTGCCACCCAGCAGCCCGGCCGGGCACAGGTGGTTGCTCCAGGGGAAAGGACAGTCACCTGCTGTCTGCCCTCTGGGGCCGCATTTCTCAGCCTCAGGCTCCAGCCCTCAGGCCTCAGCCTGCCCCGACACTCCTGGGACTTTGACTTTCTGCCTCACCTGCCAGATAATTTTCGCTGTGCAGAGTTGATTATGCTGGAGGATGCGGAGTGGCGACCCTGGCCCGCACCTGCTAGATGCCAGAAGCTCCCACCCCAGTTTTCACAGCCCGAAGTGTCTCCAGACAGGGCCGATGGCCTTACAGGGGCCACGTGGCCTCCTGTTGCTGTCACTGCTGTCCCTTGGATGCCAGAATCTTCTTCCAACACCCCCGGCCTGCGCTTGTCCAGTCTCTGCTGTCTTCAGGACCAGGTCCCTGTCCCCTTCCCCATCGGGGCCGTGATGTAGGACCGATGTCATCTAATCTAGGGTCAGGAGCTCTCTGCTGAAGTGGGCACCACCACGGGAGGTTTTAAGGTTTTATGCAAAGGTCATGTTGGCAGCACCCCAGGCCTGCTTGTGCTGTCTCGGCCTCAGGCCCTGCCTGCCCATGGAGACTCCCAGGACTTTTGATGTGTATTCCTGCGCTCTAGCTGCCAGGCAGCTCCTGGGGTCAAGTCTTAAGAGCTCTAGCTCCTCTGAGTCAAGTGGCTCCCCGCCTCGCTCTCAGTTTGGGGGGCCAGGGAGGTTAATCAGGTTAACCAGTAACTTCCTCTGGTTTTCTGTTTTGTTTCTGTGATGAGGGGGGTGAATTTCCTTCTTCATTTGACAAGTTTAAAAATCTCTCATGTTATCTCGGCGTGGTTTGAAAGTAGCTCATAGTTTAGCATCAGGCATTGCTTTGTTAAGTGATGGTCATAAAGGCAAACAAAGAGAGGGAAGGTAAACTACGACAGAGGTATAGAAACCTGGGAACCAGGAGCTGGCCATACAAAGCCGCCTTTGTCTCAAACACTGTCCCCTCCCCTGTGCAGTGATACCCCACTTCCTGGTCCATAGCTAGCCTCTTCTGGCTATTGCGACTGGTGTTCTAGAAGGATCCATCTGTTCTAAAGGGAAGGGAGAGGGGATCCGGGGGGGCGTCTGAAAGAGGGGAGAAGTGTTTGTAGGCCTCCCCGAGATCCAGGCAAACACTCTGTCCCTTTCTTCTTGCCCACGGACTTCTTTGCTCTCCAGGCAAATGCCAGACCCAGGTTTGGTTGATGCAGGGACGGCGTCTAGGGGGTCGGGCCAGGAGGCTGCTCCGCGCCCTGCCCATGCCGAGCCACCCCGCCCGAGCCCTCTGTGTCAGGGAGAGACCGTTCGGGCCCAGGCGATGCCCAGACTGAAAACCCTGCTCTTCCAGGAGAGCCCTCTGCAGCTCCCACTTCTCAACGAACATCCCCCGCTGAACCTAAAGCGTGGGCCCTGGGTGGGAGCTGGAGGGTGCAGGGCCGGCCCAGCCTGATGGAGGGAACATTCGACGAAGGTGCTGCTCGCTGCCCCTTGACCTCTCCGCAGAGCTCCCTGCGCCTCCCAAGACCGGGTAGCCCTGCAGCCTTGGCCGGCCCCCACATGGGCGCAACCTCCTGTCTCCAAAGCGGAGGTGCTGTCGCGTTTCCTTCCGCTTTCTGGGTCTGAGGCCACTGATGGGGGTTCTTGATAAAACATCGGCTGATGCAAGCTGTGGCTCTTAGGGCGGCAGCCTCAGGGTGGAACTACTTGGTTAGGGAAAAAAAGAAAAGCAGAGCCTCCCGCTTGGGCTCAGCGCTGCGAAGGACACCACTGACGCCTGACGTGTTGTCCCTGTGCTTTTCAGGCGGGGTCACGAACAGTGTCGTCGTGAAGAACGCCACCTTCACCTGGGCCAGGAGCGAGGCTCCCACGCTGAATGGGTGAGCAGGGCCTGGGCGCTCTGGCCACTCGGGGCTCAGGTCCAGCCCCGCCCCGGCTCTCTGGCCTCCAGGGGGTCGCTGTGCCTTCCAGAGCCTCTGCTTCCCCGCTGGAAACAGGTCCAGTCACACATGCTGGCCGCAGACAGAGGCTTCCAGCACCGGGGGTTCCTCCTGCCCGTCAGTGCCACAAACCCCACAGAGAGGCTGTGCAGAGGGGGCTTTTCGCCCACGTAGCTGAGAGGGGACAGGTGCGGTGCGGCCTGGGGACGCAGAGCCCTCAGGACCCCCCGGCTCTCCCGTGCCCTCGCTGTATGGCCGCCCTCACGTGGCACAGGGGTCCCAGCCAGCCACCCACACTTCCTGCCTTGCCAGCTGCCCTGTCTGCCTCTGTTCGCCCCGGTGTGGATCATGTGGCCCTTCCTGGGCCCTCCCTGTGCCTGGACAGACAGTGCGCTGACTGGCCGTGGCCAGGCTGGGCCAAAGCTCCCAGGCCTCCCGTGGAGACAGGCAGGTCGAGGTCTGTGTCAGGATGGGGCCCGCGCACTTTGCTCCCCAGATCCCACACTGCTCATATCTCCCCGTCTGCCCCCGACTACCCTCCTCAGTCCTTATCTTTGCAAAACACACAGCTTGGTACAGGGAACTGGCCTGTTCTCCAGCAGCTTGTCAACTGCCTTTTGTTTCTGACTGGAGGCCTTGTTCACCGGCTCTTCCAGGCTTCCTTCCAGAGGCCCCAGACACAGTCCCAGAAGTGACATTTGTAGGGGCAGGATTTATACCCCCTCCTCCCCTACACAGCTGTTTCCTTGCTGGACAGTCCAGTTACTGCCATGTTTTATCTGTGGAGGTGGTAGGGAGCCCCCCCCGAGAGTATCCACGTGGCACCCCCTTGGGGGTTCACAGTGGGAGTGCACATTGAGGCAAGTCTGCGGTAGGTCTAACTTAGCTCCTGCCTGCTTCAATCTTAGCTTTTCTATGTCATCCTTCTCCACAGCTAAATAATCTCCATCTGTGTCCCCATCTTTCCCTCTGTCCTTGCAAGCCCTGCCGTGGACACCTAGAACCTTTCTCCACTTAAACCTTTCCTCTTCCTGGCCTATAAAAATGCTCCACCTTAGCTAGAGGAAGCTGTCCCGGGCCTGTGGCCCCTTCCCCTCGTGGCACAGGGTCTGGAGAATGGTCAGTGTGGCTCTGTAGCAGGTACACCCCAGCCGGTCAGTGGCAGTGAGGCCTGTGGCATCGTCCCACGCGGGGAATGAGAACGGCTGCAGGTGCTAGAAGGCACAGCCCACGTGTCAGCCCAGGAGGCCGACTGGGGGAGCAGGACGGTACCCCCATCCTGAGACAACCGTTCCACTGGCAGAATGTGTCCCCCTGCTCGCCTGCAGCTGTGTGTTAGGGTGGCATCTGTAGAGGCATGTGTCTGCAATTTGGGCTCATCTTTCCAACAACCCTCTGGCTCCCAGCCGGCCGGCAGGGGCCTCTGAGCCCAGTGTCTCTGGGGTCTTCCCTGCCTTGTCATCTCTTGTGGTCAACATGTGGACACTGGCTTGGACCTGTCCTTTCCTTTAGCAGTGCCCAGTTCCTGTGTCTGGGGTGCTCGCTCATTCAGAGTCCACTTTGGGGTATCCTCTCAGGGTGCCTCCATCGTGACCCCAGGCAAACTAGTCACCCTCCCCCAGCTCCTCCTCAGGGCGCACAGACCAGGCCTGTTTCTAAGATGTTTTTGGGTCCTCCCCTGCCCCCCGTGGCCTGTGCCCTGGATGGAGGCCTGAGACTGTCCCTGAGCCAGCTCAGCGGGGGCAGGGCAGGGCAGGGGGGCGCCCCGACGCCAGATGGCAGCCCCGCTGTGTCTTCAGGCTCGAGCAGGGCTGAGCCCCAGGGTGTTTCTTCTCGTTTCAGCATCACCTTCTCCATTCCGGAAGGTTCCTTGGTAGCCGTGGTGGGCCAGGTGGGCTGTGGCAAGTCATCCCTGCTCTCCGCACTCTTAGCCGAGATGGACAAGGTGGAGGGACACGTGGCTCTCAAGGTACGTCGGGGCAGGGGCCGGGGCAGGCCGTGTGAGTTTTCTCCGACGCTGGTCCGTGTGCGTGAAGCCGGAGCTGGGAGCTCCTCTCCCGCTCCTCTCGCGCTTGTGCTTTTCCGCTGCGTCATCCTGGGAGGCAGAGTCAATGCCACTTGCTTCCTGCTGCTTCCCAGCGCCTGGGTGGTGCCTGGGCTCGTTAGCGGGCACCGCACTCTCGTCGCCACCCGGGAGGGTGTCCCGGCTCTGCTGCGGCCTCTCTGGCTCGCCCTCCTGCTGGGGGCCTCTCTGGGTACCGCCCATGCAGCCGCAGTGGAACTTAACATTTATGTCCCTGGGGTATTTCCCTAGAAAATTCTTTTAAAAAGAGTCTGTTTAAATCCTAAGTGTCCTTTGACTCCTTGACGTGGGCCGAAAGGAGAGACTGTATTCCTTATGGCTTTGAAATCCCTGAGCCCTTCGTTGGCGTCAGCCTCCAAAAGAGGGTTAAGAGGTCACCTCCGGGAATATGAGGGTGCTGTGGGGCGTGGGGCCCGTGAACACCTTTCCTTGCAGTTTTGTGGCTCCAGCCTTTCCGGAGCAAGGCCTGCAGCCAACTCAACCTGAGGGATGCTTTGCAAATAAAAAGCCTTGTGCTCCTGAGGCTGGGGGTACTCGGACGCCTCCCCCTGGGGAGACAGTTTCAGGCTCTGAGCAGTCCTCAAGGGGGAAAACCTGTTTGACTCTGAGGAGCCCAGTATGGCCCAACTTTGGCCTGTGCCTCGTCGTCAAATGGTCCGAAACAAGGCATTTGACTATTTTGGGAAGTGTCTGTTGCTCTGGGCCTCCCTGGTGGCCAGGGGGTAAGTGTCAGCGCTGTCATTGCTACCGCCTGGGTTTGGTCCCCGGCAGTGAGTGACCCACAGGGCGCAGCAGACCTCCCCTGTCTCCCCGCTGCTCCCCTCAGCAGTGTACGCAGTCGATCCGCCTGTCCTGCTCCCCACTCTGCCTCTGGGGAATCCTTTCACCCTCCCCCTGCCCTGCGCACCTCTAGTCTGTGCCCTAGTTCTGCACAAAATAATTCTTTTTTTAAAAGGCAAATGTCTGTTCCTTTTAAGCGTGTGTTATACAGTAAGATTGCAGGCAGTGTGAGCTCAGTTAATGGCAAAACATTCCCAACTACGCTGGCATCCTGCATTCAGCCCCGTTAACCCTGATTGCCACATCCCAGCAGTGACTGCTGGCGGGGTGACTCTGGCCCTGCGCGTAATGGGATGTTCAGTGCATCCTGCCCCCCGCCCCCACTAGCTGCCACCAGACCCTCCCACACTTGTGACAACTGAATGTGTCCCTAAACATTATTAGGTGTCCCCTGGGAGGCAAAATCATCCCCTAATAAGTCCCACTGTTCGAAAGTAGAAAGCTTTTAAATATAAGATGAAGAATCTGGAAGTTGAGGATACATGAGTATTTAGCAGCTTACTGAGGCTACCAATTCCTCATGGTCGGTGGTTTTGTCCTGGCCAGAAAGTGGTTTCTCCTGACGCTTTACTGGGTTCCACTCAGCTCACCACGTCTGACCTGCCTGAGGCTTATGCTACTGAGGCTGCTTGTATGTGGCCACATCAGATTCCGCAGCTCAGATATTTATCTGAGGCCTAAGATAGCAAGTCAGGAGATCTGGATTCCATCTTCAACCATGTTGCTCTTGAATTCTTTCCTCTAAGAACCTTCGGTGGCTCCCGACCCGCAGGGAAGGCCCATGCTCCTCGCCAGGAGCCACTTACCCTGCGTGAGCCACACGCCAGCCCTTGTCTGTCCCTCAGCCACGTTGCACGCACACCCGCCTTCCTGCTTCTCAGACGGGCCAAGTTCCTCTCATCTCCATGCCTTCGCACATGCTGTTTCCTCTGAGTCAAATGCTTTTCCCTTTCTTTGTCAAACCAGCTTATCCTTACCCGTTCGTTTATTTACTTATTTTTAAAAAAACAATCTCAGTGTTTGAACCAAAGTATATAAAACACCCTCCCCCGACCTGATTATTTCTCATGCCATTCTTGATAACTTAGGTACATGGAAGGCACAAGTCTTGAAACAGGCGGTTTTGATGTAGAAGTCCTCGCAGAAGTCCACCTAGTGGAGGACATTTCTTCGAGGAGTCCTTCCCTGATGTCCACATAAGCTCTCTGCTTTCAGAAGGCTTTAAAAAGTCTCGTGTATATTTCCTTCTCTCTTAGCATCATTTACAAATGTAGTCAAATTAATTTTTATCACGTCAGGGACTCCCCACTCTTGGGAGGAAAAAATCTTGTTCACTCTTGCAGACATCCAGTGGATTGCCACAAAGTGCGTAACGATAACATAACCTGTAATAACCCTCAACAGTAATCCCACTGAAGACACGGAGATTTTGACTCTCGAGCTCCCGATGTTGGGGCCCGTGACTGGCCTGCTGTGGATGGGCCCTGACCCCAGCTCTGCATCTCTAGCCCTCCCTGACTGCTTTCTGGCTGTAGAAACAGCAGGGTGATGAATGGCTTATGAATTAAGACTCCCCCACTTGTGGGTGTAGCTGTTGCCTCGTTAACCCACACCTGCCTGTCTGCCTTTCTCCCTCCATTTGCCATCTAGGGCTCCGTGGCCTACGTCCCCCAGC
>NW_004567133.1:12439555-12453444 GCF_000260355.1 Condylura cristata | reverse complement strand
CCCCCGCGGGGCTGTGTGAACTGACCAGACTGTGTGACGAGCCCGGCTCAGCAGGCTGGCTTCGCTGGTCGTGTGCTTACTGTGTGCCAGGCACTGTGCACAGTAATTACTACTAAATACTTCGTCCGCACAGCAAGCCCATGGGATGGGATTTTACTGCGATCCCCTGGTAATAGCTGGAGCCCAGAAAGGCTGAGTGACTTGCCTGAGGCCACACCGCCACAGAGATCTGGGAGGTTGCTCCTGGTCCTTGTTCATAACTGCTGACAGTCTGTCCCTGGGGGTGTCTGCAGATCTCACGGCCCCCCATGTGGGCTCAGCCCTCGCCCCTGGCCTTCCTGCCAACCGCCAGCCCCTCGCCACTTTCAGGCCTTCACATGGGCTCCCCCTGCCGGTCAGCTGTTCTGGTGCCCTGGTGGCTGCTGGTGATTCCTCTCAGGGAGTGCCACACCCCCGGGCAGTGCAGCACCAGCGCCAGCGTGTGGGGTGCTTTCCTGCCTCTTTGTGTCACCAGCCAGTGACCACCGCTGCGAGCTTTCTTAGCTGGTGAATGATTGTTTTCATTTGAGGGATATCTGCAGCTCCTTAGAAAGAAAAACAAACTATCAGCAGGGTTCTTTGGGTTCACAAGTAACAAAGGTGCCTGAGCCAACACAAGCAATTATTCAGGCACTGTGAGGACTCGGCTGGATCTCGGGAGACTAGGGTGGGGGAGGGTCTTCAGGCAGGGCGGGGCTGACACACTCCTCCTCTGTCCACTGTCTCTTTTCTACACAACCAGCTTTGTCCTTTTTTAAAAAGATTCATTTATTTATGTATACAAGAGCCGGAGTGGAGGCCAGAGGTGTGGGGGTGAGAGGATTCCCCAGAGACAGAGTGGGGAGCAGAACAGGCAGATGCACTGAAACACACTGCTGAGGGGAGCAGCGGGGAGACAGGAGGTCTTCTGTGCCCGGTGGGTCCCTCCCTGGATGGAGACCGAGCTGGTGCTGCAGTGGCTGGCCATAGCTCGATGGCTCTGTGTCTTTAACAGAGGAGGTGCCACCAGGGAGGGCCCTAACCAGCTTTGTCCTTTTTCACTGTCTTTCGAGATGTCTGTTTCTACCACTCAGAGACTCCTTACTCTTCCTGTGTAGGGTCCAATATTAAAATCTGGAGGGAGAGACTGTATCCCCTTAGCTTGGGCTTGGGGTCTGCCCTTGCCCTTGGTGGCCAGAGGGATCATGGGTAGCCCCTGGGGAGGGTGGGCTTCTCCCCGGAGAGGGGCTGGGCGATTAATCCGGTGGGCTTGATTCCCCAGCTAGATGTGTAAGTGACACTGGGTTTTGGTCTCAGGAGGGCTGTGCTGCCCAGTTGCAAATTAGAAAATGGTGCTCATCACACTGGTGAGCTGGGCAGGGCCTGGATTTCAGTGCCCGCAGGCTGGAGCCGACCTCGACTGCTCGTGGCTTCAGCTGTCAGTGATGGGTCCGGTCTAATCTGGCAAAAAGTGTTAGCTATAAACCGTACAAACAAGCGCAGCGACAATTACAGTGTCGTTACCACGGCGACAGGCGCCTGCCCCGTGGCGCCATCACTTGATGACACCAGCCTTGCTTTGCTGAAGGCCCACTGTGCGCCAGGCACTGTGTTCGGCGGCTCCCAAGAGGCTTAATCTTCTTCCACTTTTTCCCCTACTGAGGCAAACTCAGCGCCAGGAGCACACCCACGGCCCCGCAGGTGCAACCTTGCGCCTCTGCCGCCTGCTCAGTCAGGGTCGGTGGGCGCAGCGCCACAGGGCATCCTCTGCGTGCCAGCCAGGGCTTCCCAGGAACCCCTCACCCCGCCTCTCTCCGCAGGGCGTGAACCTGTCCGGGGGTCAGAAGCAGCGTGTGAGCCTGGCACGGGCCGTGTACTGCAACTCCGACGTCTACCTCTTCGACGACCCCCTCTCAGCGGTGGACGCCCACGTGGGGAAGCACATATTCGAGAACGTGATCGGGCCCAAGGGGATGCTGAAGAGCAAGGTAGCTGCGGGGGGCGGGTGTGGCTGTCTTGCTCTTGAGCTTGGCATGTGGCCGCTCAGGGATCTTTCCCTCTTCTGGCTGTCTACACGCCGGCTGGTGCGTGTTTCTAGTGCACACACCTCTCTCAGGGTCCTGGGGCCACCGCACCCCTTGGCCAAAGATGGCCTCTCCCTGACCGCCTGGCAGCCCTACCCCACCCCCTAGGGGCATGTGGCCCCCCCTGACCTGCCAAGGTGGCTGTGGGCCAAGGGAAGGAGGTTCAGAGCAGAGAGCCCCAGCACCTTGACTTCACAGCTCCCTGTCTTGATATTTTTCTGTTTGATATTGAGGGGAAACTCAGGCAAAGTGAGGGGAAGTCCTGAGTGTTTCTTCCTAATTTAATAAAACAGCACACGTCACGGGTGCTTCAGAAAAGCAGGAGGAACCATCAGTACTTGTAAATCTGTAAAGGTTTCTGTTTCCTTTAAGACTTTTTGCTGTGTAAGCAGCCCCTGACCAGTGGTGAGCTTTCCCACGGACGCCACAGAAAGTCGGTGTGGGCATAATTGAAAATTTTTCAGAACAGTATTTTTTAAGTTGTTAAAGCGATACAATAGGTCTGTAGGAACACAACCTGGGTAACGACAAAAAAGCAACAATGGCCCTCCCTGGTGGCACAGGGGGTTAAAGCGCAGCAGTGAGAAGCTAAAGCCACTTCCGCATGAGTTCGATCCCCGCCTGCCCCGGAGGTGACCACAGGGCGTAGCAGACCTCTCCTGACCTACCCATTGCTCCCCTCAGCAGTGTACTTCATCCATCTGCCTGTTCTGCTCCCCGCTCTGTCTCTGGTGAATCCTCTCACCCTCCGCATCTCTGGTCTGTACCCCAGTTCTGTACAAATAAATAAATAAATCTTTAAAAAACAACAACAACGAACAATCACCCCTCTCACCCTGCGCCCCAGACGTTCTCTGGAGAGCAGGACCAGTGCACCTGGCCAGCTGCACCTGCCTTGTGTGGCCTCGCCCAGGGTGCTGCCAGTATTGTCTTTTTTATTTTTTAAAAGATTTATTTATTTATACACACAGAACTGGGGTACAGGCCAGAGGTGCAGGGGTGAGAGGATTCATCAGAGACAATGGGGAGCAGAACAGGCAGATCAATGAAGTACACTGCCGAGGGGAGCAGCGGGATGACAGGAGGGGTCTGCCGCGCCATGTGGGTCACCCCCTGGCCAGGGATGGGGCTCGGGCCACAGTGGCTATGATGGCTGATAGCACCAAGACTTAACCCTGATGAGCCAGCAGAGAGGCCCCGTGGCCTATGGAACACCGTCCACTGCGTCCCCTGCAGGTGGAGCTCTGACAGGACACCGCCCTGGCGTCCGATCGTGGCTGCGCTCACGCCGCAGTGACAGGCTGAGCCGGAGCGTCTAGCGTCCCCGAGGCTAAAAATGTTGAGCAGTCCCCCTGGAGGAAAGGCTCTACCAGGGCCCACGTCTCACGCATGCCCTCCAGGGCCTTTAGTACTGATAAAGCGAACAGGAACTGCATTTCCTGGGGCGCTTCTACTTACAAAAAAACAAAAAACAAGCCCCGAGCTGCTGTTCGCTGTTGGGGGCAGGGCTCTTACTCATCCCCACCTGCTTTCACCCTCCCTCAGCCCATAGGCTTTTGCCCTCCAGTCATCCCTGATGGTCTCTCCCCAGTCCCTTCCAGCACACACTGGGCTTTCCTGGCGCTCACTTCTTGCCGCTGGGCTCCAGGGCACAGATGCGTGTGGGCTCCCGCGTGGGGGACAAATGCCCTTCGGGGTTGGGGCGTTGCCCGCACGTGGCCCCGCAGGGCGCTGGCACTGCCCTCCGCTCCGCACGCGCCGACCCCCATTCCGCTTGCCCGCAGACACGGCTCCTGGTCACTCACGGCATCAGCTACCTGCCTCACGTGGACGTCATCATCGTCATGAGCGGCGGCAAGATCTCGGAGATGGGCTCCTACCAGGAGCTGCTGGCGCGCGACGGGGCCTTCGCCGAGTTCCTGCGCACCTACGCCAGCGCCGAGCAGGAGCAGCATCCGCAGGACACAGGTAGGTCCGTGGCCCCGGGGGGCCGCCGCTCCCCAGGACTCTCCGGGAGGGCTGCGTCACCCCTTCGCGCTGCACTAAGGGTCCCTGGCTCACAGCCAGGCGGGCAGCCGTGGCCACGGTCCCCCTGCTCCAGCGATGTGGCTTTGGGCCTCTTGCGCTGCAGGCCCCTGAGACAGACAAATACAGGGACCGTGATAACTGTCGTCACCCTGGCTCCTGGCAGGTGATGAGGAGCCAGTGACAGATGTGGGGAGGCGGTGACAACCCAGAACAGTGTGGGAGTCCTGCGGCGAGGTTCCGCAAGGACTGGGCGAGGGGCAGGTTGGCAGGACCTGGGTTCAAAGCCCAGCTGCTGTCTTACCAGCACAGGTCCCCAGGCCCGCTGCAGACCCTCTGAGCCTCAGTTTCCTCACTGTAAAGCAGCGGATAACAGAACCGGCCTGCTGGCTCTAGGCGGATGTTCCGTGTGCTGAGTCACCGGAGCGCACCGTGTGGTGCCTGGCAGCTGCTGCGACAGCCCTGGGGAGCGGGGGCCCTGCACCCGCACCCCGGCTCGCTGTCTCCCAGCAGCCAGGCCAAGCCCGGCCGGCCCAGGGCTCTGGACCATCTTGGGGTTTCCCTTTGAGACCTGGGCAGCGACCTCACCTGGTGCCTGAAGCCAGTGTGGGGAGACTTCTCAGAATTCTGCCTCTCAACAGTGGTATAAAATTCAAGGGACTCACTAACAAGCTTCTCAGACTGCCTGGTGTTGTGCGGGTCAGAGGCACGTCTCGGATTCTGCCCGCCTCCCTCCCGAGAGCGCTGACCTCCATTAACATGCAGGGGGAGCGCACATCTGATGCCTTTTCTGCTTTAGTTTCAGCTGTTGCTAAAGAGCAGCACTAAGCAGGTCACCACCAGCCGTGGCCCTGCAGCTGATCACTGGCTCCCGGCGCCCTGGGGCTGACTGTCCCTCATCCAGCCCCCAGACACACTGTCCTGGGGTCTGCAGGGCCCAGGGGAGTCTCCCTGGGCAGGTCTGCCCTGGGCCCGCCTGTAAACGGAGTGCCAGAGTGCATGGCCTCTTGTCACCGGCTTCGCTGACGTGGCGGGCTTTTCCCAGGTCACGGGGCGGGTGGCGTGTGTCAGCGCTCCATTCCTCCCCGTGAGCTGTGTGCGGACACGCCACGTCCCGGTTACCCATCCGTGGGCCGAGGAGCGGCTGGGCTGTTTCCACCTCTTGGCGTTTTCTTTTGCCTCGGAGCCCCCTGGCCTCGACGCCCCCTGGCCTCAACCTGTCCACACGTCCGTGCTCTGGCATGTGCAGGGTGCTGCCTTGATTAAGTCCGGCCTGCTCGGGCTGCATCTTCTTTCCTTGGTCTCGAGTCCAGCCAAGGTCCCGTGACAGGTCAGGGCAACTCTGATCACTGTATTTCACCAGCCCTCTTGATTGACCATACCTGGATAAAAATAACCCTCTCTGCTCTCTGAATGGCTGTTACTCTTTCTCCCAGAACAAAGCCTCTCTCGTGCTCCCCTTTCTGGCCAGGTGAGCGGGGATCGTCCACAAACTCTATTGACCACAGGTGGGGTTTTACCTTTCCCTCCCTCCTCGTGGCACAGCCAGAGCAGTGTACGCAGGACGTGTGCGTGGTGGTATGAGTTCTCATCCACCACCCTGGCACCCCGTGGGCCTCCCCAGTTCAGCCATCTAGCCTCTGCCCGGCAGGACATAGAGCTCCTCGGCCCGGGAGTCTCAGGCCAAGCTCTCTCCTTCTGCCGCTCGGAGGGGCCCACGCGGAAGGCCTGGCACCAGGCCCTTGTCTGTTCAGCTGTAGGTCTGAAAGCGCCAGGGACCTTGAATTTGTTTTAACCACATGTTTGGCGCCTCCTAGAGGAAATTTCTGGCCTTGACCGATGGTTGGGGTCCTTCTTGGCACCCCCAGGCTGAAGCAGGAGAGAGGTTGGGGGAGAGGCATCTTTCTTGTAAGGGAAAGGGGAGACATCATGGGAGCTAAGCTTGAAATGGGGGAGGGTTACTGCCCCTCCCCCCAGGGATAGTCACTCTTAAGATTTCTAGGGATAGGAAGCTTTTTGTGGTGGCAAGGAACTTTACAAATTGACTCATCCAACATTTTGTAGGAAGCTAAACCCTAGATGCGCCTTTCAGCAGGGAATCTTTGCGCCCGGAGGTCGTTGGGCCACTTCTGGAGACGGTACTGCTGGGTGTCCGGGTGGGAGGTGATCGGAGACGCTGTTTCTACCCTGCCTTCCTTCCCCCCAGGAGCAGAGAAATGTCAGCTCACAAGGTCAGCAGGGCCCAGGGTGAGAACCCCGCGCGCTGGGACTCCGCCTGCCCGTGGTCCCCTTGTAACCTGGGGGACGACCTTTACGCTCGAGCCGTCATTCAACCTCAGGGCTAGTTTTTTTCCTTTTTTCAGTGCGTTGCCCATTTTTCTTTGCCAGTAGTTAAATCAGCAGGAGCTCATCGCAGACAGTTGCTAAGCGCAGGGAAGTGCGGAGAGCCAGGAGAAGGAACGTCCTTCCGTCCCCCCACGAACCCTGCCAGCCCGCGTGCGCACACATGCTCCCTGTGCGAGTTTGGCCTCTCTCCCGCCTCCCTCTCTTCCATTCCTTTCTGAATATGGGTCACAAGCACATTCCCACATTATGGAACCCCGCGTCAGCGCCGAGCGCTGCTGGAGAGGCGTCCTGCAGACAGCACATTCCTTTCGGCTGCCCTCAGTGGTCAGGCTTCTTCCTCTTTTGAGTATGAAGAACTTTCAGGTTGGGTGAGACAGCCGATCAATTCCGTTTTTGGTCAAAAAATGAGGCGTTGACTGTAGAGCAGCCTGTCTGCTGGCCCTCACCCAAGCAGAGTTCCAGAACCGTCTTGAAAAGAAGCAGGGAGCCTCTGGGTGCTGACGTGCCCCTCGCCGGCTGGTCGCCCAGCCAGGCAGCACTTCTGTGACTCGAGGCCGGCGTGGCTGCGGCTCGGCCTCAGCCCGCTCACCCACGGAGTGAGGCCGTTCGTCTCTTTGCTGCAAAGGAAAATTAATCTTTCATTGCATTTAGTGTTCCCCTCCCCACCTCTCACTGGCCTCCCCTTACCCAGCGTCACTTTCCCTTCCACAGTGACTGCTCCCTGGCAGGAAGCTCTGGGCCTGCTCCTCGGTTTATTGTCTCTCTCTCTCCCTCCCGCCTTGCGAGTTAGCTCAGAGGGGGGCACTTGCTCACCTCTGTGCCCCCAGTGCTGAGCACACTGCATGGCACAGATGGACACTCAGTAAACAGGCTGCGGCTCTTTGGGCCGCGCATGTGCAAGTCTGGGTGTTGGGCTCCTTGCGTGGCGCAAATCCCCCAGGCTGGGAGAAAACGTAGCCGACTTCTCTGCGGGCTGGTGAGAGACCAGCTCTGTGGTCTCTGTGGTAGGTGCCAGGATGCCCCCCGCTGGCAGTGGCCGGTCAGCTCGGGTTGTTTTCTGGGCTGTTCCCGCCTGGCAGGTGTGTCCCGAGCGCCTGAGTGTGCCTGGGACGCCTGGTAACTGAGCGGCAGCGTGCCCCTCTTGTGAACCCCACATGGCCAGCCGAGGCCCACATGCTAAAAATAGGGTGGTGGATAAGACCTGATCTCTGATCTTCAGAACTCAGTCTGATGGAGGAGAGACATGCGGTTATCAAGGACATCATGACATTGAACATCTTGGGGGGGGGGCTATGAGACCCCTGGAAAGGGGTGACATCCTGGGAGGCCCATGGTACCCCTAGCTGCACCAATTACCGTCTCTCCCCCTTTTCTGCAGTCCTTGTATCGTCGGCCTTTAGAGCTGAGCTCCATGGGGCCCAGCCCCTCTCGTGGGTAACATCTGTCCTTGAACCCGAGGCTACGGACTTGAGCTGAGGCCTGTGCTCCATCCCAGGGGCCCTGCCCACCCACAGTAATTCCTTGTTCCTTTTCTTCTACTGCCCTGGAAATGGGTGTCGAGACAGACCACAGATCTGCATTTTCCTAGCTCTGTTTATCTTCAAACACTTAAGAGTAGGCCCTCCCTGGTGGCGCAGCGGGTTAGGACGCAACACTGCAAGCTGGCCGCAGCCACTTCAGTGCGAATTTGATCCCCAACCCACAGGGCGCGGAAGCCCACTCCTGACCCGCCCCTGCCCCCCTCAGCAGTGTACTTTGTCAGTCTGCCTGTTCTGTACCCCACTCTGTCTCTGGTGAAACCTCTCACCACCCCTGCACCCCAGTTCGGTATGCATAAAAAAAAACTCATAAAAAAAAACACTTAAGTGTTATGACTTTCAGAGAAAAGGGCTGGTCTCACTCAGCATGCTTGCCAGGGATCCAGGAGCTGGATGGGGAAACTGAGGCACAGACACAGCAGGCCCCGTAACCATCCCTGTCCCTAACCCTAAGAGAAGACATCTGATCCATTCCCTTTGGGCATTAACTGGGGAGCTGGGAGGAGGGGTGTTTTGGCCTGACTCTGAACACACTGTTGGCTCTTGTGAATCCCCAGGTGGCAGAGTGGTGGACGAGGAGGAGGAAGGTCAGTGGCCCTGGGTTAGAGCTGGCTGCGCTTAGAGAATGAGGCTCTCGGCCTGGCCCTGCCGCGGCATGCCCGGGAGGGGCCTGGAGCGCCCGCCTTCCCGCTGCTTCCTTCAGTCAGCCAGCACCTAGGGGCACCTGCTCCGGGCCAGGCTGGACACCGCCAAGACCTGTGCAGGGTCGGGCACTGGATGGATGGAGCCCGCGTAGCAGGGGAGGCCTGAGACAGGTGTGGGCTGGCAGGTTCCAGCGCCTGAGGCTGCCTGTCTCCCTCCAGCCTCACAGCTGCAGCAGGTGGTGCCGGGGCCCCTCCGCTCCTGCCTGCCACACCCAGCAGTGTGTGGCAGGGGCGGCGGGGCCAGACAGGGCTCTTTGGGGGCCACAGAAGCCCACCTTGGCCACTGAGGCCACAAGGCTATTCCCCGGGAGGACACCAGGTAGCTCAGGAGTCGAAGGCAGACCTGGACGCGCAGAACTCAGGACAGGTGTCTCAGGGAGTCAGACTCCTTCAGGGCAGGCTGGTCCTTGTAGGGTCCAGAGGGAGGGGTGCTGAGGGCACCTTGGTCAGGTTTCCCCTTGGCTAAGGGAAACCGGGGCGCCTCGGCAGAAGCACTTGCCTAGACTGGGGAGAGGGTGCAGGCGCCACGTCCTCGCGTCGCCTCCGAGGACTCAACCTCTCCCCTTGCAGGGAAGAACTTTCCAGCTGCTGCAGTTGGCGCTCGGCCTGCCGTGGGCTGCTGGGCAGAGGAGAGAGGCAGCAGGAGGCCGCTGGGGGAGGGGGGGCGCCTGCCGAGCGAGCCGCAGGAGGGCTGGGCCCCCAGAGAGGCAGGGGCGCCCAGCTGGGCGCGCTCGCGGGACAGTTGTCTCGGGGAATGTTTTGAGCAGCAGAGAAGAGAAGGTCCAGGTCAGGTCGGCTCCCTGGTGCTGTGCGTGCGCATGAGCCTGGCTGCAGCGGCCTCACCCCTGCGCTCGCCAGGCTTAGTCCCTGCGTAGTCACCGACATTGGGATGCGAGTGGGCGTTACCGGGAGTGTTTTAACGGCGGCTCAGTCCTGGCTGCCCTCGCTCCCTCCTGTGAACGACGTCTGACGCGCACGTGGCGGTGGTGTCCCCCTGGCCCGCGTCCTTACTGGCCGCTGCCCACACCTCGCCCTGCTGCCCTGTCACGCCCATGTCGCGCCTTGAGTCCCAGAGAGGGGCGCCCCTCCCCGGGGGCACACAGCCGGAAGTTCAGGAACGGCTGCGTCCTGGTTCACAGCTGCGCACCCCAGCGCCGGCCGCTGCGCCCCCGCCCCGCCCCCCTTCTGTTCCTCCCGGGGTGCCTCCTTGGCTCGCGTGACCTGGTTCGTCAGCGTGTTCCCGGCCACCAGCTGTTCCCTGACTGTTCTCCTGGGGTCGCCCTCCAGAGCCTGCTCTGCTTCTCCTGAAGGCCAGCAGGGAGGACGTGAGGGCAGAGTGGACTAATGACAGTGTGTTCCTGAGTTGTTAAGGGGGACGCTAAAGCTGATAAAATACTTCAGCCCAGCCCAGCAGACGGCGCTCGATCAGTGCGGCCTTCGTGGTGGAGGCCTGGCGCTGGTGGGCGCCCGCTGGGCGGGGCGCAGGTACCGGCTGGCGTAGCCTCGTCTTTGAAATGTCGAAAGGTGTCTTTCTGGGACACAGCCGGCACCCCAGGGGCCCCCTCCCTGGGCCCTCAGGCACTCATGCGATCCAGCCACCTAAGGGTTAACCCAGGGCCCTGCTGGGAGCCTCTGAGACACCCCTGTTGGCTGATACCCTTGCAAAATTGGTTGTTCCTTATTTACTCTGGTATCATTCCCGCTTGGGGTGCCTGGGGGCCACCTGCCTTTCCCCTGCATGGTTCCTTGCACCCTGACCCTCGAGCCTGAGCTGGCGCCGCAGGCTGCCGGCACATGAGCTGGGTTGAGCTTCCGCAGCTGGCACAGCACACCTGCTCAGGCCCTGTGTTCTGCTGGCGGGGACGTCCCTTAACCAGGACGGGAGCTTGCCCAGAGAGCTGCACCCCAGCCCAAAGCCTTCGCATGGCCCCACAACTCTGGCCTTGCCGGTCTGAGCTTCCTGGCAGCCATGTTGCCTGCCGTCTCCTCCCAGAGTGACCACTACCCTCGTCTTGGCTTTGGTGTCTGGCTCTTGAAACCACGATTCCCCTTTCTCTCTCTGGCCGGGTCAGCAGGCCCCAGCGCTCCAGGGAAGGAGGCGAAGCAGATGGAGAATGGCATGCTGGTGACAGACACCTCCGGGAAGCAGCTGCAGAGGTAAGGGCAGGGAGGAGGCCTCAGGGTTCCCCAGGCTGTGCGTGTCCCCTGCCTGGGGGACCAGAGCGAGCACCAGACACCCGCAGGCCTGCAGCTCCCCAGGGTCACAGGTGGCACGGGCTCTCTGCCTCGCCCCTGGAGTCCTTGGGGACCTCACTTGGCAGAGCTGCTAGGCTGAAAGTGAGAGCCTGGCCCGTTCCCGCCAGGTGGCCCGTCTCACGCTGGCCTCAGGGTCAGCCCTCTGCCCGCATGCCGGGCTCTCCAGCTCCCTACACGGTGGGGATCTGCCCGGCCTCTCTCTCTCGCTGCCACACACACAGGATACACATGGGCACACGGACACATAGGAGCACGTGCACATGAAGGACACCGCACACGCGTGCGCGCGCACACACACACACACACTTTGTTGCTCCCACACTCACAAGTCCCCAGGGAAAGGGGCTTCCTGGAGATGTTTCCGTGCTGAGCGACAGGACATGTGCTTGTCTGTGACAGTGTCCGCAAGCTGGCGGCCAGGGCGGCAAGGAATGCTTCTCAGTCCCCCTGAAGGAGCAGCGCTCCTGCGGGCCCTGGGGCAGACCTCCCTCCCGGGTGGGCAGAGACGCACTGCCGGCTGCCCGGCTGCCTGGCGGGGCGCCCGCCTCCCCGGGGCGCCGCCTGACCCCGTGCGCCTGGCTTTCCCCAGACAGCTCAGCAACTCCTCCTCCTACAGCGGAGATGTCAGCCGGCACCACAACAGCACGTCCGAGCTGCAGAAGGCCGGGGCCAAGGAGGAGGAGACCTGGAAGCTGATGGAGGCGGACAAGGCCCAGACAGGCCAGGTGAGCCGCCCTCCTGTCCTCTGGCGCGCCCATCAAGGCCCCGTTGGAAATGCTGGAAGCCGAGGCCGGCGAGCCGGCGTGGCGCCCAGGAACGATGGGCCAGGGCTTGAGCCCAGGGGCGGGACCCCAGGCACGGCAGTCTGTTGGCATCCTGGGCACTGCTGGCGAGGGCCCCGCCACCTGGCATGGCTCCAGGCTGGCCTGGGCACGGGCTCCATGACAGCAAAGGCTCCGTTGGGAAGATTGCTTGCCACTTCTCAGCCCTCACGATGAGGTCGGTGGGCAGGTGGTCTCCATCCTGCCTGTCCCGGCCCTCCAGGCTGAGGCGCAGCACGTCTGCCGCCCGAGCTCTGACTTGGGAAGAACCTCCTCCCTCTCCGCTCCACGGGGCACAGGCCTCGCCGTTGCTGCTCCTGCCTCTGCAGACGCGGGTGGGCGGGCAGGTGTGGGCGGGGTTGGGCCCGGCGGGGCGTCCTGTACACCGCGTCCTCTCCCCTGGCGTCCAGGTCAAGCTGTCCGTGTACTGGGACTACATGAAGGCCATCGGACTCTTCATCTCCTTCCTCAGCATCTTCCTCTTCTTGTGCAACCACGTGGCCGCCCTGGCCTCCAACTACTGGCTCAGCCTCTGGACCGACGACCCCATCGTCAACGGGACGCAGCAGCACACTCGAGTCCGGCTGGGCGTGTTCGGAGCCCTGGGCATTTCGCAAGGTGAGGACCTCTCCTCCGTGGCCTCCCCGACCGCCTGATGGGGGCACTTGGAACGGCTTCGGGGTCTGCTGACCGACTTGGGTCTCCCCACTCGTCAGGGCTTTAGCGGTCCCCCAAACCAAGCCTACCCCACATGAATGGCACCCATGGTGTGGTAGACATTCAGGTGTGCAGAAGGAATACCGTGTTCCAGGTGGCTCCCAGAGGTAAGGGCGGGGAGCAGGGCCCAGTGCACCGTGCACAGGCGAGGAATGTTGAGGTGCAGGTCGCCTGGCATGTTAATGAGCAAGGACCCTCTGCTCTGTGGCTCCATCGGGTGACGGGGCTTCTGAGACATCTCTCTTGTGGGCTTCTCCCCGCTGTGTGAGTGGGACCACGTTGACCCTAGTAGGTCCAGTGCTGCCCCCAGGGCCATTTGGCAATGTCCGCAGGTGCTTTCGGTTATCACAAGCTCAGAGCAGAGGCGGGGGCTGCGGGCAGCTAGAGACTAGCTAGACATTCAGTGCTGCACAGCGCCACCCCACTGCAGCGGACAACCTCTGCGGCCTGCCATGCGCCCCGAAGCCCTCCCACGAGCCTTCAACTGAGGTGTCTGGGCACCAGCTTGGTTCTGAAACAGTTTCAGGGGTTTCAGATTTGCAACAACCGCAGGAGGTAGGAGATCGTGTTTGGCATATTTTAAAGGTACATTAACGAAAGCCCAGAGAGGTTAAGTAAAGTGCCCACCGCCACACAGCTTGCATGGCGGAGCTGACAGTCAGCGAGGCGGTCTGACTCGGGCCATGCGCTTCACCACCACGCGCCACAGGACGGGAGCTGCGTGTCCACGTGCCCCTGTGCCCCTGGCCCGCTCGCCTGCCCACACGTTCACGGCAGCTGGCATGTGCGCGGTGTGTCACTGTGTGCACTCAGCACTCGTGGGCGTTTCCTGCACCCAGCGTGTCGCCAGCAGGCTCTTTACCTCCAGCAGGGCTGCGAGGGGTGGTCCCCACTTTCCAGGGGGCGGTTTGGCGCCTGGCGGAAGGCCCGTTGCTGGTAAATGGCGGGAGCGGCAGTGCTGGTCCCAGCCTGTCTCTTCGGCCCCCGCCGCTGTGTTTCCTCCTTGATCAAGGCGCCTTTCACTGCCTGGGAAATCTCTTCTCTGCCGAGAGTGGGCGTCCACATGGGTCATTAGCAGACGCGCAGATGTCCCATGGTCTTCGGAGGGTGGCTTTGGGAAAAGAAAGCTGAGGGCAGACATGGATTTCCTGACTTTTTCAGCCTCACAAGCTCCCTGCTCGTAGGGCCAGGTACTGTGGCCTCTGAAGGATACGCGAAGGTGGGGGTGTCCAGAAAGGGTGTGATGGTCACCGGGGCCCCACAGCGGTGGGGTCTGTTCTAGAGCACAGCTGTGCTGTCCAGTATGGTGGCCACTAGCCAGCGGTGGCCATTGGAATTAGATAAGCCGCTGCTTATTGAAGCGGTGACTCAGCGGCGCGC
>NW_004567133.1:12406078-12439284 GCF_000260355.1 Condylura cristata | reverse complement strand
ACCCCCACCCCCACCCCAGCTTCCTCGGCTGTAAACTGGGTAGTGGCGGAACTCGTCCAGCGAGTCGTGAGGTTTGGACACCCAGGGGCTTCTGGCACATAGTACCAGCCACCACGTTACCGTGATTGCCCTCAGCAGGTGGGGTCGAGCCCCGTTTTGTCTACTCGGTCCCATCGCCCCCCCATCCCTGCCCCAGCTTGGCCCGTCGTTCACCATGGAACTAACCGGAGAGTGTTTGCAGGTATTGCGGTGTTTGGCTACTCCATGGCGGTGTCCATCGGGGGCATCTTCGCCTCCCGCCGCCTGCACCTGGACCTGCTGCAGAATGTGCTCTGCTCACCCATGAGCTTCTTCGAGCGCACCCCCAGCGGGAACCTGGTGAACCGCTTCTCCAAGGAGATGGACACGGTGGACTCGATAATCCCGCAGGTCATCAAGATGTTCATGGGCTCTCTGTTCAACGTCATTGGTGCCTGCATCATCATCCTGCTGACCACGCCCATGGCTGCCGTCGTCATCCCCCCACTGGGTCTCATCTACTTCTTCGTGCAGGTGAGAGGTGGGGTCTGGTGTCGGCGCTCATGTGCCCTGGGCCTCACTTCACCTCCCTGTTTCCCCCATGTGGCGCTATTGAGGATTTGTTGGAAGAGGATTAGATTTTTTTTTTTTCGATTTTGAATACCTGCATTGATTATTTTTTTAGCTTGCAGCAATCCTTTGTCCTTTTTTCTAATGGCTGTTTTAGTTACTATATTTTATAAAAGGAAATGTAAGCTTTGTCCGAAAAGAAACTTTTGGTAGTGATATTTCTTTAAATATGAAATACTTTATGTCCTAACCCTCTCCCCTGCAGATCAGAGACATGAGTGACAGCAGCTTACACATTAAGTTTTCTTCCTCATAATAAAAACTGAGAGGCAGACCATCCAGGGTTGATATGGCCACTCCAAAGTTCACTAATATCCCAGACACCTTCATTGCTTTTTTTTCCCCCCTGTGATCTTTGCATAAATCTTCCATTCTGAAGTGGGTCTGATGGTCCAAGAGGGCTGCTGGAGCACCAACCATCACATCACGGTGTTTCAGAAAGCAGGACTGAGGCAGGGGAACAGGGCATATGATAGCTGAGTCAGCACAGCTGTGGCTTCTTGGGTTCTCCCTGCGTAGATCGTGTTTCCAGTTGATAGATGAACCTGTTGAAGCCCAAGTGGAGAGGGGGTTGTCCATTCACCTCTCTGGTCCCAAAGCTTGTGCTGCTGACTCTTGTGCCACACGTGTTCTTCCTCACCCTTAGAAGGTTAGTTGCAGCATTTCGCGAGCAGGGAAACCTGTTCAGACGGGTGCACAGGTGTATCGGTGGTGGGAATTTCACAGGGAAACCATACGTTGTGCAAAAATGAAGAATAATGTAATGAGTATAGTTTAAAAAATATACATTGCTGAGGGGGGCAGTGGGGAGACAGGGGAGGTCTGCTGTACCTTGTGTGGGTCACTCCCTGGCCGGGGATCAAACTCAGGCCGTCGCGGTAGGCCATTGAAGTGATGGCACTGAGACTTAACCCCTAGGCCACCAGGGAAGCCCCTATTTTAATTTTTAAAAAGCAGAAGTTATTTTTATTCAAAAGGGAAAGTTAAATGATAAGGGATTCTTCTGTGCATTCCCGCTGCATTGTCAGCACCCCAGCTCTCAGCCCCCCAGCTCCGGGCCACACTTGTCAGGCTGTGGATTTTACTCAGCAGACCAGGCACGAACTTGGGCTCCCGAAGTCAGGCCCACGGGTGGGTTGTATCTCCCAGCACAGAGTAGAAGGGAAACTACAACTGTTTTTTTTACTCAGGTTATCCCTTAACAGAAGGTTGTATCAAGGTAGCTTTTACAGCTGATAAAACTCTGAGGACATGACAAGGGGCAGGAGCTGGACAGCAAAACACTCTAGAGGCCTTTGCATCCAATGTGCGTACCAAGAAAGCTCGTGAGAGTGGACTCTGTCGAGGGGGTGGGGGCGTCTGGTGGGGGCCTGGAGGAGCCGTGTCACCAGACCCAGCTGCTGGGAATGGCTGGGGGGCCGCTGAGCAGCTGGCTTAGCGGGCCAAGTTTCTGGGGCCACAGAGGGCGGGCCAACTGTGGGCTCAGATGACCGTGTGAACGCCGTCCATAAAGAAGCTGCTGACCTCACGAGCCCCACTGAGCTCAGAGCTACCGTGTTCTGCAGAAGGCCTCTGCCCCCAAAGGACCCTGAGCGTGAGGCAGGCAGGAGACGGGGAGGTTGTGCCCTAACTAGCTTTTGTTCACTGTCCAACCGCCACTGACAAGCCAGCTTCTTGCCCGCTGTTATCTTTAGCCACCTGGGGCAGGGAGCCCTGGTCTCATAGTTTACTTTTGTACTGATGAGGAAATGGAGAGCCAGAGAACCCGAGTGACCTCAGCTGACCAGCCTATATCAGTTCACGGCTCCACGAGGCTTCCAGTGGGTGATTTGTGATTTGCGTTTGTTCCCGCAAGTGTTTGTCAAGTGGCTGTGTGAGCCTGGCACAGGCCGAGCGCCCTAGTTGGGGGAGAGCAGGGCAGATGTGGCCTTTGCCCCCAGGGCCAGGTGGAGTCAGGGTTCTAACTGAAGTCTAGTTGTACCTAGAGCCTCAGGGTGGATCCATAAAACCCCAGGGCCATGGCTTCCCAGAAGCAGTAAGAGCGGGCCTCCGGCCAGACTGTCAGCTCAAACCCCAGCTTCCTCCACTCCTGGGCCACATGACCTTAGGAGGTTCAGCTCCTCCTCTGCGCTTCATCTCTCCCATCCTGAAATAGGAGCACGCACCTTCTAGGTTTACTGTGAGGGTCCAGTGAGCTGATGCACCTGCAAGTGCTTTTGACCTTGGCTGGGGGCTGGGCTGCTGTCATGCCGCTTCTGTGCCTGCAGTTCGCCAGGCGCGTGCCCACACACCACCTTCAGCACAGCCTGGGCGGATGGGATGAGGGAGCCCCGCCAACCCCCTGCATTTTTCACCCCCCAGAGGTTCTACGTGGCCTCCTCCCGGCAGCTGAAGCGCCTCGAGTCGGTCAGCCGCTCCCCGGTTTACTCCCACTTCAACGAGACGCTGCTGGGGGTGAGCGTCATCCGTGCCTTCGAGGAGCAGGAGCGCTTCATCCGCCAGAGCGACCTGAAGGTGGACGAGAACCAGAAGGCCTATTACCCCAGCATCGTGGCCAACAGGTGGGCGTCCTGGCTCCCAGGCGGCCCTCTTACTCCCAGCACCTGGTCCCTCTTCCCTGAGTTCTTCCCTGGGCCTTCTTTCTGGAAGAGGGTGTGAAGCCATACTCAGGCCTTCCCAGAAAGGAGGGCGAGAGCCCGAGGTGAGAGAAAGGACAGGGTGACCTTGACAGGCAGACAGGACCCCTGTACGTGCGGCTCTGGGGGCCTTCAGTGCAGGGCCAGGCTCCTTCTGGACACAGGTAATTCTCAGACGAGGGCCTAGAGCCCCCTGGGGTGAAGTCGAAAGCAGTTTGGTCATATTGTGGAATCCAGAGTAGTGAACAGCACTGGTCAGAGTGGGGAGAGGAGGGCAAAACTTTGCTAATTGACTGAAATTGGGGAGGTGGCTCACTTATGCCCCAGTGTCCTCTCTTGCTTGCATCCTGACACGTTTTTGGAGACATGGACTAGAAAACTGGGAGGAGGGGTAATTGTACCCTGGAAGTGACCCTAGCATGAGGCTGAATGTGGGGGAGCCAAATTACGGAGTCCTTGCCTACTCTTGCAGAATTTAGGGGGCCCTTGTGCAGGAGTAGCTTGCACTCAAGAAGACCAATCACATGGACTTTTGGTGTTGACAGTACCATTCCCCTGTAATGCCTTGGAGAGCGTGAAAATGGCTTTGTGAATGCTCTCAGAGTCAGCTCCACACCAGTGAAATCATCTGCTGGCATTTTTTTTAAAGACTTATTTATTTATGCATGCAGAACTGGGGTACAGGCCAGAGGTGCAGGGGCGGTGAGAGGATTCACCAGAGACAGAGTGGGGAGCAGAACAGGCCGACTGACGAAGTACACAGCTGAGGGGAGCAGTGGGCGGGTCAGGAGAGGTCTGCCGTGCCATGGGGGTCACCTCGGGGTGGGGATCGAACTCATGCTGAAATGGCTTGAGCTTCTTAGTGCTGTGCTCTAACTCGCTGGGCCACCAGGGAGGGCCTCTGTTTGCATTCTAAAAGATACTATAAGGTGACGCTCCTGTCACAGCAACATCTCCATGGCAGTTTCGTTCTCACCCCCACTTCTGTCCTGCTGAGAGGAGGCTATTTTAAAGCCTCTTCCAATTGAAGACTCTCCTACTTAGGAATTTCCTGGGACATCTCTTTTAAAGATGCATACACGGGTTTTTTCCAGAAGGTTTCAGCGAGAAAGTTGTTAAGAAGGGCCTCGGGCTCCTGGGAACATCGCTTCCAAGCTCTCCACCCTGGGGTAGCCCAGCTGGCCAGGAATTACTGAAATCCTGCCCCTCGGACCTCTTTCCCCACCCATGTCGCGTGAAGAGGGCCGGGGAGTCACTACCCTTAGCCAGGTGCCCCTGCCTCCCCCACCCTGAGCCAGCCATTGTGTGTGGCCCCCTCCGGCCGGCCGTCATCTGCCTCTGTCTCTGTGCAGGTGGCTTGCGGTGCGGCTGGAATGTGTGGGCAACTGCATCGTCCTGTTTGCAGCCCTGTTTGCCGTGATCTTCCGGGACAATCTCAGTCCGGGCTTGGTGGGCCTCTCGGTGTCCTACTCTTTGCAGGTAAGAGGCAAGTTCTTTCTCGGTCTTTTAGTCAACAGGAGAACCAGCTGTCAGCTTGGGCTGTTGCTTTGAATCCCTGTGGGAGCAGGTTGAGGAAAGGGGCCAAGTGGCGTTTGGGGAGCTGATCTGGAGCTCAGAGAGTGACTGGCACAGGAGAGAACTCAGACACGCGGCTGGGGTTCTCCTGTCAATCAGGGAAAGTCCTCCAACCCAAGAGATGCTTTTATACATGCCTAGCTTTAATGCGACCAGTGGCTTTAGCATCTCCCAACTCTTGGAACATTATGTTTTCCCACTGTCATCAGGCTCAAGCACTTCCAGTTTCCTTTCTGACTGCTTGGGCCCATGGGGTGTTTTGAAGTGCTAAAGAGGTGGAATGCAGCAAAGCTGGGTGACGGCTACATGCAGGCTAGCTCTACCCCGCCGTGTCCGAAGACTCTCGCATTCGTAGTTCCCTCACTGACATACAGTAGCTCGCGCTCACTCCAGAGTTCCCTGTGACTCTTTCACTTGCAGATCACATCCTACTTGAACTGGCTTGTTCGGATGTCTTCTGAGATGGAGACCAACATCGTGGCGGTGGAGAGACTCAAGGAGTACTCAGAAACTGAGAAGGAGGTAAAGCGAGCCCCGGCCTGACCTCTTGGCCTTGATCTTCACGTTGCTTTACCCCAAAGAATGCTCTGAGCCAGACATGTCTGTGCTCTGCCTCCAGTCAGGAGGGTAAGTTGGAGACCCTACCAGGGTCTCACACGGCCGCCCCTGCTTAGAATCACTGGCTTTAGGGAGAGAAAGCAGGTGACAGTTACCCGGCTTTCCCCACGGTCGGGGATGCCCGGATACAGCGTGACTGTGCGCTGGCGTATTTCGGCAGTGGGGAGGGTGTTTCCCGCCTCTGACTTGCCTGCCTGCCTGCGCTCAGATGGCATCCCAGACAGTGGTGCTGGCCGGTGCTCACTGGCACAGGAACAGCCTTCAGCAGACTCAGGTGGCTCTCGGGCTCAAAGCCTCTGACAGGCAACAGCTAGCTAGGAAAAAGTCTTCTGTTATTTGTTGGGTAAGTTTATGGGGGGTTCTATTATGCAAGATGAGACAAATTTCTCCTGTGAGTAAGTTTAACATTAAGTACCAGCAAGTTGATTTAAAGTCAGTAATGACAAGAGAATCAGTGCTTGGAGATGCAGAAGTCAGACTGGTAAGGAATTGACCAAAATTTGGGAAACCCAGTGGTTCCTTAGCCCAAGGCCCGCTTGTAGGTGGAAGAAAAGGGAGGGGGGATGACAGGCCCCCGCCACGTGTGCTCGGTGGGACCCGCAGCCCTGCTTCCGTGCCAGGTGGCCCGTCAGAGCTGCCTCATTCTAGCTGCAGGCCCCCAGCTCCACCACCTCAGGAGTAAGTGACAGGACTGATGTCTCACTAGTGCCCGAGCCACCCTGTCCTGGCTGTCACAGGGACACACGTTGGACGTGACACAGTCCACTTGCTGTGGCCTTACAGCTCACGCTGTGTTCTTAGCCCTCCTTGTAGAGGAGGAAGCAGAGACCGGTCAGTCACTTGCCAGCGTCATAACAACTACAAGTGACAGCCCCGGGTGGGTTCTGTGCCCTGGGCCCTACTGGCTCCCCAGAAGACGCCTTGGAAGTGAGTGGCCCACTGCAGCTCCGTGTGAGGGATCTGTGGCGATGCCCTCTGCCCCCCACCCTCAGCGCCCTGGGCCAGCTCCGCAGCTGGGGGAGCACTGTCCAGGTGGAGTGGGCCCCCCAGGAGACAAGAGTGCACTGCCCAGGGGGTCTGTACTCTGCCCTGACTTTCTTTCTTATTACGACTTTTGACATAGAATTCACACATCATGCAATTCATCCATTTTAAGTAGGAACTTCAATTTTTTTTTAATTCAATCAATTTTATATTTTTATAATCAAAGCATACTTGAAAGAAGCAAAAGAAAGATCCCCAGGCGCCTCCCATAGCTAAAGTTATATAATTATTTATCTATCACGCTCACAACCCAGCCCTTCTCTCCAGTCCTACGCTCTTACAGTGTGTCCGCTTTGTTTATGTATGTGTAAGGGAAATACGCTTGTTGAAAGAAAATTTATCAAGGACTTTACGGGGAGAAAGAATGAACATCCCCTTACTGTCCCCAAGACAATCCCTGCTCTTCCCCGCCCCTTCCTGAGCATGTTCATACACTTATATTACCTCAAACCCATGCACATCTCTGTCCTAACTTTTTTCCTTTTAAGCTAAGGTGGCACCAGCCGCCTTAGGGTCCCCTTACTCTGTTATTTTTTTTTATGCATACAGAACTGGGGTACACACCAGAGGTGCAGGGGCAGTGAAAGGAATCACCAGGGACAGAGGAGGGAGCAGAACGGGCTGACTGACGAAGTTCACTGCCGAGGGGAGCGGCAGGGGAGACGGGAGAGGCCTGCCGCACCCTGTGGGTCAGCTCCCTGGCTGGGCTGGAACTGCCGCGCCCTGTGGGTCAGCTCCCTGGCCGGGCTGGGACTGCCGCGCCCTGTGGGTCAGCTCCCTGGCGGGGCTGGAACTCGCACTGAAGTGGCTGCGGCTGGCTTCCTAGTGCTACGCTTTAACCCCTGTGCCACCAGGGAGGCCCCGGGGCCCCGACTCTTTACCTACACTGGAGCCGAGGCGTCTCCATGTGCCCGTGTGACTGCAGCCTCTCTCCCAGGGCGCGGGGACCCAAAGGACAGCCCCAGCACGGCACTCCGCACTGTGCTCCCAGCCTTGACGCGCTCAGCCAGAGCCCTGTGTTAGCTTCCGGAATGAGGTCAGGCTTTTGCCTGCGGGGTGACCCTTCCAGTTTGCCCCTCTGTGCTCCCGACATGTGCACCGCGCTCTGCAGCCAGGCTGGGGGTCTGCGTGCGCCCGCCCTGCAGTACATAGTGGCTCTGGGCTGCAGTCCCCAAGCCTGGTCCCGGGCTGGCCCTAGACCTCGGGAAAAGCTGAGCTCGCCTGAGAAGACACCGTGTGGGCTGTGCGATCCGTGTCTGCTTCTGTGTCTGACTGGGGCTGGTGGAGGGCGGGGCCTGTACTCGTGGGGTCGTAGTGGGATCCAGTGAGGTGAGCAGTGAGCTCTCAGGGTCCGCTGCCGTTTTGGCTGGTGCCAGACAGCACCAGGTGTTTTTGGCTAGAAGGCTGGCACGTCCTCTGTCTTGAGAAGACCGCTCATTCATTTGCCCATTAATTCCTCAGGGAATGACCGTGCCAGTGGGCACTCGGGGAAGAGTAAGCAGAGGTGCTTTTAGAGTGCGGAAGGTGGAAAGTGGAGGATGCACGGTTTGGGGGGGCAGGGCAGAAGCTGGGGGGGCACGATCCGGACTGACTGAGGCCTCGGGGTGTGAGCAGCGGGCCCCTGATAGCCTGGGCAAGAGTGGCTCAGGCACAAGTCTCCAGTGAGAAGGCCTGGGGTAGCTGGAGGTCAGTTGGGGAGCAAAGGGGCGAGAGGGTGTGGGGTGTCAGGGCCCACTCACAGAGCCCGGGGCACGGAAGGTGGGCATCAGCACCCTTAGCCCCAGCTCTCCCCACCGCCCCCTGTGATTTCAGGCTCCATGGCGCAACCAGGCGACGGCCCCCCCCAGCAACTGGCCCCAGGTGGGCCAGGTAGAATTCCGGGACTACGGCCTGCGCTATCGCGAGGACCTGGACTTGGTTCTCAAGCACATCAACGTCACGATTGATGGTGGGGAGAAGGTGGGTGCACATCGTCCCCCGTCAGGGCCTTGTGCCATCGGGCGGGCGAAACCAGCCTCTTATTTCACCCTCCGTCCTGGCACCATACCAGGGAGTGGAGCAGCCGTCTCTGGAGGGGCTTGTTGGGTCTTTTTATATAAAAATCCATTTCCTGCTCTTGAAAGATCAGAACATCCAGCCACACGGCGTGTCCGTCCGGCTCCTCGTAGCAAGACGTGAGCCTCCCAGCGCACCCCGCCCCTCCTCACTCAGTGTTAAGCCTGCTTGGCCCTTGTGGGCAGCCCAGTTTGCAAGGTCGAGAATAGAAAGATGTTCCCATCGTGCCAGGGATGGCTCAAGGGACTTGTGAAATTGTCACTGGGACAGTTGGAACGCTGCCCTGGGCCTTGGGATCCTTTTCAGGAGTCAGCAAGGGTCTTTCGGCCCTCTGCCAGGGGCCAAGGCTCTTTTTCATCTTTGAACATAAGGATTTGTTAACCCGTCCTTACGTTCCCGTGAGATAACTTGAGCTAACTTGGCAGCGGGGTGGGGAGCAGAGTGGGTGGCCTCCTCACTGCGGCTCTGGCTTGCAGCACTGGGCTCTGCAGCAGCCGTGTGGGGCCTGGAGGAAGCTGCCGCTCAAGCCCAGATGCCGAGGGGGGCGCTGGTTGTCAGCAGGGCAAGCACCCGCCACTAGTCAGGGAGTCCAGATCTCTCAGTGGAGGCCAAGTGGGGACCAGGTCATTTGCCTAACCTGGACCTCGGCTGCGGGGCAAGAGGGAAGAGTCCAGGGGTCAGCTTGAATCTTGGGGCTGTATCAGCAGCTCGGGGTGGGAAAGTCACCTGGATGACGGGGTGAGGGAAATGTCTGCAGTTGAAAATAGTAGGGTTTGTTGAAAATCCCTTTTGCCTGATTCCTGTCTTTTGGAGGTTCTCGACCAACTTATAACAGACTGATCCTCAGTTTAACTTACAAGAAGAGCTGATCGAGAGAAGGGAGTCCTCGACTCTTGGCCAGGGCGACTCTGGGAAGCCGGTGGGCAGAAGCTACAGGGGGTTGGGTCAGCCGGATGACTGAACTGCTCTGAGGCACAGACCTGAATGAGAGCCCCAGGGGCAGGTGGTGGCGCCCAGCTTCAGCATGTGCACCTCATCCGGGCCCACGCCTCCCACAGGTTGGTATCGTGGGCCGGACAGGAGCTGGGAAATCCTCCCTGACGCTGGGCTTGTTCCGGATCAACGAGTCTGCCCAAGGCGAGATCATCGTCGACAACGTCAACATCGCCAAGATTGGCCTGCATGACCTCCGCTTCAAGATCACCATCATCCCGCAGGTGGGGCCCGGGGCGGGTGCCGGGCTGGGGTGCGCTGCCTTTCCAGGACACACGTGGAGTCCTGCATTGTTTCAGTCATCAACATTCTGCTGTGTTTCTTCAGTCTCCTTTTAGCATAGAAATGGCGTGGGCAGTAGCCAGGGCACTCTGCCCTCCTGCCACCCCATGGGGCAGCTTCCCGGGCGGCAGGAGACACCGGCCTCCGTGGCTACAGGTCGGGACGGGCATCTCCGGCCACGCGGGGGCCAGGCAGGAGGCAGCTTCTGGCCTGCGGCCCTGGGGTGCCGAAGCCCCAACATGTGGCCTTTGGTGTGGTTTTCCCTGAGTGTGAGATCCCTCTGCAGGCAGGGCCAGGGTGCACCCACACTCCCCACAGCGAGGGCCTGCAGGCTGCAGGCTCCCAGGGTGTCACCCACGGAAGGCCTTACTCTGCTTAGGGCTCCCAGACTTTTTTTTTAATCACTGATAGTGCTCCTGCGGCACTCCGGACCCCCGGCTCAGCAGCCTGCAAGACGCCCTTTCCGGCCCATGTCTCGCAGGGCGCCTCACCTGCGCTTTGCTGTCCTCTCTCTGCACAGGACCCCGTCTTGTTTTCGGGTTCCCTCCGCATGAACTTGGACCCGTTCGGCCAGTACTCGGATGAAGAAGTCTGGACGTCGCTGGAGCTGGCTCACCTGAAGGACTTCGTGTCTACCCTCCCGGATAAGCTGAACCACGAGTGTGCGGAAGGCGGGGAGAACCTGAGGTGGGCAGGGTCAGCGCCGGCGAAGCCTCCTCTGTGCCAGGCCTGGACTTGAGTCCAGCTCTGCCGCAGACCGGCTGTCTCAGCCTGGGCTCTGACGGTGTGTCCTTGACTTTTTCTCCCAATGCAGCGTCGGGCAGCGCCAGCTCGTGTGTCTGGCCCGGGCCCTGTTGAGGAAGACGAAGATCCTGGTGTTGGACGAGGCCACGGCGGCGGTGGACCTGGAGACGGATGACCTCATCCAGTCCACCATCCGGACACAGTTCGAAGGCTGCACAGTCCTCACCATCGCTCACCGGCTCAACACCATCATGGACTACACAAGGTGACGCACGGAGGCCCCCAGAACTCGGGTCCACCCCAGGGCCCGTTGTTCATCCGTTCAGTACCACCCTGTGCCTCGGGACAGCCCAGCTGGGGGAGTCTCATGTCCAGGTAGTACTGGGCATTTCTGACACGGCTCGATCACCGCCCGTCAGTGCAGAGGTGTGGGGTGCCCGCTGCAGTTCTGGCACTGCTCCGCGCCCTGAGGAGGGCGCCCGTCAGATGAGGCGCCTGCACAGGGACTCGGGGGTGTGCGAGATGGAGGGAGGCAGTGGACACAACAATAAGGAAAAGTATACCTTTCCCGGACTTCAAGATGATCGAATAGCAAGTCCTGGGGGTGAAGTCACAGGACTTTGACACTGACCAGGTCTGGGGTTGAGGGTGGCTGCCAGAGCCCTGGCAGGAGTTGGGGCCGGCCCAGCGCTGTGACTTAGCCAGCAGGTTCTCGGGGGCCATGAGTTGCCAACAAACCCCCCTTTGCCCCTCACTCTGCATCCCTTTGCTCCCTTGCAGGGTGATCGTCCTGGACAAAGGAGAAATTCGGGAGTACGGCCCCCCCTCTGACCTCCTGCAGCGGAGAGGTCTCTTCTACAGCATGGCCAAAGACGCTGGCTTGGTGTGAACCCCGGAGCTGGTGCATCTGGTTGAAACCGCAGGGCCAGCACGCAGGCGTCCAGGCATGACTCAGCCCCAGGCCACCCAGACCTCCAGTACAGAAACCGAAACCAAAAACCAAACACCAAAACACAACACAGCCACCATCTGGTCCCCTGCCTTGAATTAGCTGCAACAAGCAGCCCACTCAACCCCACCCCCGCCCGCAGTCGCTCCCACAAGCACACGTGTCCTCGTCTCCAGGGAGCTGTGCTGTGGCTCGGTGCTCTCGGAGAAGGGGTCGGCAGCCGACCTCCAGAGAATCGGCTGCGTAAAATATCCCAGTGGCCAAAACCAGCCAACTGCCTCAGATCTCTCCAGCCGAAGCCTTCGAGGCTCCCCAGCCCCGTCAGCACGTCTCCCTCTTTGTCTGACTCCCCAGGGCTCTTTCCCCGGGGTGCAGTTTGAGGTTTGAGGTGAGGCCTGGAGGAGCTCACCCTCCCTGGGCTGTGCCTGCAGGGTCACGGCATGCCTCTTGCACCCACCTGTCTTCCGCTCGGACTCAAGAGCCCACGCCCCAGCTCCGCCTGCCCCTGGAGTGGCTGCCCGGGCCGGGCCAGCTACTCCGTGCTGCTCGTGGGCAGGCCTGGGCCGCACAGGGGGCTGGGCCGGAGCGGGGGCAGAGCCTCGCTCATGACACCTGCCCACCCGCTCACCTCCCGGCCTGCGCCAGTCTTCCTCGCTGCCTCCCTGCCCCGTCCCCCACTGCTAGACTCGGTTTACGCCTCTGGGAGCTGAGTGAGAAGAGCTGCTGGTGGCCATGGAGCGTCCAAAGCCAAAGACGCCGGTGCCTCCCGAGAACGGCCAGTCGCGCGGGGGAGAGCCTGTCGCCTCTTCTCACTTTTGGATTTCGATTCTCCCCCTTGGCATCTGGTTCGCTGTCAAGGTGATGGTGTGGAGAACTGGACGTTGAGTTACCGAGTGTCTTTCAGGACAAGCAGAGAACAAAGAACCCACTCATGAATACCAGTGATTTTTTTTTTCCTTTCTCTCTTTTTACATACTGCTCTAGGGAGAAAAAGTCTCCAGATTTTACTTTCTTGGGAGGAAGTTTGGGGCAAAGAGCGTCGTTCCAGGGGACCGCCAAGTCAGCAGTGTCTGACCACTGGTGGGGTGTTCCCGGAAGCGAACCGGGGTCTCCTGGTCAGAGACAAAGTGAGACTGAAGGCAGAGCTCTCGCTGCTGCCCGGGACACTCGCCCGCTGTGAGCGACACAGGTCAGGGCCCGAGAGCGTCTTTTAGGTGGGAATACATATTTATTTTTTGTAAGTTATACCATTCTTTCACATTAGGGAAACCAAGTTTTTCTTGGGGATCTTTTTGTAATGACTTACACTGGAAACGTGAACACTTGCAAATAATTTGCAGTAAAAGAAAAGTTCTATTTCTTTCTAAACGACTGTTCTGCTTTCTGTGGGTCTTGAGCGGGGGTGCCAGCCCTCTCCCTGCAGCCAGGGGGCACTCCTTCCTCCTGGCCAACGTGGTGTCCCGAGAAAGGGGAGCCGGAACCTGGGCTCTGCTCACAGCCCAGGCTCGAGTCCCGGCCCGTCATTTGTGGGCCGTGTGACCCTGGGCAGGTCATTTGCTCTCTGCCTCAGCTGCCTCGTCTGCCAGCTGCCTTTGGGGTTCCTGTGAAGACGAACAGTGACGTGCGTGGCGCGGGCAGATCTGGTCAGACCCTGCCACACTAACAGGTCAGAAATCATGTGGGCAGATGCCCCGTGACCGGCCCCTTGTCGGCAGGCTCGTTCCAGCAGCAGCAATCACGTCGCCGAGAGCTCCAGGGGTGAACACGAGGGCGAGTTTCCTGATGCAGGTTAGCACGCCTCTTCTGTACGAGGAACAGGAAATCCAGACTCTTCGGGGCTCTGGTATCTCCGCTCAGGGCTGGCTTCCAGGTCACCCCAGGAAGGGAGATCTCGGTCAACATATCCCCCCTGACGTACCCCAAATCGGAAGGGACACAAGTCAGTCCCACTTGGCCCACTGGCCAGAACCAATCACATGGTCCTGGATAAGCCACAAAGGAAGCTGGGTTGCAGGGGTGCAGGCTACGGAAGTAGCTCCCTGTGCCAGCTGATGGTATCTGTGAGTTTGGGGTGGTAGGAAATGAGACGGGTGTGGGGCTTCTGAGTTTGAATCAGGTAAGTGGAGAATGAGGAACGCCTGTATTTGGGGAGCATGTCATATCTGTTGCACCCCAAAACCATGCACTTAGGACCTACAGATGGAACACTCCCTCCAACATCACTGTCCCTATTGAGACCATTGTCTTACCTTGGGGACCGTGACGCGGGAAGGTGCTCTCGAGGCGTGGCGGGCGTGGGCAGCGTCACGAGGAGGCCACAGAGCCCCCACTTCCCCACCCGCTGCCAACCCTGCAGTTCCACCAACCTCACACTTGACCTGTACTGCCCGGTCGGGCCCACGGTGATTGCGTCTGTACAGAAAACGTATGGACCTACTCTGGTCATCGTCCCCCAAGCAGCGTGGGGTTACGGTGGCCGTGGAAGGGTGGGCACAGACAGAGGCCAGTAGCACTGCAGACGCGGTATCTGGGCGTCCTGGAACCTGGCCCGCGGGGCCACAGGGGCTGGCTAGGACCTGGTGTCAGGGGGGGAGTCCCTTTTACTTTATTTTTTTGGTGCAGAAGAGTCCGCTGTAGATGTGAGACATGCTTCTGCCTCAGAACCTGACCTCGAGTTTTAAAATCCCATGTCAGAACCTAACAGGTCTCTGAGTCCACCACTGGTGGGCATGTGCTAGGAGGCTGGGGACTCGGGAGGAAGTGGGGGACCCTGTGACGAGGTGGGGGTGCCACATCAGCCCTGAAGAGGGTGGAGCCAGAAGCACTGAGATGGGGGGAGCCGGTCGGTGCTTTAGGGCCATGGAAGGAGAAAGCGTGGGGGGGGGACAGGTGGTCAGCTTGGCTGTGTGCCAGCCCAGGGCTTAGTGCTTCGCACATGGGGGGGGGTTTGGGGGGGTGGGGGAAGGGGAGGGGTCCTCTGGGCAGGGAGGAGCCGAACCTGATGCTCCGGCTGCTTGTCTATTCTTCATTCTCACACCCCGCATCCGCTTGAGGCAGATTCTTATCCCGCACTCTGCTCTCAGCCCCAACAGCTCTCGCTGCTGGTGTCCCCAGAGCCCCCACGCCCCTGTTTCTGCCCCTGTGAGCCCCCAACGCCAGGCAGTCCGGTCTTGACCCACCAGCTGTAGTGATCCCATAATAATAAGCTTTGGGGCGGTTCCTTCATGGTGACCCCCGGGTGCCGGCCTGCCTCTCAACTCTGACAGGCTCCTCCTCCAGCAAGCCCCCCCCAACCCCCGCACCCTGCTGTTACTCCTTACAGGCCCCTCTGAGGCCAAGGCCACACCCTCGCCCACACACTTATTCTTCCGTGGCAGCTCCAGGAGGAGGTGGATTCCCGGGGTGTGCCACCTCTGGAGGGTGGACACAAAGCACACCCGAGAGCCCTGGATTCTTGGATCTGGGACCCCGACCTTCGTTCCAGGCCCTGGGCCGAGGCGCCAAGTCGCCCAGGCCTCAGAGTTGCTGAGCTGCTAAGCCCAGGGTGCTGAACACCGGTGGGTGGCACCAGTGCCATGGCTGCGGCCCTGCACCCCGGCTTGACGCGACCGCGGGGGTGGGGCAGTAGGTACCGCGCCAGATCCTGGGTGGTTCTGACTGCTTGTCCGTTTATAAGCACCTCAAAATAAAGGGTAAATTTGTAACAAGTACACCACAGCCCCAGCTCCTGCCCCCAGGATTCAGATTTCATGGGTCTGCGGGGGGCCCTGGGTGTGGGCCCCTATCTGAGGTCCCTAGGGGAGTCCAGTGGGTGGCCAGAGCTTAGGGCCACTGCCACTCGGGCTCCAGACGAGCCCTGACCGGCCCAGCCCGGGGCTTGCTGTGTGGTCCTGGGCCTGAGATAACGGCGGCTTTCTCTGCTTTCCTCCCGGACTGCAGAGCCGGGTCCAGCCCGAGCACCATGGCGGCAACGATGAGTGGGCGGCACAGAACTCCAGGGCAAGGCCATCCCTGCGGCTCGGCAGCTGGCAGGAGCGGGGGCAGGAGGCCGGCTCAGACCAGGCCTGACTCCTGTGCCAGCCTGTAAAAGAGGCCCTTCTGGGCCAGCAGCTGGGCCGGGCTGCCGCTCTCTGCCACCTGCCCCTTGTCCATGACCAGCACCCTGCAGAGAGAGGGAAACGGGCAGTTCTGTGGACACCAGTCCGGCCCATAGCAATTTAGGGGGCCCAAATGCCTGCTCTAAGGGGGCTTCCCCGACCCTCCAGCCAGCTTGGAAGCGTCTGCCGGGCTTGCGTCTTTGGCTTGACCCTTCTGGGCACCAGGCTCGCCACCTGCACAGGGGCCCTTGGTCCATCCCAGCACCCTTCCAGCTCTCAACCCTGCCGCCTCGTGGCAGGGGCGCTGGCTGGCTCAGGGGCGGGGCTTACCTGGAGCAGCCCATCACGGAGCGCAGGCGGTGAGCAATGAGCAGCACGGTGCACTGGGCGAACCAGCTCCCCAGGGCCACCTGCATCTGGAGCTCCGTGCCCGGGTCCACGGCGGCCGTGGCCTCGTCCAGGATGAGGATCTGGGTTTTCCGGAGGAGGGCACGTGCCAGACACAGGAGCTGCCTCTGGCCCACGCTGGGAACGAGTGGCAGACGGGAGCACATTTGTGTGCATCTCACCAGGCTCTGTAGGGCCTGGCTCCCCATGGGTCCCCGGGACAGCCTCAGAGGTAGTGGTGCATGCGGACATATCCCCGAATGTGGGGTCCCCCGTCTACAGAGTGGGAAGAATCCCCAGCCTGACATTTTCATCAGGGTGACTGAATTTTAGACGAGTCGCCCAAACCCCCTGTGCCTCAGTTTCCCCACCTGTGGAACGACTATTTCTATTTTCTGTTTCCAGCCAGTGGTGGTCTCCGGCACGGGCCAGCCGCATATGTAGGGGCTGAGCTCAGAGCGACACCAGGATGCGGGTTGCTCACTGTACCCAGTCCTTGGGGGCTGTGAGCAGGAGACAAGCCTTCTAGAAGCACTCAGCGCGGCACTTGGGGCCTGTGTCCACTGAGGTTGGGATTTGCCACCAGATCATCCCAGAACTAAATTTAGGGTAAGGAAACTTGATATTCCAGCGGTGCTGGAGTTCGGGGTTGCTGGTAGGAGGGAAGTCCACAATGCTTAACTGTGCGGGGTGGGTAAACCCAGGGGCCAGGCTCCGGGAGGCGCCCCTGCCTCTCCTCCCTGCGCCCCCAGGTCCTGAGTGCGAAGCCCTACCTCAGGTCACCGCCCTGGTCAGCGCACTCGTATTGCAGCCGGCCGGGCAGGCCGTCCACCAGGGCGCGGAGGCGCACGGTCTCCAGGGCTGCCCAGAGCGCGTCGTCCGAGTGCTCCTGCAGCATGTCCAGGTTCATCCGCAGGGAGCCGGGGAACAGGATGGGGTCCTGGCCGGGAGAGGCAGGTCAGAGCCGGCCAGCCACCCGCTCCCGCCGCCCGCCCTGCCCTGCCCGGGCTCACCTGGGGGATGATCGTGATCCTGGAGCGCAGGGTGTGCAGGCCCACGTGGGCGATGGGGACCCCGTCGATCCAGACCCCGCCCTCCGCCGCCTCCACGAGCCGCAGCAGGCCCCCGGCCAGGGACGACTTCCCCGCGCCTGTCCTGCCAACGATGCCCACCTGCCGGGGAGGGCAAGGCCTGTGCCGACCAGGCCTCGGGCCACCGCCCCGAGAGTCCTTGGGACGCGAGAGGTTTCCTCTGCGGCCGGATCTGCCCATCCATCCGCATCCTTCCATCTCTCCAAGCGTCGGTCCATCTGTCTCCCTTCCGCGCAGTCTCAGGCCCCCCTCACCCTACCTCTCTGCCATCTCTCCATTACACCCCGGCTTCCTCTGACCTCTGCCCTTCATTTGTTCCCTTTCCCTCGCCACCCTTCATCACCCTGCGCCAGCCTTCTGCTTCTCTCCGCTTCTGCCATCCACTGCCCGCCTGCGTCCCCCAGCCATCCCTCTGCCTCTGGCCTGTCATTGCTGCTGCCCACTCCTCCCCCTCCGCACTTCCAACTTCCTTCCAGCCGCCTCCTCTCCTTCCCTCCTTTTCTCCCCCCCCCACCCAGGCACTGCTCCAGCCATTTGTCCCTGACCATACCCCACCCGGGCACCCCTTACCCCCCTCCAGTCTGACCCTTCCACCCAGCCCCACCCCCCCATCCCTGTCCCACCCTTTCCAGTCCCGCCCTCAGCCCCACCCAACTCTCTTACTCAGTTGCCCCAGTGTCTGACCCTGAAGGAGGGGCTCAACATTGTTTGCTTAATGAACAAACGGGGAGACAGAGTGTTAGGCCATTGCGTGAGGCACCGAGGCTCCAAGATACAGAATTCAGAGTTCCTGCTCCAAAAGCCTCACCCTCTGGCCCTGGAATCATAAAACTGAGTAAACCAAATTCTAACATATGGTGAAGAACAAGCGCTTGCTAGAATCAAGCTCCAGACTGCAGCGGTGGAGCAGGGAAGTGCCAGTCATGGATGGGAGGGGGATGGGGTGCGAGGAGGAGGGTGTCACACCCCCGACCACCCTGCCGGGTGCCCCCCATACTGGTCCCTTCCTTACGGGGCTGGTGGCAGAGTCCAAGGCAGAGTGAAGACGCAAATAAGGATCGCTATGCCAGGCGATTTAACCCAGGTAAACTTCACAGCCCTCCGAATTGCCATCACTCCCAGTGACAGCTGAGGAGACGGAGGGTAAGAATGCAGACTTGGGAAGATGCTAAGTCCAACTTAGGGCGCAATGAAGACAAGGAGACCACGGTGCTGGAGGCCGCTGGTGCTTAGGGCCTGGACACTGGGATGCTGCCCAGCCTGGCCGTGACCCTGAGGGCCCTCTGGTGCCCTGCAGCCTGTCCTCCCGGCCGCAGGGGAAGTTGTAGGAGAGCCACTCACCTTCTCCCCCGCGTGGATTTCAAAGGACACACCCCTCACAGCCAGCGGGAGCTCAGGGTGGTATCTCAGTCCCAGGTCCCTGAACTCAATCTGTCCCCCGTGAGGCCAGGGGGACCGGGCTGCACAGGTGGACAGCCTCCAGGGTGCCTGAGGCAGGAGGGGACACTGTGTCAAAGGAGCTTCCCAGCACCTCCCAGCACAGTGCCTCAGTTATCATCTCTGTGAAATGGGCACATTCATTTACTTCTGCTGTTATATTTCTACCGTGTTGCTATCATGTGGCTGCTACCTGCTGTGGATCTGCTGTTCCTTACGGTCCCTTGTCACCCAGAGTGAGCCGCCTTTCCCAAGCGAAGGAACCAGGCCGGAGTTGACCTTGCTCCAGACCCCACACTCAGCCACCACTGTCATCTGGCTGTGACTCTGGCCCACAGGCGTGGGGTCATCGAAGCCCCCGTGGCCCCGGGCCACTGCCTCTGCTGAGTCTCAGAGGGGCCCGCCCCTGCCCCACCTCCCGCACATCACCTCCTTGGGCGTGCGGGTGTAGTCATTCATCCGCTCCACTGACACGATGTTGTTCTCCAGGTCTGTCCAGCTTCGAACAGCCCACTGCAGCGTCTGGGTCACCTGGCAACGGAGCAGATTCAGCAAGCCACCTGCGGGTTTGCACCAGCCCGTCACGGTTGTGCCGGTGCCCCGGCCCCCGGGGGGATCAGGAATACCTGGAGGGCAGCAGAGACTGAGAAGCCCACGAGGCCGGCGCTGAGACGGGCCCTGCTCAGCACAGAGCACACGGCAGCCGCAAACACCAGCCCGTTTCCCAGGAGCTCCAGGTTGGCAGCGAGCCACCTTTAGGGGAGGCCGGGAACAGGGGGATCAGCATGGAGTCCTCATTGAAGGGACCCACTTCTATGGGTACAAGGACAGGGCATCGTGTTTGTTGAATGAGTGAGTGAATAAATGGTAGAGTGTTAAAGGCGTCCTAAAGGAACTCCAGTTGAAAGGATGCATTCTTTTTCATCCATTAAATAACTATTTGTTGAGCACCTACTGTGTGCTGGGCCTGGTGCTAGGTGCTGGAGCTGAGCCATGAATGAGACAATATTGCCAACCTCAGGGAACTCACAGTCCACTGTAGGAGCCCGATGGTCAAGAACTGGTCAAACAATTCAGTTATAAACTGTCAGCCCCAGCGCCCAGGGAGTCCCCACAGCGGTTTTCGTACCCAGACCCCACAAAGCCCGGGGGGTGGAGAGGCACCTACCGCCTATGTCAGCAGTGCCCAGTGCCGAGACTAGCACACAGTAGGTGCTTGAGTGAAGCTTTGCTCTGCTGCCCATTTGCTGTGTCAATTCTGTGCCCTTGTGTTTTCTCTGCCAGAGCCTGATCTTTCTTCACCTGACCAACATCTTTATTTTATGTACGTCAGCTCTAACATCACCTCTTCCGAGAGCCCTCCCTGATTGCTCCTCTCTTTTCTGTCTTATGTATTGCAACTAACTTCCTTCATAGCAGGTGTCACAGTTTATAACTGAATTGTTTGATCAGTTCTTGACCATCGGGCTCCTACAGTGGACTGTGAGTTCCCTGAGGTTGGCTATGTTGTCTCATTCATGGCTCAGCTCCAGCACCTAGCACCAGGCCCAGCACACAGTAGGTGCTCAGCAAATAGTTATTTAATGGATGAAAAAGAATGCATCCTTTCAACTGGAGTTCCTTTAGGACACCTTTAACACTACTCTACCATTTATTCACTCACTTATTCAACAAATACTTACTGAGCACCTACTGTGTGCTGTGTATGTTTGAGATGCTGGAGACAAAATCTTGAACCAAACACAAAAATGACTGTCTTCAGAAAGCTCTGGGCTATAACATCCACTCCTGATTGTCAAATCCATTCATTATCTTGACTGATTCCAGTAAGCATGCACCTTTCCCAAGAAGTAGTGCTTGTCCAAGAACCAGCTAACTAACAAAGCTCTTGGGGAAGTCCCTCCATGTCTTTGAACCTGGGTGTACCCATGTATAGAATCAACTAAACAGTGGCTCATTAAAGTTGCGAGGATTAAATGAGATACACCATATTCATCTAGGAATCATCGGGTCTTGCCCACTGTGGGTATTAGTAAATACCCATAGGTCCTTCTTCCCAAGGTCAGGACTCCAGAAGGCGCAGGGCAGCTCACCCAGTAGGCATGTGGGACTGAGACGCTACCCACAGCAATAAGGCTGAATAGTCCCAGCTGGCGAGAGATTGGAGCAGACAGGAGTAAGGCCTTCACGTGTGCCAAGTACCTACTGTGTGCTCCACTCTTTCCAGGCACCCGACTGCCTGGATTCAGATCTTCACTCCATCACGTATTTGCTGTGTGACCTTGGCACTTTCTACATCTCTCTGTGCCTAAGATTCATCCTCTATAGAACAGTGTCTGCTTTGTGGGTTGTTAATAGGATTAAATAAATTAATCCATGTACAAGTCTCAGAAGAGTGCTGGGCATGGAGTCAGCACATTATAAGCATTCGTTTTGAGTGATTTATTTAGCCCTCATGACCAGTCCATAAGTGCGATTCAATTTTGACAAATGAGGTTCAGAGAGGTTGTGAAGCTTGCCTGACACTACCCAGCTAGTAAGTTGCAGAGCTGGGATCTGAACCCATGTCTTTCAACGCTGAAACTCTGTGTCTTGTTGCTTAGTACTGAAAGGAAGCCAAGGATGCTCTCATAGCTGCTTTATCTGCAAGGCAACAGAGGCCCATGTTGTCTGTGTTGAGGTGTTTCCCCTTTTGCTCACATCTCTACCTCCTGCCCGCCAATTGCTGAGGACCCCTCAAGCCAGATTCCATCTAGTCCTACTGGGCCCTAACTACTCCTCTGGGGTGCAGCCTCATCTTTGTTCTGGGGACACAGATGGAGTACAGGTCTTGCCTACTCCAGATGCTTCCTACCTGTCGGCCACCAGCCGGGGGAAACTGACCCTCTGGCTTTCATCCACGTGCGCGTCATTCTGAGCCACGAAGGGGCCCTGGGCCCGGAAGGCCCTGACCACTGTCCCGCCCTGGAATGTCTCAGCCACGTGGGAACACACGAACGAGTGTCTGTCGGACTCCAGGCGCCTGAGCTGGCATGAGCTGGCCACATACAGGCTCTGCGGTGTGACAAGGTGGGGCGAGAATCAGGGGTGCAGAGGTGAGTCTGGGGACCTGAGGCAGCCTGGAGTTCAGGCTGGCAGACCCGGCTCTATTACCAGCTTGTTGTGTGAACTTGGGCCAGCTGCTCCCCTTTCTGGGGTTCCATTTCCGGGAATTTGAAAATCTCCAATGCCCCACCCCAGAATCGCTGAATCAGGATCTCTGAAAGTGTTGCCTTGGCCTTAGGGTTAAAAAAGTCTTCGGGATGATTCCAGTGTACAACCAGTACCAAGGGCCACCAGCCTAGGAGACATGTCTCAATCCTCCACTCAGAGGCCAGTGGCTTCCCTTGGGGACAGTCATTGAGTGAACAAAGCCAACAGCGGTGCAGGAGGCTGTTGGTCAGGTCACATTCATTCGTTTACCTGAGGATTCCAGGCCAGGTGCTGAAGCCATCATGATGCACAAATATTAAGTGTTGCTACTTAGTGTCAGGTAGCAAAGTGTACACACCTGGCAGGCAGGACAACACGCATGTGCTCAGCCTGGCTGCGAGCAAGGCTTTTTACAAGTAGTAACTCAGCACAGCTGACCTCGGACACATGGGTTTGGATTGCGTGACTCTGCTCACCTGTCAACTTTTTTCTGTCCATAGGTTCCAAATCCGCAGATTCAACCAACTGCAAAGACTGGTTGGCTGAATCCTGAGACGTGGAACCAGCAGACAGGAGGACTGAATGTAAGTCAGGCGTGGTTAGCCATTATGTGGGGTGCACAAGTGTCATCAAGGGCCAGCTAGAATGGCGAGGAGACATCGGTGTCACGCGCAGTGGGCAGAGCATTAAGCAGCTGGTCAAAATTCCTAGGGGCCTGGAGTCAAAGCCACCTGTCCATCGCTCTCAATAGATGAGCCCCTCCCAAATCCAGGGGGCCTGGGATGGTTGCGGAGGGTGGTGGGGACCATGGTTTTCTCTACTCTGTTTCTGATTTCCAGGGGGTGCTTCAATCATGGCACCTGATCATGGAGGTGACCCCGAGGGGTGACCCCGAGGAGTTGTCCCATGGGGGTGATCCTCTGGTGCAGCCTGACCGGTCAGAGGATACTACCTCTTTGGTCATGGTGATTAACTCCGGGGTATAAGATGCCCAGAAAGCTCCAAAATCTTCTGTGGGACTCACATGTGAATGGTGAGCTTGAGACAGAGTTCTACATGTTGTGATTGCTAAGTGGCCGGGGGAGGGTTCCTGGATTCAGGGTGGCCGGGGGCCATCTGACCTGCCTGTCTTAGACTGAGAGTGTGAGCAACATTAGCTCAAGCAGATCTAAGCCATTGGTTCCCCCACATTAGCGTGCATGGGAATGAGCCAGAGGGTCTGTGTGAACCCAGATTGCTGGGCCCCGCCTTCCCAGTGTGCGAGCCAGCAGGTCTAGGGCAGGACCCGGGAACATGCATTTCTAACGAGCTCCAGTGAGCACATCTGAGAACCCCAGACACAGCCGCCTGGGAGAGCCACGGTCCTGGGCACGTGAGCCACTTGACTTTGTTCTTTGGTTTAAGCTAACTTAAGCTGACCTCTGGTGCTGGCAATGGACAATGGTGACCCTGATCTGACAGTCTTAGAGGCCAGGCAACACCTTCATGGTTTCCAGGATGGAGGAGAAGAGGAAGCCGGGCTTTGTCATCAGGGCACTTGACATATTAAGAACTTTGACTGGGAGACAGGTGCGTGTCAGACACAGGCTGTCATATCTCTGCCTCTGGGGACTTTGCTGGAAACGGGACTGGCGGAAGTGACCTCGACTGGCCCCTGCAGCCTCCCGGGCCCGGCCCTACCTGAAATCCAGCGTAGAGGAGCAGCAGTGGCAGGAGGGCCACCACAGCCAGCGGGGTGGCCACTGTCACCACCAGGCTAACCTCCAGGAGCCCAAAGGCATAAAGGAGCAAGGACTGGAGCTTGTCCGGGATGTCCACGTCCACCGTGTCTGTCTCCTTGGAGAAGCGGTTCAGCAGGTTCCCGACAGGTGTCCGCTCAAAGAATCCCAGGGGAGACCGTGCCACATTCCACAGAAGTCTCTGGAAGAGCAGGCTGGACGCCCGGACCCCCCCGAGGAGCACTGTGGCCATGGATGCAAACAGCCCGATGGCTGGGGAGAGAAGGGGTGTCAGTGCGAAGCTGGGGCCTCAGGAGCCCCCCTGTGGAGCTTTGGGTGGGGGTCCCCCTCATCCTCCCATCCTCCCACCCTTCTGACTGTCTTATGATTTGGCCCCCTGGCTATCCCTTGATGGGACCACCCTGCAGTGGGGAGAAGTGCCCCCCAGTTCACATCCACGTGAATATAGCCTCAAAATATAACCTTATTTGTACCAGAGACATTTTGTGGGGGTGGAGTGGGGAATGGGATCAAAAACGGGGATGGGGAGGGAAGTGCATGGGATTATGGTGATGGCACACAGGTGACATGGTGATGGGAAATCCATGGGGGTTACAATTGAGATGGAAAAAAAATGTACAAAATGATGTAAAAATAAACTGTTATATACTAAAAAAATGTATATATATATATATAAATAACCTTATTTGGAAATGAGTCTTTGCAGATATTAGTAGTGAAGGAGCTTAAGATGAAATCAACCTGGACTTAGGATAACCTGTGTCTTTATAAGAGGAGACAGAGAGAAGGTGGCGTGAAGATGGCAGCGGGGATCGTACAAGTCAAGGGCTCTCGCTGGCATCCGAGAGGCTCCCTGCTCATGGCAGAACCACAAGAGATACCACCCCCTTGATTTCGGACTTCAGAACAATGAAAGAACGAATTGCTGTTGTTCAAAGCTACTAAGTTTGTGGTCACTGGTTTCTTGGCTCTAGGAAGCGAGTCTGAACACTTCCCTCCCATCTATGCGTGGTCAGGGGCTAACCTGACTCCCTGACTGGGAAGAAGGCGGAGCAAGCTTCAACCTTAGTGAGCCAGACCCCTCAGCAGGGTCGGGGTGCACACAGGACCCACTCTGGGCCAACGAGAGTGTCCCTGGGGCTCTGGGAAAGAGTTTTTTTTGAGGTGGCCACGCTGGAGCTCTGGGGTATCATCTTAGCTCCAAGGGGAGAAACATGGCTGGACAGGAAACAAAACCATTCCTTCAGCCTTGTTTGGACACCTGGATGCAGCCATACCTGAAGCCAGGAAACTGAATTCTAAGCCCGTGAACAACTACATTTTTTGTTATGAAATTAGTTTACGCTATATGGCTAGTAGCTTATAGCTGTCCAGCTAGTAGCTACACTGTTTTTAAGGAAAGTTAGCAGAAGTAAAGACAGGCCTCACAAAAGAAGAAATGACAATCCTTAATAGCTCTGTGCCTAAAAACTGCCTCAAACATGCAAGGCGAAAACGGAAGAAAGAGCTGAACCCAGGATGTTCACACTGCTGTTGAGAGAGGACACAGGTGGCTGAGACAGGGGCTCTGGGCCCCGCGTGGTGGGGCTGGGAGAGAGGCCGCGAGGGGTACCTTGGAGACAGCCCAGGAGCCCGAAGACCCAGCCCCGCAGGGCTGCCTGTGCCTGCCGCCCAGCTACGATGGGGTCATCCGCCCACAGGCTCAGCCAGTAGCCACGGCAGAAGGAAGCCACTTGCTGGCAGAGGAAGAGGAAGAGAGCGTAGAGGCAGAGAGGAGTCCCCACTGCTCGCAGGTAGGTCAGGTACATGGCGGCTTTCACCTGTAGCACAAGGAGGGGCGCAAGGAGCGGCCCCAGGGAGAGAAAGGGAGGCGAGACCAGTGAGGCCCTATACATGCCAGTGAGGCAAGCAGACTTCAAGGTCCTCTCAGACTCGGCAGCTGCGGCGCCATCTCCCCGCCAGGCCCACTGGCTAGGACCCCTTTTGCCATAGGACCCCCAGAGGGCCTCTGGGAGCTTTAAAGGCGACGGGCTGCGGCGCTGGCTGACCTTGCAGTGATTTACTGAACACGTACCACGGGACCACCTCACAATAAATTCCATTTCACAGAGAAGGAAACTGAGGCCAAGAGATGCTAAGCCATTTGCTTACGGACCAGCTTCAAAAATCTGAAGTTCTTTGAAAACCGTAATCTGATCCCACCTGCCATGGCTTTCTTGTGCTCGTAGAGAAATTCCAGATGCCGTGTCCACTGCTCTGACCTTACCTCCTCCTCACCGTCTGCCAGCCTCATTGGATCCCTTTCTCTGGTACACTAAATCTTTCCTGCCCCAGGCCCTTTGCACTTGCTTTTCCCTCTTCCCAGGGCTCTCTACTCCTCGCTTTTCTCAGCTGGTTCCTTCACATCCTTCAGTTAACTATCAGCCCTCAGAGCATCCTACCCAACAGTCCCCTGACCATTGCCTAATCTCCAGTTCATTATTTTCTTTATAGAAGTTAGCATGATCCGTTTCCCTTGCTTGTTATTCTATTTGCTGACTGCTTCACCACTAGATGCAGGGTATTTCCACGAGGGAAGCTTTGCCTGGCACATAGTGGTGGTTCTGTAAATGTTTTCGGGGTGGTTAAGTGGATGGATGGCAGGTACATGGCAGATGGATGAATAAACAAATGGGTCTGTGGGGGGGTAGATAAATAAGTGGATGGATGGATGAATGGATAAAAATCTGGGAGAGGGCTGGGTGGATTGTGGGGTGAGTAGGATGGGTGGGCTTGTGAATGGGTGGGAAAGCGAATGGACAGAGGAGTGAATAGGTAGGTGGTGGATGAACAAAGCAGCGCAGATGATAGACATAGCGTAAGCTTCAGATTTGGGAGGACTTAGATTTCAGTCCCAGTCTAGTTGCTTTCTAACTGTGAGCAGACAAAGAAGTCTCTAAACTCTTTAAGACCTCAGTTTCTTCCTCTCTAAAATGGAGCTAACATAATTTTTCTTTCATATAAATGTGACTGTGATGACTAGGAAGTGAAATGTATAGACTCTTGCTAGGTATGTAGTAGGTGCTCAGTAAAAGCCAGTCCTCCTCCTCCTCCTCCTCCTCCTGAATACTACATCTGGTGGGAGATCTTGAGTCCCCTGAACAATAGCGGTAGGGCCTTTCTGGTGGTGCAAGGGGTTAAGTCTCAGCACTATGAAGCTATCAGCAGCCACTGCAGCACCAGTTTGATCCCCGGCCAGGGAGCTGACACACATGGCGCAGCAGACTTCTCCTGCTCACTTGCTGTTCCCCTCACCAGTATTTCAGTAGATCTGCCTGTTCTGCTCCCCACGATGTCTCTGGTGAATCCTTTCACCCCCCTCCCCGCACCTCTGGCCTGCACCCCAGCTCTTACATGCATAAATAAGTGCATCTTAAAAAAACAAACAAACAGCAGCAGCAGCAGCAGATAACAGAGCGAGCAATTTGTGGTTACCCTGCCGTATCGCACGCTGTCCTCTCCTGTCATCTGCCCTGCTCCCTTGGGGTCACCCAGGGAAGGCCTTGTCTGGGTCTCTTGAGTGGTGCTGTCCTTCTCAGGGACTAACTTCATGGACCTGTCATTTAGAGGAAATGAAGACAAGTCAGTGGCTCTACCCCATGGGATGTGTGTGTGCAACCCTCAAGGTAGCTGCTCGTTCATTCATTCATTCGTTCATTCATTCATTCACTCATTCATTCATTCAGTTAACACATTGAGCACCCACAAGGTGCATCCTTCTGTGGTGCCCATGTAAACACCATCTATTATCCCAAAGTGGAGCAAGCTTCCTTCCAAGGCCATTTCACAAAACTGGCCATCTGGGGACTTCATATTTTGGTCCTTTGATTGTCAGCTTCTGGTGAATGTTGCTATTTATTTAATAATAACATATAAGCATGATTGATTATGGGACAATAGCAGGAGAAACAGGGTCCAGAGAAAACAGAGGACAGTCAACCTTATGGCAGCAGTATCCAGGGGAGACTAAGGGCAATCAACTTTAATGGGGAACGGGGGGCGGGGCGTGGGAGGGATATGCCGGCCACGCACGCTGGGCATAGTCTCCTGGTAGGTGCTTGGCGTACTCTCCAGCTACTCTCAGACTGTCCCGGACTCTGACCATACAATCAGTCAGCAGTGGCTGAGGCGTCCCTGGCCGCCCGTGACGTGGGTCATTCTCCAGGCGGTCATGCAGGAGCGCCTTATCCAAATCATGCACACACACAGCTACATACAGAGGCCATGACACACAGGTGCAGCAGCCCAGGTGGAAGACAGGCCACAGGTGAATTGCTGCGAGCACCAGAGTAGGTATTCAGCACGTGCCTAACCCAGTACCTTTGGCCACCCCCAGCCCACCTGTGATGCAGCTGGTCTCAGGGCTGAGTCCGCACCCTCCTCGAGCTCAGTGCCACATTGAACTCACCCCTCAGGGCCACTCACGGACCGCCTGCCTCCAGCGGAGCCTCCTGGGGCCTCGGCATCGGTCGTAGCTTCCGATTCTGCAAGGTTGAGTGAGTCCTGTCACACACGGGGTCGGGGCAGGGACACCCGCTGGCTGGCTACACAGCCTTCACCTGTTTGAACATCCTTTTCCTCTGACCCGGGTCCTGCACCCATCTCACTCCTCCCTTAGTTCTTCCAAGAGCCTCATTCATTTGTTCGTTCATGCATTCACTCACCCAGCAGACAGAAGGGAGCACCGCTATGAGGCTGGGGAACATCAGAAAGCACTTTACCAAGCCGGACGGCAGCAGGTCCCGGCAGTCTTGCATAATCAGGTCCTTGTGCTGGAATGTTCTTTGGCAGAGGCCTCCCACCTAACCTTGTGTCATTTCCCCAGGAGGGATCTTCCCCACTGACTGACCCCACTGACTGTCCCCCATGCTGGGGAGCCTCATCTTCAAGTTCCAGGATGGTGACCCTGAATCAACACTCAGGTTCTGCCCACAGACACCAGGGCTCACTGATACTTCCAGAAGAGGCAGAGCCTGGCACAGGGACTTTCTTGATGGCCGTTTGCTCATCTCTAAAATGGTAGCAATGATTGCATGCCTCTCCTGGGGGCTGTGACAATCAAATGAAACTGTGTTTCTAGAAGCACTTTGCACAGCCCCTGGGTCATAAATAGAACCATGGGCTTATTAGGGAGAATGTGGCCTCTCAGAAGAGACATTTGCTTGCCTGGGTTCCACCGTGGGGGAACCCTTGCTGCACCCATGGGTGGGGAGGGGGGATGTCCCTGCAACCTTCTCTCTAGAGTGGCAGGAGTCAGAGAAGCAGCAAAGCCTCGCCCCAATACCTCCTTCTCCTCCATCCGGCTGGCTGCCTCTATCCAGAAGGCCTACCAGGACCCCATTCCTCTGCAGAAGCTCCTGGTAGGAGCCCATCTCGGCAACAGCCCCACCTTCCAGCACCACGATCCAATCTGCCTGGGGCAGGACGTGGAGCGTGTGGGTCACCAGGATCCGCGTCTGGGCGGGAAAGATGTGGGGATTACTCCCGTGTGCTCCGTCAGTCTTCCCCTTGGGGGAGTTGGGGGAGGAGCAGTGTCTCTGGGTTTGGGTGGAGAGAGCACTCCTTCTTGTGCTCCCATCCTGTGAAAAGGGTGAGGAAACAGCACGCCCCAAAGAGAAAGAGAAGGAATCCTCGTCTCAAAACAGAGACCGGAGTTCACCGGGCCCTGGCTCAAGAGTCAAAGCTGGGCTCTAACCAGACATCCAGAAGCCAGAAATCTCTGCTGCGCTGGCTGCTGGGATCTGGGGGCTGTTTGTGACCCATGGCCACAGCAAAGCTGACCACGATGAAAAGGAAGACCCACTCAAGAAGGGCAGTGATGAGTGGACCTGGGGCTGGACCATGGGCTTTCTCTGCGGCGGGCTTGTAACTCCCATCTCCTCTGCCCCAGCTTACGGTTCCCTGGAGCAGCCCACTGGGCCCGATGACCTGGTTGAAGACTTGCTGGCCCACGTGGGCATCCAGGGACGCCAGGGGGTCATCCAGCAGGTACACAGCAGCCTTCCGGTACACGGCCCGGGCCAGACTCAGCCGCTGCTTCTGGCCACCAGAGAGATTCATGCCCTGCAGCCACAGAGAGGGAAGAAGAGTCTCTATTGCTTGGGGAGGCCAATGTGACGGAGGGAGGAGCCTGCCAACAGGCTGGCTTCACTCTCGGGCCAGCGTCCCTGGTTGTTCCCTGGCCTGCCTGTCCCCTTTCCACTCTGCCTTCCACGTCTGGTGTGCTCAGCCTGGCATCTCACTTCTCCATGGACACCAGCTTCCTCAAGGACACTGGTAACTTCCTGTCGCCTAGTCCAGGAGGAGCTTTTCAGTCCTATTTTCATTCATTCATTCAGTCAGTCAGTCAGTCCTTCCCCACTTATTGCAGGGTGACTATAACCAGCAGAGTGTTCTAGGCTCTGGGGACACCCAGTGAGCAAACACAGCCCTGTTCTCATGCATCTCAGTCTAACGAGGACAGGGTGGGAGGCGGACAGCCAATAAGCAAACAAGTAAACTATTTCACCTTTCCATGGTGCTTTAGGCCCTGAGGCCCCTAAAGCAGGGAGAGGGTGGGGGTGGTCAGGAAAGCTCTCTGCCAGGGTAACATCTGGCTCGAGATCTGGGGAGGAGGGCTGAGCCATGGGGGACAGAGTTTTCCTAGCAGGGGGAGCAGCAGATGCAAAGGCCCTGTGGTAGGAGTGTGGCTGGGGTGTTCAAGAAAGATCCAAGTGGCTGGAGTGAAGCAGGAAAGGGGGAGCAAGATGGCAAATGGGGTCAGAGAGATAACAGGGACCAAATTCCAGTAATGGTCAAGTCTTTGGTTTTGACTTTGGGGGCCACGGGTGACTCTTAGTGGTTCCGAATAGCGGGAGGACATGATCTGAACTCTGTGTGACCAGAATCATTTTTGCAGCTGGGATGAGCCTATCAGGGGCGTGGACAAGGAGGTCAGCCAGGGGCATGGCTACAGTGTTGGTGAGAGGTGACAGTGTCAGATTATTTGGGGTCTGCCTTGACGGTGGACCCAGCAGGATTTGCTGACGGATTATGTGTGGGTACACGAAAGAGAGCAATCAAGAATGGCAGATGGAGCCTCCATCACCTGGGATGGGGTGACAGCAGGAGGAGGGGACTGGAGAGCAGGCGCTGAGTCAGCACATGAGGGTAGGGGACACCCCTTTCCTTCCGAAACACACCTCCCTCATCTTCCACCCTGGGTGCCTCCCACACAGGGGCCCTCCAAATCCTCTCTTGGTCCTCTCTCCTCGCCAGAAAAATCTCACCCATTTCCTTAACTTTGACTCCCAATTTTCTATTCTCAATTCCCTCATCCAGGGCTCACTCTTCCTATAAAGGGCAGAGTAATGATTTCAAATTTTGTGGAGTCCCCAGTCCCCATCACAACCATTCATCTCTGCTTTTGTCATGCAAAACTAGCCATGCGTCATGGAAAGAATGTGCATGGCTATGTCTCAATACAACTTTATTTGCAAGAACGAAAGGTTGCTGCCCCCTGCCCAATCCCTAGCCCAGGTGTATGTATCCTGTTTTTTGGATATCTCTACCCAGAAGCCTTTAATGAGTCCCAGAGAGAGGAAGTAATTTGACCTATGTCACCCCGAAAGACAGGGAGGGTAGGCAGGCACTCAGGTCTCCTTCTTCCAGTTTTGGAGAGCCCTCACTCCTCCCTACCAGGCCTCTCTGACTCCCTTTTTCTCTGTTTCCAACAACACACATTAATATCTACTTATTGAGCATCTACTATATGCTTGGTCCTGGGCCAGGTTCTGTTTCTCCCCTATTCTCTACTCCCCTCTCCAGCTGCAGTGCTTCCCTGCCCCAAGAAGACCCTCAAAACTTCACCTGCTCCCCAATTTGGGTGTGCACTCCTGCTGGGAAGCTTCTCACATCTGGCCACAGGGCACAGGCCTCCAGGACTCTCTCCAGCCATGGCGGGTCCAGCTCCTGCCTGAAGCACACGTTCTCCACCACAGATGTGTTTTGCACCCAGGCCTCCTGGGGCACATAGGCCATGGGACCCTAAAACACAACTCACTTTGGCCATCAAGAGACCAATGAGGACAGAAGTAGGAGCAACTTTGGAGGAGCAGAGTGGGTGGGCTCTTGGTGAGAGGTGGAAGGTGGAGAGAGTGAATGAAGAAGAGTGGCCGTGAGTGGGGTTCTTAGGAGGGAGGCACATAGCCGATGGGCAGGGGGTGCAGACTCACCCTGATGCTCACAGATCCCTCCATCTTGGACAGCTCCCCAAGGAGAGCGGAGAGCAGGGAGGACTTCCCTGCCCCCACTGGTCCCACCACCGCCAGCAGATAGCCCTGGGGCACCGTGAGGTTTATCCTGGCAAGGATGTGGGTGGCGCGGGAAAAGGGGTTCACGTCAGGGTCCAGCTGGCAAACCCCAAACACAGCAGGCATCCGGGAGTTCTCAAAGAAGACTTACAGGGCAACTTTTACTCTCCTGTTCCACATGTGAACACACACATGCACAGACATGGTCCTGCACATGTGTGTGCACGGACACAACGTACACCAAACACACACACCCATGTACATAGCTCCCCCCCACAGCACACATGCCTTTGCACATGTGTGTGACACACGTGCACACACGATGTGAACAGATATCCATGGGCATGTGTGCATAAACTAACATGCTCCCCACGTGTAACAGGCATGTACGCACATCTGCACACACATTCGTGCATGTTTATGCTTCTGCGCACATACCTGTCCACCCACATGCACCCACACACATGCGCACTAGAGTTTATTGCGACAGGAGGGTTTAGCCAGTATTGCCTCTTGCTAAGGTCACTGCAATAGGCTTCTTTTTGCTCTCCTGGCTTCTGAAGCCCGTGCCCCCTGCTCCATCTATGTCCTGCAGTCCTTCCTCCACCCAGCATTAGGGGCACCTTTTAAAAAGGCTGAAGCTGGGCCCTCCTTGGTGGCGCAAGGGATTAAAGCACAGTACCATGAAACCCTCTACAACCACTGCTGCACGAGTTCGATCCTGGCCAGGGAGCTGACCCACATGGCGCAGCAGACCTCTCCTGTCTCCCCGCTGCTGCCCTCAGCAGTGTATTTCAGTCAATCTGCCTGTTCTATTCCCCACTCTGTCTCGGTGAATCCTCTCACCCCTGCCCCCCCACACCGTACCTCTGGCCTGCACCCCAGCTCTTACAAGCATAAATAATCTTTAAAAAAAAATGCTGAAGACTCTAGCCGCCCCATCCCACTTAAGAAAGAGCTAAAGTCCTGAACCACACCCCCTCATCGCTCTGTCCCAATGCCCTGCATCTCCAACAGGCCAGTGAGTCTCCGTGAGGAGGGCTTGTACCCTAGGTGTAGCTTGGCCATCCTGGCAATTTGTGGTCGTCAAACTGCTATTAGAATCAGAGGGCAGATAAGGGGGTGCTGCTAAGCATCTTATAAGGCATGGCACAGCCTCCCTACCCCAGAATTATCCAGCCCCAAAGGTCAGTAGTGCTGGGGAAAGAACCCCGCATCTAGGCAAACTCCTGCCTCAGGACCTTTGCGCTCACGGCGCCCGCTGCCCAGAGAGCTCTTCTCCCAGACACATCCAGAACCATTCTTCCCGTCTCAGGGGGCTTGGGCGTGGCCGGGGTTTTCTGCCACAAGATGCAGCCGAGGACTTGGGAGGTGACAATGACTGGGGCT
>NW_004567133.1:12399991-12405803 GCF_000260355.1 Condylura cristata | reverse complement strand
TGGAGACCCACACCAGCTCTTCTCTCATGGGGGGAGTGGCAGAAGCCTCTCACCTCTTCGCTCTACAAGCCGGAAGGAGGTGCAAGGAAGCCAGTCTGTACCTGTGCAGGCAGGGGGGGCTCTCCCGAGTCCAGGCAAAGGTGCCCTCGCGCACACTGATGCAATCCTCCCCGGCAGCTGCAAGGCACACAAGGCCAGTTATGCCACATGCTCCTGACGGGCGCCCACATCCCGGAATCCCCCCGCTCCCGGCACTGCCCCAGAAGGAAGTAGCAGATCTCGCTACTGAGAACTGTCCGGTTACATACTGGCTTGTGTGTCACCCTGGGGTGGTCACGTCCCCCACCGCCCAATCAGATGATTACTGTATAATTCAGGGGATTAGCCACATGCTTATGTTTATAAAGAATTTTAGGGGAGGGGCCTCCCTGGTGGCTTGGGGGTTAAGTCTCAGCACTATCACTACCACTGCCTAAATTCGATCTCCGGCTAGGGAGCTGAACCACAGGGCACAGCAGACCTCTCCTGTCTCCCTGTTACTCCCCTCAGAGGTAGATTTCAGTAGATCTACCTGTTCTGCTCCCCACTCTGTCTCTGGGGAATCCTCTCACCTCACGCACTTCTGGCCTGAGTCCCAGTTCCTGTATGCATAAATAAATACATCATTTTTTCTTTCTTCTTCTTTTTTTTTTTTTACAGAGTCTTAAAAACTCTCAAGCCCTGGCTCACATCACTAAGTCAGAATCTCCTCTGGCTGAGTCCCGAGCAGCTACCCCTAATCAGCAGTGCACACTGGGCTGGGTGGTCTCTAGGGGAAGTTTGCCAGATAAAATGCAGCATGCCAAGTTAGATTTGAATTTCAGGTCAATAATAAATAATGTTTAGTATAAGTCTATTCCCAGCATCACATGGGATATACTTGTACTAAATAATATTCTCTGGGAATATTAATTAATCTGCAATTCCAATTTACTTAGGAACCCTCTGTGTTTTTATTTGTGATGTGACCACCCTACTTTTTCTTTAAAGCTTAACTTATTGATGCATGCAAGAACTAGGGTACAGACCAGAGGTGTGGAGGGGTGAGATGATTCCCTAGAGACAGAGTGGGGAGCAGAACAGGCCCATCTCCTGAAATCCACTGCTGAGGGGAGCAGCAGGGAGACAGGAGAGGTCTGCTGCGCCCATGGGTCACTCCCTGGCTCAGGATTAAACTCGTGCTGCAGTGGCTGCATGCTTCAGAGTGCTGCATTTTAATGCCTTATGCCACCAAGGAGGGTCCTGACCACCCTATTTTTGTGATTTTATTGTGATCCAGTTTTTATTGTGATCCCAGGACTGGCTGTTTTACCTGGGTGGGCTGGTTCTTCTTTAACTGCGGGGTGTGAGTGATTGGTCAAAAGCGGCACCCGAGTTTCTTTCTGATTAACACACTGATGCAGGATCTACAGAGTCACCCCCATCTGGCAGTGCCCCCAGCGGGGACCCTGGCTTTCTGCTGGCTCCCAGCTCCCTTCACTCATCCCTCCTCCTGTCCCAGTACTCACGGCATCTGGAGGGACTTGCATGTACAGCCTCAGGATCAACTTCTTCCGAGCAGAGGAAGGTGACCAGGCGGTCGATGGACACCCGAGCCTGGAGAAACCAAAGCCCAGGTCACGGGCTCCCGCCAGCACCCAGATCCAGGCTCGGGGTGTCAGTGCCTCATCGTGCATGGGAACAGCTTCCCGTCTGCTGGGGCCTGCACATCTGTAAGGCACTGGTGCCAAGCTTTCCAGGTGTCAGATAAGGAAGCACGTAGAGGGGTGAACTCCCACAACCCCCCCGCTCATCAGCGAAATTGGAAGGATCCAACTGTGTTCTGCAGGCAGGACTCAGGTGGAAGCTGCCTCTTCCAGTAGCGTCATCGTCATCGGAGTGAGGCCAGACTCGGCCACTGGGGCGCCTCACTCCCAGCCCGAGAGGCGGCCATTTACATAATGGCAGCTTGGTCAGGTGGTCTCTGGTCTTATGCCATTTCATCAAGAAGGCAAAATGTGAGTAGATACAATAGAGGGAGAGAATGTAAGTTGTTTAGTGTAAAAGGGAAACTGGTGTGGATTCTTGCGTGTGGAATCAGGGGGCCAGTGGGCTGTGTGTTTGGTGGGGGTTTGGGTAGCCTCTCCCACTCCGGACAGAGCCTGCCCACATTTCTGAGGCCGCCTGCGGCTGCTCTGGCCTCCCGCTGCTCCTTCCTCACCACGTCTTTGCCTCTTTCCCACCACGCCCCTCTCCTTCCTCCCCTACTGACTGGGTGGGAAGAGTCTGGGCCCAGCGCGCCGCACCCCTGCAAGTCTCCTCCAAGACAGCCTCTCCTCTCCTCACCTGGATGATGGAATGGATGGAAAAGGGCAGAAAAGCCTGGGCCTTGTTGAGGATGTTGAGGACAGTGAGGGTGACAAAGGCTTTCTCGGCATCCATGGCGTTCTCCTCGGCCACCAGCGTGTGGATGGCAAACACAACCAGTGCCACCTGGGGAGACGCAGGGGTGAGCCTGAGGGCTGAGGGAGGTGGTGACTCTCCAGGGCCCCGTGGCCCAGCCCACCCTTCACCCAGAGCTCACCCCAGTTCTGCTACAAGGGAAGGAGTGTGTGTGTGTGTGTGTGTGTGTGTGCGGCCCTCCTCTAGGAATCAGAAATTCCGGGTTCTCAACATTAGGGGACACTATGGTTTTCCATCCTGGTAGCATTTCCAGATGTGTGTGGGCCTCGTGGTTCTAGACTCCCTTGGAAGATGACTGAAGTTGCAGGATCCGCAGCACGTGGGTAGCAGGGGCTCTGTGCTAGATGTCACTAGGCAGCGTGGTTCTGGCCTAGGTGGTGGTGGTGTTTTGGGTCTAGGTGTCATTGGTGTCGTGGTCACTCAGTGTAATGATCATGCAGTGTGAGGGTCATGTGGTAGAGTGGTGATCCGGGCACCCTTTTTTGGGGAACCCCGCAGGTTCTAAGCTGTGGTACTGGGTGTTTTTGAGTGTTGATTGTGTCGGTGATGTCGGGTGTCATAGCAGATGGCCCTGCGGTTCTAGATCTTTCCAGAAAGGATGGCTGAAGACTCCTTTGTCACCAGCCTTGAATGTTTAATGAAGAGCTTGGGTTTTATTCTGGAAGCACTGGTGGGTGATTGTAGGTTTGTTTGTGCTATGATTTAAGAGGGTTAATCCCATAGCATTCTGTGGAATAAGTTGGTGGAGGACAGGACAGGCACTGAGTTGGTGGGTGCTGCAGTAGGGTAGACTTAGGATTCTACCTAGGCAGCTCCCGCAGCTGTCACCTCCCTTCCTGACACCTGTCACCTCCCTCCCTGACAACTGTGACAACTGTGGTTCCAGATGTCTGGAACTTTTAGCAAAACCACAGTCACACCTTAGTGGCTGCTGACATGTTCAGAGAATGATCTGATTCACTACCACTGCAGAAAACAGGACCTCGAGAGAGCAGGAAGCAGGTGCAGTGTGCAATGATGGGTTCTGGAATCTGCAGGGTTCATCACCCCCGCATCCCCTCCCAGCCCATGTTCTCTGGGAAACCAGGTGACCTCACCAGAAATGTGGACAGCTGGAAGGACACCAGAGACACAGAGAAGAGGAGGCCAGAAGTCCTCAGTGCCCCCAGCTCCTGGTTCCGGATGCGTAGGACTCTTTCCAGAAAGGCTTCCTCCCAGCCATGGCACTTGACCATCTTCACATTCCTGAGGATGGAGCTGGTGAGTCGTGCTCGAGAGTCCTTCTGCCTCATCTGCTCTTCCTGGGACAAGAAGGAAAAAGAGGGGGAGAAGACCAGGACAAGGCTAGAATTCTTCTGTGCAACTTCTCTGCCCGTCCACAAATCCTGTGGATTCTACTTCCAGACCAGGCATCTGCCCCCCCAGTCTTGGTCCAAACCACCATCACCTTGCACCTGGCCCACCTGCAGGTGTGCCCAAAGCCCAGGGAATAGAGGTAGTGCCCTGTTCCAGGATGGTGCTACCAGGAAGGCTTCTCGGAGCTGGGGGTAATAACTGAGCTACTTCTAAGAGGGTGAAGAGCTGCTCAGTATGCAGAGAATGGGTGGGTGCAGGCAAGTAGGGGAGGCCAGAGGGAACAGCACGTCTGGGAGGACACCCAGCATGGTTAGGAAAAGGTACAGGACTAAGCGGGGAGGCGGCTGGGCCACACTGGGGCCTGAAGCTCAAGCAGAGGAGTTTGGGGACCACTGTGTTTCTCCCTGGTGTGGCTGTGTGGAAAATGTCTTCGCAGAGGCTGGAGAAGCAATGTTTTTAAGATCGATCTATCTGTCTAAGTTCCCTCTTTTCCCCACCTTCCTTCCCTACCTCCTTTCTTAGTTCATTCTATACAGGTTTTCCCTGCAATCCAAACACAGAGCATTCCTGTGAAACATTCTGTAAGCTGAAAAGGCACAAAGCAAAAAAGCGATCACCATTAATTTATATGGAGAAAAACTTGGGCATTTGCAGACCCTCAAAATAACTTACAAATCATGCTAAATAACACATACAACCTAAAGCCACACTCATGCACAGTAAGGACAGGAAAGCCGCGAGAGACACGGCCTGTCTAAAGTAGTCCAGGGAAGGGATCGTTCTTACAGCTTCTAGAAAGGCTGCTGCAAAACCAGTGCTAAATGACCCACTAGTGACCAAAGAGCCAGATAAGGAAGATTTGGACATCTGGACCAATTGTGTCTCAACAGTGCAGCCTTTAAAAACCAGGACAGTGGTCACCCCAGCATTTCTCTCCTAGCATCAACATCTGATCAAGATCCACTGAAAGATGGAAACCTAGAGAGGGGACCCAGAAGCCCCCGCCAAGATGCTCTTGCCATCAGTGACTCACTCTTCCTGACAGCACTCCATGGTATGGCGATTTCCCAGAGAAACTTTGTCATACCGGCGGGCTCAGTGGGATCAGTCCCAAAAGGCTGAGCACCTACATACAGGAATAGTGAGGTTTCCTGTGAGGGACCTGTGGTCTCATCCATCGCAGCATAAGCATTCTTTATAGTTAGGGAAGGGGTCAAAGTACCCATAGCTACTACTGTGGACAAGCAGCCCGCTGAGGGAACTTTCTACTCCAGCAAGGCAGCAGAATCCAAGCAACAGACACCCCCAAGCAGCAGGCCCCCGGGAAGTAGCAGGCCCTAAGATCAGGAAGGGAAGCAGGGAAGCTTCCTGCTTCATCCGCAGCAAGGCGAGGAAGCTGAATTCAAACTGGTGCTTGCCAAAACAGTGCTCATAGAGTAAGATCTGTCGGCTGCTTCCCAGCTGTCAATCCCCACTTTGAATTCCTATTCAGCTTCTTGCCTAACTCCTGTTGAGACTTTTATTCCAGTCAGTAGGATGTAGGGGGGTGAACTTGTGAAAAGCAGGGGGCTACTTGTATTTATGGAGCTGCTTCTGCTGTTCACTAAGATGGGTGTGTGGGGGGGCAAAGCCACCCCCCCCCGCCCCACCTCCCTCTCCGCACCCAAGGGGGCTCCCAGGGCCCATGGGCGGGCTCCCTCTGCACTTCCTGCTTGGCCTGTCTCCCAGATGCCAAACCTGATGGTGGTTCCTCTTCTTGGTGATGAAGAAGTTCAGAGGGAGGAGACTCAGGAAGACAGCAACGGCGGTGAGGGCAGAGGGCCCTAGAAGCTGGAGACAGAGGGGGCAGGGTGCTGTGAGACACCTCCCGGAACCCAGCTGTGAACCCCTGGGGGCTTTGGGCAGAACAGGAGGGAGGTCCAGGCTTGGGGAGCTGAAGTCCCTCTGGCTGGCTGCCTACGACATACCTCACATA
>NW_004567133.1:12328111-12399891 GCF_000260355.1 Condylura cristata | reverse complement strand
GCGTGGCAAGTGTGGGGGGGTATAGTTAAGAGTGGAACATCTAGAAGGGGGAGAGATGTGCCCAGTCCCAGTGAAGCCAGGCCTGTGGAGCTGGGGTTGGATTCTAGGTTCAAATTCTGGCCCTAATGTTGATGTGACCTTGGGGGAGTGAGGGACAGAAGGAAGGGGAGGGGATCACAGACTGGAGAGGGGGTGGGGCTTGTCTAGAAGGTCGGCCCCAATGACCTCGGGCAGGTTACCCCTGGCCCTGAGCTGTTTTCTATGCTTGGCTAGAGGGAGCCAGCTTGTGCAGCAATGGTGCCACACAGTGGCTTTGTGGAGAAGTGGACAGTAGGAAAACGTGAACTGGGCTGGTTCAACTCTCCCGCAAAAATGGTAACATTTGGCAAAATGCTACAAGGGGCTACCTATAGCCACCCTCATCCCCCCACTTTCACTAGAATCTCATGGTCACCCCTTGATAAAGGGACTCCTCCGCCTACAAAGTCCCTAGGGAAAGAGAGGGGTGTTGCCTGCAGATTCCCTGGGGTCAGGGTCGGCCTGCTCAATTGCCCTGGGCTTTTCTAAATGTCCTCCCTCCCTCCTCCTTCTCTCCCTAATAATAATAGCCTATTTAGGTAAGACAGGGCAGGAGCCATCGGAAGTGCCTTACAGGTCCTTGTCTAGTACCTACTGTGTACTAGGCCCTGGAAGACAAGGCTGCAAGTCAGAGAGGGTTGTGAGCCCCACAGGGAAGGTGCAAGTAGTAGCAGAAGCACCGGATAGCATTCTGGAATCTCCCATGTCCACTCACAATGCACTGAAACATTCACCCAGGGGCCACCGGCCATGTCCACGGGCCAGATCCCAGAGCTCAACTGCCAGGTGCCCAGATGATGAGCTGACGGACCAACCATTGTTCATAGTTTATCAGTGTTCTTTTTTTTTTTTTTAAAGATTTATTTATTTATGCATACAAGAACTGGGCTACAGGCCAGATATGTGGGGAGTGAGAGGATTCACCAGAGACAGAGTGGGGAGCGGAACGGGTAGATGAACGAAGTACATTGCTGAGGGGAGCAGCGAGCGGGTTATGCTGTGCCATGTGGGTCACCTTCCTGACCAGGGATCGAACTCATACTGCAGTAGCTATGATAGCTTCAGAACACTGTGGGTAACCCCTTGCACCACCAGGGAGTTCATGGTTTATCCTTTGTTAATGGCTGAAGATAGTCAAAAGGAGAATATTTCATGACATGTGAAAAGTATATGAAATTCAAACCTCGGTGCCATTCCCAGAGTTCTGTTGGAACCACTGTCCTACTCAATTAGCATTGCCTGGCACGAGAAGGACAGAGTGAGTAGTTTTGAGAGAGACCGGATTGCCCCCAGTCTCTAAAATATTTATGATGGGGCCTCCCTGGTAGTGCAGGGGTTCAGTCTCAGCACTGTCAAGCTATCCGTAGCCACTGCAGCACAAGTTCAATCCCCAACAGGGAGCTGACCCACATGGCACAGCAGACCTCACCTGTCTTTCCTACTGCTCCCCTTAACAGTGTATTTCAGTCAATCCACCTGTTCTGCTCCCCACTCTGTCTCTGGTGAATCCTCTCACCCCCTGCACCTCTGCCCTTGTGTGCATAAATAAATAAAATCTTAAAAAAAATATTTACCATCTGGTCCTTCACAGGACGTTTGTGAGCTGACCCCGGCAGCAGAGCTGGAGACAGATCTCCAGGCCAACTGCCCCACAGCTGCTCCCTGGTGAGCAAACCCCCTGGGGGCCAGTCCTGCCTCACCGTTACCCCAGCTTTGCTGGTGTCAGCTACTTATACCTCACCATCCAAGGGCAGAAACACCACAGCAGGCCCCAACCCCTGTCATTTCCCTATAACACCCATGAGAAAAACAATCCCCGCAGACATGAGTCGACCTGTTTTCACTCTCTTGTGTTTTGCTCAATGTGGCGGTTTCTAAGAACGACAGCATTCAGTTGGATGACCGGTATCCTGAATTCTGATCCAGCGGTACAAAAGAAGAGAACTGAGGCCCTGAGAGGCTGAGTCACGACACATCAGTGGTAAAGGGGGACTTGAACCCCACAGTCCTCCTGCAAAGCCAGCGCCTTTGACTCAAGCAAGTAAACAAAGAACATCCTCCACTACAAAGTAGCTGTAAGAAAGTCAGAAAAAAAAAAATGGATTTTTTTTTTTTTTGGCTATATGGCCACTTGTGGCTTAAAAACATCTAGGTAGCAAATCCAGTCCCCCAAAGTTTTCTCTTTCTGGCTTTTCTGCTGGTTGTGCTGGAACCCCAGTGTTAAAGTGATTAGGAAACTGCTTAATCGGTCTACTCCACACCTCAGAAGCGTCAAAGTCATCATCGTTTGCAGGTGGGGAAACTGAGGCCCATAGAGCATGAGCATCCTGCCCTAGACCCATTGAAGGCCTTCCTGCTCTAAGGCATTGCCCATTTTAGCAGCTCACCACGTGGAGACAGGTGTGTGGAGGATGAGGAGGGAGGATGGAACCGGGGAGGTGGGGGAGGGGGAAAGAAATGAAGGAGGAGGAGGACTGGGAGGGGGAAGAAGGCCAGGAGGGGAGGAGGGCTAGCAGGGAGGAGGGGATGGAGGACTTGGAGGGGAGGACTAAAGGGGAGGAGAACTTGGAGGGGAAGGAAGAGGACTCAGCTTCGACCCCGCCGCCCGCCCAGCATACCTGCCAGAGGTAGACAAAGCAGACGATGATCCAGATGATGGGCAGCCACAGCCCGTTGAGAAAAAGGATGCTATCGGCCAGCCGCTGAACGTCCACAGACACAAGGTTCACCACGTCCCCTACTGGGCTGGCCTTTCTGGAACTGCTGGACAGAGTCAGGACCTGGGCAGGGCAGGAGGAACAAAGCCTGAATTGGAGTATGGACCTGGCGAGGGGCAGGCCGGGTGGCCCTGGGGCACTGGCAAGAGCGAGCTCGCAGACCTGGGTCCGCAGTGGTCCTCGTAGCCTCGCCTGCGCAGGGCTCTGGGCCTCTGAGCCTCACCCACTCACCTGCAGAGGGCCTAGGAGAGTCTCCTGAAGCACTGGAGCAATAATAACAGCACAGCACCTCAAGTCTCTGGATTCACGCTGCCAGGGGCGTCGTTTGCTGAGGCCCAACTATGTGTGGGGCACTGTGCCACGTGAAGTTTCACTTTCTATGAGCAGGTACTGCTGTATCTCCTTTTTTTTGTTGTTTATTTTTAAAGATTTATTTATTCATGCATACAAGAACTGGGGTGCAGGCCAGAGGTGCGGGGGTGGGGGGGGTGAGAGGATTCCCGAGAGACAGAGTGGGGAGCAGAACAGGCAGATCTACAGAAATCCACTGCTGAGGGGAGCAGCAGGGCGACAGGAAAGGTCTGCTGCGCCATGTGGCCAGGGATCGAACTCATGCTGCAGTGGCTGCGGATTGCTTCATAGTGCTGTGCTTTAACCCGTTGCACCACCAGAGAGGCCCCTGTATTTCCTTCTAGGGACATATTTCAAACTAAAGTGCATGGATTAAAGGTGCCATATATTTAAAAAAAATTATTTATTTATTTATATAGGAACTGGGGTATAGGCCAGAGGTGCCAGGAGTGAGAAGATTCCCCAGAGACAGAGTTGGGAGCAGCATAGGCAGATTTACTGAAATACACAGTTGAGGGGAGCAGCAGGATGACAGGAGAAGTCTGCTGTGCCATGTGGGTCAGCTCTCTGGCTCAGGATTGAACTCGTGCTGCAGTGGCTGCTGATAGCTTGATAGCACTGAGACTTTAGCCCCTGTGCCACCAGGGAGGCCCAAAAGTGCAGAGAGACTGTTCTGTCCCTAGTGGTCCGATGTGACCTTGGAGTGATAAGGGCAGGGGACAGTGGCCCGAAGTGTAACAGCCTGTAAAGGAGGTGGTCGGGGTATGAGCTCTGGATTGGCTGGTTTGCATGTGCAAGGTGTGCTCCCAGGTGAATCATTTACTACGCCAGGAATCCGCTGGCCTTGGCAAGAGCAGTCCCTCCTGGCTCAGCGCACTCCAGCAGGCAAAGCACCAGATAACAAAATATAAAAAATCGCGGGAATCTAGCAGCAGACGGTAGAGCAGGGTTTGAGGTCTTCAGGAGGCTTCTGGAAGAGCAGGGACTGGGAGGAGCAACGTCTTCAGCCTCTCGGTCTCAACTTGGGGACTAGCAAGGCTGGACAGGCCACACGTGGCCTCAGAATGCCCTGGGGACAGCGGGCAGGACTGCCCACTTGGCCATTCCAGGCCTGTTCCCTTGCCCCGATAGCCCCCCGGGTCACAGCTCAGGTGGGAGAGAGTGAGACTCGGAAGGGGCGGGGTTGGCCTGGGCCAGTGCTCCAGACCCCTCAGGAGTGAGTTCCTGGGCCCTGAGAAAGCCCCGCTGCGGCTGCACCACTGTGCTTTGACAGAATCCAGCCAGACGCAGTTCGGCGTAGGCCAGGGCTCTCTGCACCGCAAGCACATTGCCTGCTACCAGAGCTGGAGTCCACGTTGCCTCTCTGTCCTCAAGGGGATGTGAAGTTAATCACATGAAGAACTGAGGAAAGGGCTACTGGAGGTGACCTTGGAGCTGGACCCCAGGCAGTGGGAGGCTCTTAGCCCCTCCCAGCCCTGAAATGCACTCTGCCCCGGGGCCCTGCTGCATGCATGGGGTACTTCAAGGACTACGCAGCCTGGAGAGAGTGATGTGGACCACCTGGGGGGGGGCACAGGACCGAATCCCATTACGGCCACCATATGAAGAGTCTGTGGGCGGTATGGGCATGTGGGCATCTTTTTGCCTTGCAGGCCCCAGGACAAGCCTCAAGGTAAGTCCTCTTACTTATTAAAACCACCCAGACATCCATCTGGAGCGATCTGCATTTCTCCTTGTCTTTCTTTGCACCCTGTAAATGGTGTCAGTTTTAGACTTCACCTGGGGGGAGCTCCTCAGGGTACAAACCACAGGTGCCTGGACAGTGGGAACAGTAAGTGCAAAGGCCCTGTGGTGGCAGGGTGCCTGGTTCCTGGTTTATTGAACAGGAGACCTGTGTAGCTGGGGGCGGGGAGGAGGGTGAGCAAAAGGAGGAGGTCAGGAGATGCCAGGATCAGATCATGCAAGGTCTTACAGGTATAAATAAGGTGAAATTGTAGTAGTAAGAACAACTACTAGGAAAGTAAGAAATAAGCTCATTTTCAGGTACAGATCTCAGCATAATGTTTGTGTGTAGATTAGGATAGGATGGAGATAGGGAAAGGCCCACACCTCTCCCTCGGGCTCACCTTTCTATACACCAGGCCGGTCATGGCTGTTCGGAGCCTCATCTGCAGCACCTTGAGTCTGTACACGTGCTGCTGCTCGAACAGCGTTTGCAGGCAGGCGGTGAGGAACATCAGCACTGCCAGGAGATAGCCGTTCCAGGCTGGGGTCTTGGGGTCACCTATAAACTCCAGAAAGAGGCTGTGGGAGAGGGAGGGAGAGGGTTTACAGCTTGTGAGAGCCTGGCATGTCTTGAGGGTCAGAGGATGTCCTAATAGGCTAAGTCACTGCCATTGTTTACTACACTCCTCTTCAGTGTGACTTTGCAGCAATGATAATCAAGAGGCAAGTTTTTATTTCCAGCTGTTATGGGCTAAGTATTCCCACAAAAATTGCATGTTGAAATCCTAACTCTCAGTACTTCTGAATGCAGGTGTATTTGGGGATCAAGCCTTTAAGGAGGTGACTGAATCAAAAGGCCCCTTGGGTGGGCCCTAATCCAGTCTGACTGGTGTCCTTAGAAAAGGAAATGTGGACACACAAGGAGACACCAGGGATTCACATACACATACAGAGGAAGGACCAGCTGGGGTCACGCCAAGAGGGTGGCCATCTTGAACCCAGAGGAGAGGCCGCAAAAGAAACAAACTTGAGGGCCCTCCCTGGTGGCGCAACTGGTTAAAGCGAAGCACTAAGAAGTGATTCACAGCCACTGCAGCATGAGTTCAATTCCAGGCCAGGGAGCTGACCCACAGGGCGCGGCAGACCTCTCCTGACTGCTCCCCTCGGCAGTGTACCTTGTCAATCTGCCTGTTACACTCCCCACTCTGTCTCTGGTGAATCCTCTCACCCCTCACACCTCTGGGCTCTACCCCAGTTCTTTTATGCCTAAATAAATAAATCTTTAAAAAAGAAAGAAAGAAAGAAAGAAACCTTGAACTTGGACTTCCAGCTTCCAGAACTAGGCACTTCTTTATGGCAACCCTGGCTGACTAACAGGGGGCACCTTGAATCCGCACTGGCTGTGCAGCCAGCCAAGAAAACACAGTGGAGGTGAAACTGGACTAGCTCCAAGCCTACCCCTGGGAAAACAGAGGAAGGACAGCTTTTGGGCCAAGTCTTGGCACAAGCAGCCCTGTGAAGAGGTGGAGCCAGCCTCTTGGGGCATGAAAGACCACATGGAATCGAAACACCCCTCCTAGCTAGGATCAGCCTATCCCCAACCAGCCTCACAACTGACACAGGAAGGAAACCCAGCCAAGGAAAGAAGAACCGCCAAGCTGAGCCCAATCTGTTTCAATGACCCATAAAATCATGGCCTAAATGGGTGGTCTTATACCCCTCTCATTTGGGGTGTTTTTTATACAGCAGAAGCTAACGGATGCAGATGGATTAGCTTGCACTCATGTTTCCTTCTTTAGGAGTTACTTTCACTTTTTTTTTCCCCCTTTCTCAGGATCTGTTTCACACACCCTCCGGAGGGCCAGGCAGAGGCAGGAGAGTGGCAGCGACCCTGGCTCTGGAAGGACACCATTAGGGGAGCACCATCCTTAAGCAAGGCACCACAGCCAAGACCCACCTGAGGAGCTTGGGGACCGCAAACCTGAAGACATCACTGATGATCATGCTGAGCGTGGCCAGGAGGAAGGTGGACCGGAACACCCGCCAGATGGCCCTCAGTAGTGGACCCCTCTTGCTCCCCTCATGCTGTAGGAAGGCCTTGGTCTCTGAGGCCTTCACAAAATGGCTTCCTTCCCTCTGAAATGCTGTGGCCTCCGTGTGCCTTAGAGGAGAGGACAGAAGGGCTCTGGGTCCTGGCAAGAGACTGAGTGTCTGTGTCTCCCCAGAGTCATATGTTGAAACCCAAAGGTGATGGTGTCAGCACAGGGGGCCTTTGGGAGGTGACTAGGACATGTGGGTGCAGCTGCTGTGAGTGGGATTAGTGACCTTGTAAGAGACCCCAGAAGCTCCCTTCTTTCTTCCGCCTGCCTCCACCCCTATCTTAAGTGGCCCTTCTGTTTCTTGATGTGGCTTCTCTAGTACAGCTTCCCTCTGGGAGCCTCAAAGTGACCTCTCCTTGTCAGGGTCTTTCTGGAGCCTCAAAGCACTCTCAGAGCAAGGTTATCTTAAGTCTAGTCAGTTCATGACTCATGAAATCCGTGGCAGGCAGGGGACTGTGGCTGTGAACCCGAAAGAGGGGGGGTGTTATCCTTGGGGCCCAAAGATAAGCTCGGGGACTGAGCAGCAAGCCAGCCAGCTCCATCCTTCACATCCTTCAGCTCCACACTCACCTCTGGGCAGCTCTGTGGTTGCTGGTCCACTCCCTTTGGAGCTGAGACACGATTTCTTCCGAGGAGTTTTCCCACCCAAGCGACCAGATGTCTTTCGGTCCCAATAGCCTCCTGTAACCTTTCCAGACCAGCCTGTAAGAGAGGACCACAGGGCAGGTGCTTCCTGCCACTGCCCTTCAGCATGCAGGCCTGGTACTTGTGTGACCCTGGGGAAGCCACGCTACCTCCCTGCAGCTCTGCTGGCCACTGGTAACTAACCTAATCTCCCCCAACATGTACAGGGTCCTTCTCAGTCTATAGAGAGCACCTCATTGGGTTCGCACACGGGACTCTGCGGTAGATTGCTAGTGACCTGTTGTGCAGCCAAGGATGAAAATAGAAGCTCAGAGAGATTAAGTGATCTAATCAAGGAACCATCGATGTGGGAGGGGAAATAAATCTCCCTAGAAATGAGAAGTCCAGGGTGGAAGACTGTCATCATGAAGGAAAGCTGAACTCCTCCTTCAGCTTTAGATGTGCTCATTTGCGTCTCACTCACCCCTTTACCCATATGGCCTCAGGACCTTCGCACATGTACCCTGCTTAAAGTTCTCCCTGCTGCTCCTCACCTCGCTACTCCTACTCATCCTTTACCTCTGGACGTAGAGCCAGTTTCCTTGGCAGCCCACTGAATGAGCTTCCAGTTCAGCTAGATGCTTCCATTATAAGTTCCCGTAGTTTCCTAAGGTTTTTATTCTAAAATGCTCGCTGTGTAATGATTATTTACTTCTTTAGTCTGGCTATATTGATGCAGAGTCTTTCTCTTCCATTGGATGAGGCCAGTGGGGTAATTGCCCTTGTGCTCTCTCCTCTCTATCTTTACCTCCTGACAAGAGCACAGGTGATTGGTCAAAGGAAGATACTTCCCAGCCCTGTGACCTTGGGCACATCACTTCCCACCCTTGGATCTCAACTGTCTCAGCTTACAGAGTGCTTCCCCGTTTTAGGCTGCTATGTAAGCTGCCTGGAGTTGGCATATTCACAAGAAGTTAGATTCTATAGCCTTCCCTAGCAAGAGTCCTGTTCTTCTGTTGTCTTTAAGCTTGTGAAGGACAGCAGGAAGAAGGTCTTGTTTGAAGCTGGCATTGAGTCCCTCGCTGACACTTTCCAGGCTTGTTTTTCTAACAGATCAAACTCAGGTGAACGAATGATCTACAAATTTGCTAATACTGACTTACATGAGACTAACACATAGACTAATACTGCTTGGTTTTCACTGAAATTAATTTTGGAGTTCTACATGGCAAGGGATTCTGAGGATTTTCCTGATTTCTGGCAATGTCAGAAAAGTTTGCTTAAAAAAAAAAAGGCATGCTAAAGCAGAAAAGCAAGTTCATTGGCAGAAATAAAATTAAGTAACTAGAGCATGGGTGATACCCTATAAAGGCAAAATGCTTAAAAGATGATCCATACCAGGGAGAAAAAATAATAATGAACAATTATATTCCAGAGACATTTTACGGGGGTGGAGTGGAGAATGGGATCAAAAAAGGGGGTGGGGGAAGGATCACTGGACTGTGGTGATGGCACACAGGTGATTTGGTGATGGGAAGCTCATGGGGGTTACAACTGAGATGGGAAAAGGCACAAAATGATGAAAAATAAACTATTATAGTAATAAAAAAAATAGGGAGAAAAAAAAGATGGTCCATAGATGCCTAAGCCTGGGGACAGCATGCTGGGTCCTGAGCAGTTTTTAGCCCACTTTTGTGCTCTTTCCACATGTCCACACCCAGACTCTCCTGTTCTACATTTATTTAAGAACCACAATGTATATGTAACACTTACGATAGGCCACAGGTCTGAGTTCAGACCCATGCTCAGAGCTTCATCAACTTTGTCTCATTTAATCCTCACAACCTTATGAGACAGACACGATCATTATCTTCATTTTACAGGCAAGAGATCAAGGCACAGAGAAGTAGGGTCACACCGCCAGGAAGCGGTGGGCCTAGGATTTACACCTCACAGAGGGGAAAGCTGATGTGGTTGCTAAGTCCAGTGCCAAGATGCAAACCCAGACCTCACTCCAATGAATGGGAAGGGGATGTAGATGCCATAGACACTAAAATCTGGAAAGTTCTGAGACTCAGGTGGAGAAAGCCTGACTGACCTTGGAAGGACTGGGAGGAAAACTTATTCATGGGGAATAAGAGCAGCAAATTCAGGTGGCAGGTGACACTGTCCAAGCCCCATCCCTGCCATTTGACTTACCCAGAAACCCACCAGAATGTGACCTTGGAGGGGAAGGAAGCACCAGCCTCTGGACATGGGTTCTATAAAGAAAAAATATGGGGAGGTCTTAGTCTCATATTTCATGCCAGTGTGTGCGGGAGGATCAAGGGCATAAGACAGGAAGAATGGCCCCCATGCTTAGTGCCAGCTGTGCCAGCTGCACACTGAGGAGTGCTGCCTGCTATTGGAGAGAGGCACCCAAGAGCTTGGTGCTTCCTCACAGGCCAGGTAAAAGGGGTTGGGTCAAAGGTCTGGCAGCTCCCACAATCCAAGAGCGAACAGCTGCTCAGAATGACTTTATTAATACTAAGACAAAAAAGTTCTTAAAGCAAGGACCATGCATGGCATAGACAAAAACTTGCTTAATAATATCCCTTGGTGAAGGTGGCAAGGAAGTTCCAAGGGATCTGTCCTGAGATTTTGCCAGATGGTCCAAAATATTTGCACGGAAGTATGCTTTTAGTCAACAGGCATGAGAGTGTTGGCATCAAATTTTTTGTTGTTGTCATCTTCATAGGAAAAAGATAGTCCTGTTATAGCTTTATCTTGATTATTCAAGCAGCTCTGCATCTTTTTAGATGATCTCAAATCAAGTGTATGTCCTTGGGGAAGTCTCTGTTGATCTCAGATTAGTTCAGTGTCATCTGTTGTAAATTCTCATGGCCTCATGAACTTTTCCTGCAAAGCGCTTGCCCCAGTTGTAATTTTCTGTGCATTTGTGTAACTATAGGATCAATGTTGGTTCCTCTAGTTGGCTGCTGGCTGCATGAACCCAGGGGCCTCATCTGCATGCCCACCAGATCCTTAGCACCTAGCTGGGGCATGGAGTTGAGGTTGGCAAACTGTGGTTCTGGGCAAAATCTGGCCCCATTGCCTGTCTTGGTAAACAGAGTTTTGCTGAAACACAGCCATACTCCTTTGTTAACATATTGTCAGTGATTGCTTTTGTACTATAGTAATAGAGCTGAGTGTTTGCCACTGAGGCCATCTGACCCAGAAAGTCTATAGTATTTTCTTTCCTGCCCTTGACCAACTCATGACAGACAGTAGACAGTAGACAGAACATTTTGCTGAATGACAAAAGGAATAAAAATTCAAGACCCATGATCTAGTTTAACTCCCTTTGGTCATCTAGGGAACATGAGAGTAGAAGTGGGAGAAGAATAAGGGAGGCAGCCCACTTACCGACTTCTGGGGGTGTTTAGGGAAGAAGGGAGATTGGTCAGCAAGGCAGGACAGCAAAAACTGGGCCACTACCAGAGCCAAGTACAAGTAGGTTGACAGGTGGCGGAAGGGGTCGCTCTGAAATCCCTGTGGGACAAAAAGCAGAGAGGTTCCATGAGTCAGCTCAGGCAAGGTGCCTATCTGGGGCCTGTGAGGAGGGAGCAGAGGCTGGGCCGAGGAGATTTGTTAGGAGGGGGAAATGTTGAGGCTGAGCATGGATTCTGATGTCAGGAACAGCACCCAAGCAGGGGGCCTGTGTCTCTGCCTTCCTGGCTGTCCATACGGGTGATCAGCCGAAGAGTTTCCCTTTGCCAGGTAACAACTGGTCAGAGCAGCTGGGACATGATTTGAAGGGACACTGCCTTTCTCCTGGTGCCGCAGAGGGAATTGTTTCTCTCCTCCAGCCCCCCACGCCACTCTCCCACCTGTGGCCTCTCGCCCAGTGTTCTCTAGCTTGAGACAGGAACTGGTCTTACTGCGCATTTACTCTGCTGTGGGCCCACGCACTGTCTCATTAAGTCTCTCTCTGCTCTTAATCCCAGTCAGGATTCACTTTTTGTGTTTTCCCTGTGGGGAAACCACAGGTTCCAAGGAGTGATAGTACTTTGCTCAAGGGCACACAGATGATCTGATCCAGATCATGAGTTTGTGCATTGAACTATGAAATGATTGCTCTGGGGCTGCTGCCACTTCTGGCCAGAGAAACATTTCATGGCCCATGCTCAGGCGTGTGCTTTATGCAGAAATGACTCCTTCCAGGGGTGGGCAGGTGGCTGAACTCTGACCTTCCAGGGGAGTATGTTCCATCCAGTCCTCTACTCCTGTGTTGGGAATGGACACAGGACCCCCACCAGGCCAGGGTGAGTCCATCTCCTTGCCACTCATCTAGAACGAAGCTAACACGCAGAGCCAAGAGACATGGAGTTCTTTGCGCCTGGACCAGCTGCACCCCAGGATCCTATGTGTACCTGCTACATGCAAGAGCGAAGACATCCCCGTGGGTTTTTTTTTAAGATTTATTTTATTTATGCATACAAGAACTGGGGTGCAGGCCCAGAGGTACAGGGGGTGAGAGGATTCCCCAGAGTGGAGAGCAGAACAGGCAGATCTACTGAAATACACTGCTGAGGGGAACAGTGAGGGGAGACAAGAGAGGTCTGCTGCACCGTGTGGGTCACTACCTGGCCAGGGATCGAACTCATGCTGTAGTGGCTGTGACAAGCTTCACAGTGCTGCACTTTAACCCATTGTACCACCAGGGAGAGCTCACCCTGTGGGTTTTCCCCCCTTAAATTAGTGTAAGTTAACTTTTTGTGACTCAAAACAGAGCCCTAATTTCAAATCACAATTCCTCTGTTTATTTTTATCATTTCCACCCCCCCACCCTGATAATTGACAATTTTATACTCCAACAACATTTGGAGCCACTTTCCCCATTCTACCATTTTTACCATTGCTTCTAAGGAAAGTTTACCCTGAATTTGGTGCAATGTAGCGTTACTATTTGGTTCAAGAAATGATCTGGGGCTATATATCCATATATATTTTTTTCTTTTTTTTTTCTACTTCATTCTTCATTTTGTACATTTTTTTTTTTTGTCTTGGTTGTAATCCCTGTGGGCTTCCCACCACCAATATGCAAGAGGTTTTCAACTGGGATAATTTTACCCCTTGGAGGACTTTGGACATTGTAGACATTGTCCTCCCCAAAGGGGGGGTGTTTCTGGCATTTAAGTGGGTGGAGGCCAGGGAGGTACAACACCCTGCAATACACAGGGAAGCTTTTCCCACCAATAGAATTATCCTGCCCAGGCCCTCCCTGGTGGCGCAGCACATTGGAGCGCTGTACTGCGAAGCTAAGCCAAGCTGTGACTGCTTCAGTGCGAGTTCGATCCCTGCCCCGGAGGTGACCCACATGGCACAGCAGACCTTTCCTGACTGCCCACTGCTCCCCTCAGCAGTGCACTTTGTCAGTTGGACTGTTCTGCTCCCACTCTGTCTGGTGAATCCTCTCACCACCCCTGCACCTCTGGCCTGTACCCTAGTTTTGTATGCACAAATAAATCTTTAAAAAGAAAAGAATTACCCTGCCCAAAATATCTGGAATGCTGAGGTTGAGAGACCCTGGCCTAGGCGATCTGATATTCTCCTTTTTGCAGATTAATGATCCATCATGACTCCCAGCATGAAAATGCTTCATGTCAGGAAGCAGATACATGGGTGTGAGTGTGTGAATGTGTGTGTACAAGCAGTGTGTAAATACATGCGGGGAGCAGGGGTGAGGGTGAGAATGTGAGAAGAGGGAAGCGTACATATCGATTGGGAGTGTGCTCAGGGTGCCTGTGCCGTGCAGGTGTGGCAGATGTGTGAGTGTGTGTGGCCACGGGAGTCTGGTCTGTTTGTGCTCAAGACATGTGTGGGCTTGAAGGCAGGATCACAACGGAGTGGCATCAGTGTGAGTGGGTGTGTACCTCTGTGTGTGTGAGGTGTTTTGGAATCTTTGGTTGTGGGATGCATGAACATATACATGCATGTCTGGTGTGTAAGTAAAGTGTGCGACGAGTAAAGTGTGCAAGACAACGGGAATGTGTGTGGATAAAAAAATGTACGGCGTGATGGACACTTTTAGGTGAGCGGCTCGTTTGAGCTTAGTCATGGGATGCGTCTCTGTGTAGAGAATAAATGAAGAAAGGAGGAAACATGGACCCTTGCAAGGCCTGCGACGGCCATACTGGCTTCCCCAGATGGCCCAGACCTGCACTTACCCCTTGAGAGACCTGCTGGGCGATGCTGGTAGCTGGAAAGACAGAGCAGAGCAGCCAGAATCCAAAGAGCACGCCGGATGTTTGGACCCCCTTCTTCCTCTCCATGTGGATCACAAACACAGCCAAGCTCTGGACAAGAGTCAAGGCGGGGAGGACTCTTGGGTGGGGGGCGGGAGGGCAGAAGAGGAATACAGAAGGGAGGCGTCCCGCTCGGCCCCACACCCTGCACCAGAGCAGGAGATGCTGCAGCAAGCCGGTGAGGCTGGGGGTGTTACCATGGTGGTGAGCCACACAGTGGGGTGAATGAGGAATTCTGGCGCCTCAGGCATTCCCCGCTGGATTCTCCAAAGAGCAGTGGACACGCTGGAGGTGCCCAGGAGTATGAGGGCAAACACAAGCACCTGGAGAATAGGTTTCGGTAAGGCGGTGAGTGAACAGAAAGGTGACAGCAGACTGGACAAGGACCCCACATCCATTTGGATGGTGGCTCTAGGTGGGGCTCTGGACAATGTCAATGTCATAACTTAACAAGTGCAGAGGTGACGGGTGGGTTAGACAGTTAGGGGGTATCGAGGAAGGATCTTGACCTGGAAATGTCAAGCAAGTCATGCATCTTGGGGCCCTGAACCAACATGGTGTTTTCCAGATGGTGGGAGACACTCCCATAGGGCACAGGAGTAATGACCTTGGGGCCAAAGGAACCATGTGCAACCGAATTTACCCACTGGGGTGAAGCTATACCCTCCTCAAGGCTCTTTGAGTCCCTGCTGTTAAATGAGGAGATGATCCCTGTTGGTCCTCTCTAGCTGTGTGTCTCTCTGAACAAGAGGGAGCAAGAATGTGAGTGTTGCCATGCAGCAGAGGAGGCCAGACTGGGGCATCACTTTGGGACACCTGCACTTAATCTAAAGTTGGGATTAAGTGCACTGTCCTACAGTGGCTGAGTTTGGCTGTTTCCTATGGCCTATGAGCTAAGAGTGGTTTGGATACTTTTCAATCGTTGAATAAAACTCAACAACAAAAAAAATTCAATATGTCACAATGTTTGCAAATGATGTGAATTTCAAAATGTAGTAATTATAAATAAAGTTTTATTGAAGCACAGTCCTGTCTGTTTGCTGTTGTCGGAGGTTGCTTGCCTGTAGAATGGAGAAGTTGGGCTTTACGTTACCTGCAAAGCCTCAAATGTGTGCCCTTTAAGGCAGAGAGTGCTCACCCCTGCATAAGTGCTTGGCAATGGAAGGAAAATTAATTGACACCCATGGGAACAAATGAATGCATGCATGAGTGAATGGGGATAGAAATGAATGAACCTTGAAGAATATTCGCGTAGAAGTTTGGAGAAGGGGATAGACGAGAGGAAAGGCAGTACTTACCTAATACACCGAAATTAACACAATTGTAACAACTGCTCTAGTTCTTCTAGAGGTGGAAACCTACACGCCAATGCATAACTGTGAAAACTTTTTAAAGTCTCATCCTAGTGTGGGACCACTGGGGTACACCCCAGGAATACACACTGTACACTTTGGGGGATGGCAGGTTAGGGTTCCAGAAACTGTACAGGGCTATGTGTGTGGGGGTGACATGGAGGCAGATGGGAACTCTGTAGCCTCTGGAACACCCCTCTGTTTGATGAACAGGTGCTATTCTTGCCCCCTGCCCCCCGAGTGCTCCTTGAAAGGAGGAGTATTTACTTTGGGATCTCCCCACCATTGTCTGGCTCCAGAATCCCAAAGGCAGGATCTACCATTTTGGCCTTGAAGAGTGGGGACATCCGGATGTAGCCCTTGCCATGGCGGTGGAGGTAGAGGAGGTAGATGGGGCCGAGGACCCAGAGGTACAGGGGGGGCACCCACACTCCTACTGTCCTCAGGAAGCACAGGCTCAATAGGTGGGCAGCAGCAGGCTCAGATTCCGTTTGGTTCCAGACCTGAGGAAACAGCAGGATGCCCTTATGATGGTATAGCACAGGGGTCCCTGAGTCACCTGCTTGGAAGGCAGGCAACTTTTTGGATGTCCTCCCCAACATTCACATGAAAATATAGCAATGGGTCCCTCCCTGGTGGCGCAATGGATTAAAGTGCTGCACTGTGAAGCTAGTTGCAGCTGCTTCAGGGCAAGTTCTATCCCCGGCCAGGGAGCTGACCCACAGGGCACAGCAGACCTCTCCTGTCTCGCCTGCTGCCCCCTCAGCAGTGTATTTCAGTAGATCTGCCTGTTCTGCTCCCCACTCTGTCTCTGTTGAATCCTCTCACTGCCCTTGCACCTCTAGCCAGTTCTTATGCATAAATAAATAAATCTTTAAAAAAAAAGAAAATACAGCAACGACTCTGGTGTGCCTTCCTAATGATCCACTCCTTTAATCCCAACATCAACCCTAAAAGATAGATGCAGTTATCATATTGCTTTGGCAGTTGTGCATGATGAGGTCCAAAGAGGTTAAGTCACTTGATGGTTGTGACCCAGCAGGAAAGTGACAGTGTTGGAGTTGGAACCACGATGGTTGGGTCCTGGAGCCTGCAAGACCCAGACTTCATGGTGAGTGCTGGCATGGACGGTCACATAAACCTTACAACACCTTCAGAGGTAGATGCTACTGTCCCATTTCACAGGCCCAGAAATGGAGGCATGGAGAGGGTGACAGCCTCTCCAAACAAATAGGAGGTGACAGAACTGGTTTTCACAAAGGCCTGTTGGACCCCAAAGCCTGCTCTACTGGGGGTGTTTATCTGTGATTCTCCACTCAGTCCCTGTGCCAACCTGCTCTAGCCCTGGAAGAAACTACGGTAGGAAGTTCAGAGGGCACAGGTGATTTAGCTCCCTCCCTACTGTGTTATGGCCTTCCCACCTCCACCAGTTTCACCACACACCTGCTGTGTGAACCCCAACCTCTCTGTGCCTCAGTTTCCTCCCCTGCAAGCGGGGGCTAGTAACAGAATCTACCTCTGATGGCTCCATTAGATGAGTTAATAACTGAGTTGAGAGCATGCAAGGATGGTGGGCACAGAGTAAGCCTCAATTAACGTGGACTATTATTATTGTCTTAGGATCCTGACCCCTGAATGCCTGGGAGTTTGCAACCTTAACTCCCCACCCCCACTGCATGAGCTCCACCCCGCAGAGTCCTTTGCTAAGAGCCAGTTGAGAAAGGAAGCCAGAGAGGTGGCAAAGGTAGGGATTCCTGAGCTTGTGCAAACAGAAGTTTAAGCACCCCATGCCTGGGAGGCCTGGAGGCCCCTTTAACTGGGCTCTGGGGGAGAGGGGTTCAGCTTGATTAAAGGGGTCATCCTGCCCCTCACAATTGGTCCTGCTGGCCTCTTCCCTTTTCAGGGACTAGAATTTGGGAGGTCTGTGCCCTCCCTAATATTGCAGTCAGCTAGCTAATAAACTCCCAAAAAGGAGGGGGGCACTCACCTCCCGGCTAGCACAGGGACCTCCAGGCGCGGCCATCAGGGAGCCAGTGGGTCACTCAGGAGTCTGTGGTCTGTGGGTCAGTCCTGGGCAGCCTCTTCCATAATGCTCTGGCCAGGGAAGGGGCAGGAGGGCCGACAGGCTGGCGGGGATTCGCGCTCAGGGATTTCCAGGCTGGGGGCAAGGTCCAGTGGCTGCATGCCAGGAGGGTGGGGCAAGAGGGGTGAAGCCCACACAGCAACCTGGTAGGGGATCCTGGAACCCCAGAAAGTGCCATGGCATTCCCCTCAAACTCTCCTGTCCCAGCAGAGGTGTCATCTCAAACTTTCAGAACACTTCGGACTTGGACTTGGCGACTGCAGGAATTTTAACCATGAAAACACGCAGCAGGGGTGTATTTGTGTAGCCTAGGGGGGAGGGGCACCTGGTTAAGGTGGACAAAGGACTGTCCATGGACTTCCCAGACCTCTAGGGTGATGGGAAGAGCTTAGGAAGATTACAGCTTTCCCACTCTGCCCCCATCTGAAGCAGAGTCTTCCCATGAAAACTTTTGCTAACTGAAGCAGCCTAAAGTGAAGACGCAATTACTGTTCATGTGTAAGGAAAAAAATCGGAGCTCTCCTAGATCCAAAATAGCAACTTAGCAAATCACACCACATAACAAACAAAGCCTAAACCAACACAAACATTTTGCAAAAGCAGAAGTGACATGATCAACAACACAGCCCAGAAACAGGGGAGTTCAGGGTGGGCCATTCTAGAAAGCTGCCTTTAAACAGTGGCTTGTCAACAAAGGCTTGAGGTTGTTTTTGCTTTCCCCCTTTTGTTATAAAAGCAAATATCCTCTTAGGATTTCCTTTAGTTAGTGAAAACAGGGATTAATGTCAGTCTTTTTTAAAAAGATGTGGTCGAATGTGAACTTTCATAGACAGCACCAATTATCTGCACTAATAAAGAGTGTAGCACAGTGGCCAGTCAGAAAATGCGCAGGAAGAGTGAGCTCTGTTAGCATTAGTATCACGTCATCCATAGGTTCCTAAACATTTGGCTCAAAGTCTCACTGTAGAAATATATGCCCTGGGAAAGAGGGTTGCTAAATGCCAAGTAAAAAAGTATGTGGGGCCCTCTCTGGGGGTGCAGCGGGTTAGGGCACAGCACTGCTAGCCCAGGTGGCTTCAGTGTGAGTTCGATCCCCGCCCAGCCCCGGAGCTGACCCACATGATGCGGCAGACCTCTCCTTACCTGCCTGCTGCTTCCTTCAGCAGCATATTTCAGTAGATCTGCCTGTTCTGCTCCCCACTCTGTCTCTGGTGAATCCTCTCACCACCCCTGAACCTCTGGCCTGTACCCCAGTTCTGTATGCACAAATAACCAATCTTAAAAAAAAAAAAAGTATATGCTGAAGCTGAGGGAAATGGGGAAGGAATCAAGTCATTTACCTTCCCCTCCTGAGTCTTAAGGTGTTCCCCCAGACACTTGTTCTTTCTGGGAAATCCTCTGTGTAACACACACACATATAGATAAAATGTTGGAAATGCACTGGCAGTGATTATGAGGCACCCCACTTTTGTTTTCTCTTCTTTTGTAAGGAGCATATCTTTCTGTTAGGATAAGAACAGAAGATTCAGTTGCTTCAGACAGACATCAGAGGTGACCACTTTGGACAAAGAATGAAAGTCCTCCTTGTTTTTCACTCTGCCTTGTGGCCTTTTGGGATCTTGTCCTCATATTTTATTCCAGCCTCCTTTGGGGCCTCCACAGTGTGGGTTCTGTGGCCCAATTTCCTTCTCTCTCTTTGAGTGCCCCTCAACCCTATCTGGCCCAGGCAGTATCTACTCAGTGTTCTTGCCTGGTCTTCTGGAAGAGTAGGAGAGCCTGAGTGTGGCTGTTCTTTTTTACATTTAATTCACCCCTATTTAGTAAAGATAGATCTGTTTATTAAAAATAGATGATGGGGGTCTGCCCTGGTGGCGTGGTGGTTGGAGTGCTGCACTGTGAAGCTCAGCCAAGCTGTAGCCACTTCAGTGCGAGTTCAATCCCTGCCCCGGAGGTGACCCACATGTCACAGCAGACCTCTCCTGTCTCTCCTGCTGCTCCCCTAAGCAGTGTATTTTGTTCATCTGTATGTTCTGCTCCTCACTCTGTTTCTGATGAATCATCTCACTGCTTCTGCACCTCTGGCTTGTACCCCATTTCTGTATGCATAAATAAATAAAATCTCTAAAAAAAAATAAAGATAGATGACGGAAATTATGGGAAGGTTCCAGCTTCCTCCCCCTCCTACCACCTTCTTCTTCCATTGGCATTGCCATAGCTCCAGTGCTTTATTGTTCTCTGCATTTGAAGATGCACTTGAGAATGGTGGGCATTTGAGGAGGAGTGGTCATGACATTAGAAAGACCACAAAGGGATTTAGCTGGAATGAGCCAAGGGCAAAAGCTCAGATACTTCAAAGCCTACTTACCAGTTTTCTGAAAAGCAGATGGTTGTGTGTAGAGAGACTTAGCCAAATCCCTTTTCTTCTCTGAGCTTCAGTGTCTGTGTCTTTTCAGTCTTTTCATTCTGGTATCTCCTAAACTGGTGGCTTTCAACCCTCTGCTGATTTGTTAAGACAAACCAGAGGCCACCTTTCAATTGTGGCTATAAATACAAATCCTAATAAATAAAACAATTATGTAAATAGTCTCTCTTTTTATTTGAACAGTTGACAGTCTTCTCGAGAAAGAAGGCAGACTGGAAAATCTACCACCAGATTGCTCATGACTGAGATCCTCCATGGGGGTGTCACTTGTCACACATGTAGCCACAGCAAAGACTTTGGCCAGAGTATAGTGTTAAATCCTTGAGATTTACTGTTGTCTATTGCTTACGTCTTAGCAAATTCTTGAGAGGAACTCTTTTTCTTTCTTTCCTCATTATTTAGAAACAAAATATGAAAACTACCCCAAAACTGCTTTTTTTTTTTGTAAAAAGGGAGCAAAATGGAATGATTTCAAAGATCAGTTTAGAAAGACAAATTTTGGGTCGATTTTGGTATGCCTTGTGGCTAAATCAGTCCACATTATGGTATGTATTTGGTCTTGGAATGAAATACAACAAGTCAATATTTGGACTGCTTTTTGGGCAAATAATTCTTCCTTTCAGCTTTCATTTGAAGTTAATATGACTGTATGCACTTCTTGCTTTGGGAAGAACTCTCACATATTTTTTTTTTTCTGTACTATTATTAAAGTCGCAAGTAAAATACATTTTAACTATATTAAAAAGATATGATACTGCATAGAAATGGCCTATCTATGGCTTAAAAGTGTTTATTGATCATTTATCAAGGGGGGAAAAATGCACCAATACACAAATTCTAAAAGGTTTTTTGTGATTATATATCACCTGTGAAATATGTCAGTTAAAAAGATTCGGGAAAGTTGCTGGCTACTCTCATGGACAATCTCAAGTCCCTTCCAGTTTGACTGACACCGAATTCCAAAGTGTTGCGTAAGTACGTGTGGGGGTTGGGGGGCTGGGACTTCCTTCAGGCCACTGCATCTGTCAGACTGAGGCCCCCGGAGTCCTCCAGGCCTCGAGGGGGCACAGACGGGCTGGTTTCCTTGTCGCGCATGCGCCGCAGATATCTTGTCAAGGGGGCGTGGGCTTGGGACGGGACGCGCACGCGCACTGGCGGCGGGGCGGTCTTGGGCTGTCAGCTTCTGAAGAGGAGGAAGCTACGGGCGGCGCGCTGTGTGAGGGGCGGGACCCGGAGGCCTGCGGAGGGTCGGGCGGCCGAGGCCGGGCCATGCGGGCGTCCCGGGGCGCGGGTCCGCTGGGGCGGGTGGCGGCGGCCGCCGCTGTGCTGCTGCTGCTGAGCTGTGTGGGGCCGGCGCGCGGCTCCGAGGACATCGTGGTGGGCTGCGGGGGCTTCGTCAAGTCGGACGTGGAGATCAACTACTCGCTCATCGAGGTGAGCGCCCGCCCCCGCGGTCCGCGCCGCGGCTGTGTGACCCGGGCCTGACGCTCGCCCTCTCTGGGCCGCTTCTGACACCACGCGGTTCAACTGCCCAACATTCTGGGAGTCCTCTCCTCTTTTAGGGCTCCGCTTTCTGCGGACTCCCCATATCTCGCTGAGCGGGAGAGGAGGGTCTCACGGTGGGGTCTGCCACCGATTGGGGGTGGGGGGGTCCTGGCTGTGGGTATGGGCGCCGGGCTGCAAGGGACTTTTATTCGGTGATGGCGGTTCATATAATTTTATCTGCTCACTCACACCCAAGGTCCCGCCCCGCCCCACCCTCAAGGAGACCACAGAGTCTTCAAGCCCAAAATCCAGATCCTCAGAATCCAGATCCAGGATGACCGGAACCCTGACAGTTCCCAGAAAGCAGATCCCAGATCTCTTAAAATTCAGTCTCAGAATAAAACCCTGATTCCAAATCCCCCAGAAAACCTAGACCCCCAGTTTTCAAAACTTAGACCTCAGATCTCTCAGGATCAGATCCGGGAAACCCAGATTTCCCCAACTCAGAGCCCCAAAAGGTCTGTCCACTTCTCCAGACCCCGTGGGATGCTTTTAGAGACCATTAATTTCCTTCCCAGGGATCCTGACCCAGTAAATCTTCTCGGAAGCCTCTGAGGTTGGGGGTCTGCACTTTTAAGCTCCCCCTAGCCTGCTTGGGTCTCCTTCCCCAGTGAGAACGCAAAGTTGCCAGCTGTCCTGATTGCTATACTGGGTAATTGTTGGAATTACACTAGAGATTTGTGCAGCAGCCCTTTTATTACCCTATAAAGCCCAATTATCAGCCTGGTAGAATGATGACCCAGCAAGCTTTTGTGAAGAGGGAGGGAGGCTGGTTGACAGAGGAGGTAAGAGTAGAAGGTCACTTGTCAGGGTAGAAAGGGCCTTGAGGGAGAGCCGGCGCTTCATTTTGGAGGGTCCTGATGATGGGGCAGAAGAGGATTTGAGAGGAAAAAAGGAAGAGGTTAGAAGCTGAGAATGCAAAAGAGAAGGGACTGGGTGGGAACTGAGACTCCACGGCAGTCTGAGATCTCCTTTCTTTCCATTCTAGGAGGGCTGCAGTCAAGACTTGAGCGTCTTAGAGCAAGTTGCTGAGGATTGGGGGAGGGGTAGGAAGTAGATTCCACACCCCACTAGCTCTTTGACCCTGGCTTGGCCCAATTTGTTGTCTTGAAAATGGCGTTGGAGAGAAGCATACCCAGTACCAGATGTTTCTTAAAGAAGAGAACTGTCACCATCAAGGCTTCTGAGCCATATTTTGGTCATAAGAAACCAGGTGTTTAGCGTTTATAACCCCCTGCCAGTAGCCGGGCTCCTAAGAGCTGCTGCGCCCCTGTGCCACCTCCTGGATGGCCTCCCAGCGAGTGGGCACAGGGTATTTCTTAAGTTGCCTTGAAAGGCTTTGCGTCTTAGAGTTTCCTGGGGCTTCACACAGAAAGTGAAGGAAGAGAAGTTAGAGGCAAACACTTAACAGTCACCTGAGGAGCAGTGAGCAGGTTTTGTGACCCACCATGAAGTGTGTTCGCTGAACTCTATCCAGATGGTGTGGAACATTCATTCTTTCATAATATCTGGTTGTGAAATCAGATATTTCATATCTGTAATGTATATTGCCATCCTGTGTCCTTATCTACACTTTATGAAAGAAATGTAAATAATCAAGATATTTCACAGTCATTTCTTTTTAAATTTTAACTTATTTATTCTTAAAAACTGGGGTGTGGCCCAGAGGTGTAGGGGGGATGTGAAAGGATTCACCAGAGACAGAATGGGGAGCAGAACAGGTGAATCTACTGAAATATACTGCTGAGCAGCAGGCGAGACAGGAGAGTCTGCTGTGCTCTCTTGCGCCATGTGGGTCAGCTCCCTGGCTGGGGATCAAACTGGTGCTGCAGTGGCTGGCAACAGCTTCATAGTGCTGAGACTTAACCCCTGTGCCACCAGGGAAGCTCCACAAACATTTCTTGATGGTTTTCTGTGTTTCAATAAAGTTACCTTCTCCAGCCTACCTACAATGAATCCTGCCCCTAACTGTGAGCTATAAGCTGTGGCCCTGGGGAAGTTGTAGTCTATATGTTTTTTCTCCAAGTGTACACATTTTGAGTTTGCTGTTTATATACCTTTTACCGGTATAACTATATTATTTCCTTGTTATGGTCACATGTTAAGATTTTAGCAGTGAGGCTCTTAGATGTCTTTAGATCCAGCTGCTTCCTTTTACAAATGTAGAAACTGAGGCTTGGAGTGGTTGAGCCAGGCAGGCTTAGGAAACTCTGTGAATCCAGTCTGCCTGCAGTGTATGGCCATGTCTTCAAAGAACGGCTTAATAGTAATCCAGACTGCTTTTGCTGAGTCTGTACTCTGCCAGCTGCTTAACAGGCATGAATAGGACTCCCTGTGCCACCATCAAGGTCACCGGCTCTTTTTACTCTTCAAGAAATGAAACCTCAGAAGGTTACGGGACTCGTGCGAGGTGGCACAGTATTTGGAAGACCCAGACATTTGAACACCGCATGAGTCCAAGTTTGTATCTGGGCATGCTCAGGGTGCAAGAGTTTTAGAGAGTTCTTGAGTAAATTGTGTTGATACTGTTTTTGTCCTTAGAATGAAAAGAGAAAATTAGAAGTTTCCGTCATCTGCTGTTAATTCAGCTCCCTGGCCCTTACCCCCGAACAGAAGTGGCACTCAGAAATAGTATGCTGACAAGGACCTACTAACAGCAACATTTGAAAATTTCTTTTAGACCCAGAAACAACAGAGAGACAGCCACTAAAATGAGCTGTAAAACACTGAAAAATAGACTGTTGGGGTCAACTTTAGATGACTTTAACCTGAAAGCTGTCAAATCATATTTAGGGACACGTTGTCTTATTCCTCTGTCCCCAATGCCTGATGTCAAGCAGTGTGTAGTATGGCAGGACCTCAGCACATGCGCACTGACTTGGAATGTGTGCAAGGTACAGTTCTTACCTGTGTGACTTCCTTGTTTCCTTACTCTAGGCACGTGGTAAGATTTTAGCGGTGAGGCTTTTAGGTGTCATCCGACCCAACTGCTTCCTTTTACAAATGTAGAAACTTGAGATATTATGACTGCTCTAATTCCCTTCCTTTCCAGATAAAGCTGTATACCAAGCATGGGACTTTGAAATACCAGACAGACTGTGCCCCTAACAATGGTTACTTTATGATCCCCTTGTATGATAAGGTAAGAAGAAAGGTACTTTATTCATGTACATTAGTCTTTTACTATGGGGCGTAGTTGGTGTGCCCACAGGGCCAACCGCACCAGCCGGGAGGATGGCCTTTCCCTGTGGGGGCAGATGCTTGCCTGCTTTGTAAGTTGCACCCGGCATAGGACGGTGCTGGCCAAATTCCAGCATCACGGCTTAGAAGCTGACTTGACTGCATATAGTGGTTCCCCATTGTTTCCACTGGCAATGCCTGGAGACACCCCTGGTGGTCACTGTTGCGGGAGAGAGTTCTGCAGGCCCCTGGCGAGTAGAGACCAGAAATGGAGCCCCAGTCTGGTCACACTGTGTAGCACAGCCAAAGTGCCAAGGGCGAGAAAACGTGATCTGCCAGAGTCTGGACTTGCAGGCAACCTGGAAAGTCGCTGAAAACATCTTACAAACAGTGTAAGAATGTAGGAGCCTTGGAGCAAAACAGTGAGATTTTCAGAAGTATAGATTTCATCCTCTGCCCCCACCCCGTGCAGATCCCTTTGTGTGACAGCCCCTAATAGAAGCTGTGGTGTGTGTCCTGACATTGCTTTCTTGAGATCTGGGGTAACACAGGCACCGTGACTGTCCACACTCCTCCCCCTGCCCGTGGCCACACGTTAACACGGATCAGTATGTGCCCACCCAACTTCCTCACGTTCCACCTTTTTACTTGGAAAAAATAGATTTGCCAGAGCTATGAAGACGGTCCATGTACACAGTTTTCATGTTGACTTTTTGGTTATAATTGGAATCAAGCGATAGGAATGACTGTAATTTGTTTTCCCTGTGCATAAGTTCTCGGCACTCTCTCAACACCAGCATCTGCAGACCTGCCGCCTGCCTGTAGTGGCTGCTGAGCAAGTCCCTGGGGGCCATGGTGCTGTGTGCTGAACTGCCACTCTGGTGACAGGCTTTCCCCCCGGTTTACAGCTCCTGTTACCACCACCAACTGCACACACACTTGAACTTGTATGTGTGTGCATGGTAGGATTGGTTTCCAGAGATTAACTAGCTGGATCTTGACTTTTTTTTCGATTATTACTAATATCAGCCTCATGAAGCCAGTGTAAAGGAGTAAAGTCTAGTTTTGAGAAATGACTGTTTCCTAAAGAGACCTGCTGTCCTGGGGCATGTGAAGGCCTAATCCGAGACTCAGTAATAGGTGTTTGGTATCAGAAGACAGTGAGTAGGGCTGAGTGCAGTGCCTGGCCCCTTGGACTGGGTTTTATCTGGAACTTTCTGCTGTTCAGTTTCTGGTGTTCAGCTTACCCCACCTGAAGGGGAACAGAGATTCCTCAACCACTTACAGGAGACAGCTTACACCTAGAATTCTCTTCGTGTCTAAACGCTCAATTAAATGATAGCACTGACTTACACTAACCTAGCAGAAGCGTCATCAGTTCTCATTCCTTTATATTTTCCCCTCTTAGGGAGATTTCATTCTGAAGATCGAGCCTCCTCTAGGGTGGAGTTTCGGTAAGTTAACTGATAACTAGATGAGACGTACTGTGTAAAGGATAAAATTAGGTGCTGGCCGTTGTATTCAGGGTTCCTTTGTAGTGCAGCAGAGGCCCGCCCTCACCCCTTCCTTCATCACTTCGGAGTCAGTTGGACTGGATTTACCTTCGATCTACCGTAAGGCCTCCTATGTCAACCTTAGACTTGGCATGTTTTCCTTCTGTAGTTTAAGTGGCGGCAGAATGGGCTGTAGAGGTCAGGAGAGGAAACTTTGCTCCTATCTGAGGGTGGCGTCTTTCTTAGGCCCCTCGGTGGTGTCTAGTGAGTTAATTGCAGCACTTAAACATGGTGAGATTTGACTGCTTCTAGAGCAGAGGTTCTGGCAGCCTTGGGCTTTATCAGCTCTGTGACAACTTGGGACATGTTACTCCCCCGGGCTGGCCTCCCCCACAGGCAGCCAGGAGAGCTTAGTCCCTGCCGAACAGGCTGTGGGAGGATTAGTGGGTCCATGCATTTATGTGTGCAGAGTGACTGGCCTATCATTAACAGTTAATCGGGAAATGTTTGAAAGTAGGCCTTCTGTGCCCACACAGACAAAGCTCAAAACTCTGCTGAGATAACTGCATTTTAGAAAAGTTGGAGAGCTGGGATTGAGATCAGAAGAGAGTCTTCTGCCTTGACTTGGTGTTTTTGGAGAGGAGAGATTCTAGGTATTTCTGTCGCGTGCATTGTATGAGCCCTGTAGCCTGGGGAGAGGAGCGGGTGCCCTAGTTGTTCCATCTGTTTGCTGGTGAGCTAAGAAAGAATTCAAGCCCTGCCCCTGGCTAGTCCATTCCAGAAAGCTGGAGGGGAGTCAAAGCCAACTGATAGTTAGAGCAGCGGCGACAGTCCAGGAGACTGTTCGTTTAGCCCCCACCCTCCTGTCATGGCTTTTTCTTTTGATAAGCTTTTTTGAAGAATTGTACTTCCAGAACAGTGTGCTCAGCCTAAGGGTGGCACTTTGATGAATTTTCACAAGGTGCACAGCAGCCAGATAATGAGCAGACTTTTGCCAGTACCCAGAGAAACCCCAGGCCAGCACCCCACCCCACAGGGGACCGCCACCCTGACCTTCTAAAATTGTGGGTGGGTTTGTCTGTCTTGGATGTTATATAAATGGAATCCTGAAGGTACATTTTTGTCTGGCTCTGCGTGCATAGCTCTGGTTAGCTTACTTGGTGTAATAGATGTTCACTCCTTTGAATGCTGACAGACACTTGGGCTGGCCACGGGGAAGAGTGCCTGTGGGTATTCTTGCCGTATCTTTTGGTGCAGGCGTCTCTGCTTTTCCGCTGAGTGGCTGCTAAGTGTTCAGTTGCTGGACAACAGAATTTTTCTCTGTTTAGCTCTGGCAGATGTTGCCAACCATCCACATACAAGGTCCAGCAACTTCTGCTGTCCCGAGAACAGGTTCCAGCTGCTCCAGCCCTCCCCCATGCTGCGTATGGTGGGTGTTTTCATTTCACTCGTGCTGGTGGGGACGTGGTGGTCTCTTGTGGTTTGGATCTGCATTTCCCCGGTGCTCAGGAGACTTGCCAGTTTTCCATTTGTTTATTGGCCATTTCGATACTGTCTTCTGCAGGGTGCATGTTTAAGTCTTTTGTTCATTTTTCTAGGTAGCTTCCCATGTGCGCTGTGTATGCTTCATTTTACCTGAAATTCTCTTGATGTTTCCATTTTTTTCTGTACCTAAAACTCCACATTCCTCTTCATCTTTAAAACCCTCAACTCTAACCCCTGCATCATTAATAATGATGCACCATCCCTTCCCTTCAGTTTTGTTTTTTTTTTTCCCAAACAATTGGTTGCTAGTATTGGAAGGAGGTGGTGCGTAAGATCCAGCTTTCCGGAATGTTGGATGCCCTGGTGACACTGGCCTGTGTGGCTGTCGTGGGATGGCTTTATCATCCCCTCATGGCCTTCTGCTTACCTCTTGCCTGTGTGCTTCCTATGGGCCTTGGTGTCTGTTCCTGGCCTCATGCAGCCAAAGCTGTGCACGTCGTCAGGATGAGCCAGACTTTGGGGGTTGAATTGGAGCTCTGTCACTCACGAGCTCTGTGGCTGTGGGAGATCTCTTCATTTTACTCTGTCTCTGTTTACCCCTCATGAAATAACTGACCCTTTAAGATAGTTGTGAGAATGAACGCACTTAGCTGGGGGCCCAGCCTGTGGTAGACATTCACTAAATACAGCCGCTTGACAGAACTCAACCGAAAGACTATAAAACGTATAGTCTTTGTATGTCCTTCTCTAAACATTGGTTCCTCTGGGGAGGAAACTGGCTGGGTGTCCAGCATCAGGGTACAAGGGAGACTTTTGCCTGCATGCCTCTTTGTGCCTTGGGGCCACGCCAGTGGAGAGCGCTCAACCAATAAATAAAACCAAACAGAACCAATCAACGTGTCTTAGCTAGACGGTATCCCAGAACTAAGCTTGCTCTTGCTTCTTGTTCCCTTTCCTCCCATCCCCACTCGCTCCTCAGAGCCTACCAACGTGGAGCTGTATGTGGATGGCGTCAGTGACATCTGCACAAAAGGCGGAGACATCAACTTTGTGTTCACCGGTTTCTCTGTGAATGGAAAGGTTTGGCTCTGGAACTTTATTTGTCACGTTTGCATGCTACATCTTCTCTTACTTTTAAAAAGCAGGACTTTTTAATCTGGGGCTTTGAGTCCAAGATCAACTTCACAGGAGCTCGATGGAACTGCATGCAAAATGTGGGGGATGTTTCAGGGGTCAGGTCTGGGTAGAGGCTGTTTTTGTGTATAAATACCAGGGGTGACCTGGGCATTTCCCCCCCCCCCCATCCAGTGCCAAGGTTGAGGGGTACCAATTTCCTGGCTCCCTTTCCTGGTGGTGGGTTTCTTCTGAACCTTGGGCCCTGGATCCTGGCTTTATGTGTGGCTTTCTTGGTAGTGATGAGGAGTGAGGGCATTATTTCCTTTCTTAGTAGTTCACAAGATAGTGATGCCTCTTTAACTAATGGTGTCACAAGATAGTGATGCCTCTTTAACTAATGGTGTCAAAATAACAGTGTTTGTTATTTTGCCCTCTCCCTCCCTCCCCAGGCAGGGAATCTGTGATTTCTCTCACCTTTTCAAAGGATTCTATGCCTAAAGTAGGTTGTAAGATCCATGTGGGGAAAGAGCAGGATGGACAGAGTGATGGAGAAGAGAACCTTTCCCTGGGCCCAGTCCAACTTCCTTCTTGTGGCAGGTTCTCAGCAAAGGGCAGCCCCTGGGTCCTGCAGGAGTCCAAGTGTCGCTGAGGAACACGGGGACCGAAGCCAAGATCCAGTCCACAGTCACCCAGCCTGGTGGAAAGTGAGTGATGCCTATGTTGCCTGGGCTGTGAGGGCAGTGAAAGGGGGAGCTTTGGTGTTAGGGAGACCGGGGTTCATATCTTGATTCAGCATCTTAGCTTTGAACAAGTTCATGCCCCTCAGCCTCAAGTGCATGGGCTGTAAAATGGGAGTCACTTCAGCCATGTACCTAATTTCGATGGGGCAGGTAAACACAAGGTAACGCCCATATGGCATGTGATGTAGGCCCAGTACATAGGAGGCTTTAGCTGGCGGCTGAACAGTCAGGCTCTGGGGGGCAGCCAGTCCAGGTTTGAATCCTGACTCCCCCATTTGCTAGGTGTTTGACCTAAGTGTTTGCATGTCATCTCTAGGTCTGTTTTCTTGTTTATAAATGAATATAATCTCAGCACCTAGCTCCCAAGGTTGTTACAAACATTAAATTAATACTATTTCAAACTACCTGGTACTGGAAATTTGCTCAATTTATGTTAGCTCCATTATGACTTTTGAGTCATTCATCAAATATATGTTGTAGTTGGAGCTGATGACTAATTGACCTCACTGAATCAGATTTAAAGCAGTTGTTTACTGCATTTATATGATAGAATTGTAAATGTTAACAGATGCATCAAGATTAATACAGGATAGTTGTACCTGATGATTTTGAAAACATTCAGATTATTACTAGCTGCTTCAACATATAAAAATAAACTGCAAAGTAGAAGTTTTTACATGATTAGTCTGTTGTTAGTCATCTGATTTTTAAGTGATTGTTGAAATACTTCATTTTGAGATAACATTTTCTTCACTTAGTTGATGTCTCTCTAACCCTGTTCTGCAGAAGGAACACAGCACTTTCTTGTTCTCTAGGGCAGCAGTTTGCTATTGACCTAGTTGGGAAAAGTGACTGGAACTTTCTGACTCTCATGTGCATTCACTGAAACGGTGATAGTCATGTGCAGAAACAGAATACTATGAGCATGAAACAGAAGCTAAATCTTAGGCCAAAATCCAATAATCATTCAATTTTATTATAGCAAGGTGGTTTCCAAACCCTATCTAGTTATTAGAGTCAATTTTATTATAGATACAATAAAATAACATAAAAAAAGGAAACCAAATGCTTTTTCATGTTACTGGAATCTTCCCTCTAATTGTCTAGTGCTTTGCAAATTAATGTACTAAAAGTGTCAGACACTGGTGGTAACATTTCCAACCTCAGCTCATCTCACTGCTGTTGCTTTGCCTATAGCCACTCAAGTGTTTTTCCTCAGCCACTGTTTTCTGTCACAGTTGCTTTGCATGAGAGCTCAGGATGACCTTGTATTTATTTCTGGACAGAGGGATCCATTGTGTAGGGGCATTGATGGCATATCACCAGCATCATCTCGATCATGTTGAACCAGTGTCAGCCCATCAGACCTGGTCTTTGTTCCTCATACATAGCCCCTGCCTTCCCCTGTTTTGCACACACCTCCCTTTTCTTGCCTTACCCATGCCTGTCATCTCTGTCAAAATTTGAATATTCTATGACTCGTCCCTGCTAAACTACAGTCACTGGTTTCTAAACCAGAAATCCTCAGGATGAAGGGAAACCCAGCCCTCCTGTGTGTCAGCACAGGGAACCTCTCCCCACACACAGCAAAGCTCCCTGCTCTCCGCTGTGAACCTGTGCCGTGAGGGGTTAGGGTCCATGACACACGCAGGACGGAGCAGTGTCCCACTTGTGACAATTCCAAATTATTCTCCTTGTGTCCAGTGTTTTTTTTATACAATTAAAAACCTTTGGTTTGTTGGAGAAAAGTTAAGTGGTATTTTTATTTCTTAGGTTTGCATTTTTTAAAGTTCTTCCTGGAGATTATGAAATCCTTGCGAGTCACCCAACTTGGGCATTGAAAGAGGTGAGCTTTTCTTTTGTTATCTGTAGCTGTACCAACAACATGCTGGTTTGGGGCTTTCAGGATGTAAAATGAATTTATGGTTTTTCTGGAAGTAGATGAAAAAGCAGTTGTGCTGCTGATTCATTTGGTGATGTTATAAGAGAAAACTTTGCTCACCGAGGCAGATATTACTTACGTTGGTTTCAATTTTAGTTGACAATATTGTCTTCCTGCTGTGACGCTGGTCTGTTTTAACATTAGCTATTTTTGGCTAAATCAACGCTAGAAAAACCTTTTTAGCTGTATTTGCTGTTCTCTTTTAAGTCTGAAACAGCAATCTATAAATACACTAACAGTCTAGTAACTTGTACCTGTGCCAGGGAGAGTGTGCAGAATGTTTACTGCAGCTTTGTTTGCGAGAGCAAAGTATGAAAAACAGCCTTGTCCACTCAGAGGAGCGCGGATCATAGTTTCAACACACGACTGAGGGTGACTTACATCAGTGGGACTACATGGGGAGCTTAAAAGTGGAAAGAGAAGGCAGGTAGCTGAAGGATGAGGAAGATGTTTATATAGCGATTAAAAACACTCCTGAATGTATAGATAAATCATATCGAAAAGCGAGAAGGTCGTGCTGTGATGGCGGCTGCCATGTCTTCCTGGTGCCCACGTCAGCCGAGCGGGGGAGGGGTGTCTTTCTACTCTCATTTCCTCAGCTCGTTAGAATTCAAGTAGGTGTTCTTCGAACTACTCTTTGTGTATGAAATAGTTTATAATAAAAGTTCAGAACAGGAAGAAACATACTAGGTGAAGTTGTGTAATAACAAATGGATTAAAGAAAAGACACTTTGACGTGAGCATTTCTTTAGTTTTGAGGCCCTATCACCATTGCATAAAGAAGCATCTGGATTAGAATCTCAATATTACAGGTTTTATGCATTTATGATTGATACAGGTATAGTAGATCCATGCCAAGATGTAGCTGAACACTATGACTTCAGGTTTTCAGGGTTTTAATAAATATCTGAAACCCAGTGGTTCACACACATGATAAATTGAAAAATTTTAAGGCTTACATTGTTTGCTAATTGAAAGCACCAAGGAATTTGAAATTATAAATACAAAATTTCAAAGGAAAACAGGTTGTTCAAAGTCAGGCTACTGATTCCTCTTTGAGGACAGTTACTGGAAGTGATCGTGAGGGGGATTTTAGAGGTGCTGGTTCCATTCTGGTTTTGGGGGCTGGTTACACAGCATGTTCAGCTCGTGAACATCCCCCACTGTGCTTTCGAATACGTGCACTTCCTCTGTGCAAGCTGTCCTTTCGCAAACACTTTTAAAATACATGCGTGTTTAACATTAAGCACGGGGGGAAGGGAAGCATGCCCATTTCAGAAACTGGAATACTTAGAAGAGGAGTCAAAGGGAATGAGGACATGTGGGAAATGTGGCAGGGACATGTCACCCGGTAGCTGACGTCACTGGCGCCGCGTTCTGCCCTGTCTTCCCTCCACTCGATTTTGTGCCTTAAAAGCAGTGTGGTCCTGCCACACGTGCGGGTTCCCGCGCTGCTTCCTTCCGGTGAGCCTGAGCAGGCCCTCGTGTCGTACACTCTGCGCTGTGTGTTTCCCTGGAAGTCAGAGTGTGTTTTCATAGGCGAGCACCACCGTCCGGGTGACCAACTCCAACGCCAATGCTGCCGGGCCCCTCATAGTAGCTGGCTACAACGTGTCTGGCTCTGTCCGCAGTGATGGGGAACCCATGAAAGGGGTGAAGTTCCTTCTTTTTTCTTCTTTGGTGACCAAAGAGGTAAGCAAAGGAAGATGGTGGGTGGGAGCTGGCCAAGAAGGGGACTCCAGACACAGCATATGCCGTTGGGAATGCAGGTCAGGCTTGCTCTGTCTCAGCGTTCGAGGCCATGGTGCGTCTCCGCTGACTCAGCGGGAGTGTCTGCACTGGGACCGGTGGAGTTGAGTGGGACACGTACAGGCTTTGAGTCAGTTAGGCCCAGGCTGAGATGATCCCACTGCCTCTGACGAGCAAGCCCATCACTTCCTTCCTGAGCAACCTTTTCTGGTTCTTGGGGACCCACAGCCATGTTTTCCAGAAGACTGTCTGTTTTTTTTTTAAGATTTATTTATTTGTACATACAGAACTGGGGTTACAGGCCAGAGGCTCAGGGGCGGTGAGAGGCTTCAACAGAGACAGAGTGGGGAGCAGAACAGGCAGATTGGTGAAGTACACTGCTGAGGGGAGCAGCGGGTGGGTCAGGAGAGGTCTGCCGCGCCATGTGGTCACCTCCGGAGCAGGCGTGGCTCGAACTCATGCGGAAGTGGCTTTAGCTTCTCAGTGCTGTGCTTTAACCTGCTGCTCCACCAGGGAGGGCCCAAGACTGTCTTTTTTTTTTTTTTTAAAGATTTATTTATTTATTCGTACAGAACTGGGGTACACGACAGAGATGTGGAGGGTGATAGGATTCACCAGAGACAGAGTGGAGAGCAGAACAGACAGATCGATGAAGCACACTGCTGAGGGGAGCAGCGGGTGGGCCAGGAGAGGTCTGCCACGCCATGTGGTCACCTCCGGAGCAGGCGTGGCTCGAACTCATGCGGAAGTGGCTTTAGCTTCTCAGTGCTGTGCTTTAACCTGCTGCGCCACCAGGGAGGTGTTTGACCTCTAGTATGTCCCAGATCTCAGGAGTATGTGTTTTGTATCATAAAACTTGGAAAGGTTCTCCTGCAGTGGGGAAGTAGGAAGGTAAGGAGGGTCGAGAGGAGAGTAACGTGGGTTTTCCTCCTGGCCTAGGATGTCCCGGGCTGCAGCGTCGCACCTGTGCCCGGCTTCCAGCCCCACGATGAGAGTCTCGTCTACCTATGCCACGTGGTCTCCAGGGAAGATGGCTCGTTCTCCTTCTATTCCTTGCCGAGTGGAGGCTACACCGTGGTGGGTGGAGCATGTTCCCTTCCTCTCTGTGTTTAAGATTCTTATGTCACAGTCGGTGCCACTGGGTACTGACGGGAGAAATGGCTGACTAGCAGTTTCGTGAGCGTTTTATTTATTTATTTTTTAACATGTGTAAATCTTTTTTTTTTTTTAAATTGTAATTTCTGTATTTATCCTGATACAGAAAAATTGCTTCTACTTGATATTTATTTCAGGCATCTCTTGGAAAGAGAGGTATTTCATTAGGCAGCAAGGGTTACAGAAAAGATACTATTTTGTCTGTCTTTATTTATATATATATATATATATATATAGGTATATGTATATACTTTTTTTATATATCATTCTTCATTTTGTACATTTTTAATCTCAGTTGTAATCTCCGTGGACATTCCACCACCAGTTCACCCCTGTGCCATCACCATAGTCCTGTGTTGGGAACATTTTATTTAGTAGTTACTTAAGACAAGATTCCGACCCTTCACTAATAGCTACAAAAAAGTGCTGGCCTTTTTAAAATCAGGAGTAGCTATGAGTAACAGTCTCTGTTGGTTCCTTAAATCCCTTGAGGCCCTTTGTGGGCTGTGGATGAATTATTGGTGTTGAGGGTCAAATATGATTTTATTGGCTTTTAGTGGTGAACAGACTCTTCCTTCCAGATTCCCTTCTATAGAGGGGAGAGGATTACCTTTGACGTTGCTCCTTCCCGACTTGACTTTACAGTGGAACATGACAGCCTGAAAATTGAGGTAAGCCTTCCCTATCCTCTGGGGGACAGGTGTTCCAGTTCCCACCCCTGCACACATGCAGACATGCTTGAGAAAGAATCAGAATTTTATCTGCATGGACTGTTGGGACAAACGGAATCTCAGACTGTCTTTCAGTTTAGCCTGGGATAGCCTAAAAACCTTCCTGTCTCACATAAGTTGTTTATGCTAGGGAATTGGAACCCTAGTTACAGTTTCTTCATTTAATGAAATGTTTATTGAGTGTTATATGCTAGAGTTGGGCATACAGCAGTGCCCAGAAGAGACAGACTCCTGTTCTCGTGGGATGTCAGTTGAAATGGCAGAAGGGAGACAAGATACTAATTTAACGTCAGTAAATTAGAAAATTATGTTAGAGTAAAGAAGGAAAGGAGATTGCGCTATTTCAGGGTTGAGAGGTTTGCAGTCTTACTCAGAAAGTTCTTCTGAGTTGACATTTGAGCCGGAATCTGAGAAGAGACAGTGAACTTGTCTGACAACTATGGGAAGAGTGTTTAAGACAAAGAATGGCAGGTGCAAAGGTCCTGAGGCAGTGTGCCTAAGGGCTTGGGAGAGCCCAAGACACCAGAGTTTCTGGAATGGAGAGAGGAGGGAAGAGAGCTGTGACAGGCAGGGTGGGCCACCCCACGTGAGAACTGGCACCCCTCGGGGTAAGGTTCCGAGTGGAGGCGAGGTGTGATCCCTCTGGCCGTCATGTTGAGAAGAGCATGCTGAGCAAGGTGTACCAGAGCGCAAGCGCAGTGCTGGTTGGAGGCTGTGGCGGTAAACCACGGGAGAGCTGACGGTGCTTGCACCTCGGTGGCAGGAGTGGGTGGGAGGGAGATGGCTTGATAACCCCCCTGGGCCGTAAAATCGATGGCAAATCTGTTTTTCACCACATTTAGGTCTTTAATTACAGAAGTAGAAAGTGATTACTATAGAAGATTTGCTAGATAGAGCAAATCCCAAAAGGAAATTATAGTCTTTCATAAATGGACCACCCAGTGTTAGAGTTATTGAAAAAATTAGATTTTAATCGTTTTCTTTTAATGTTACGTTGCAAGTGCTGTGTTACAGTCGCCTAGATGGTAGGAGCTGGCTGAGGTCACGTGCTCAGTGGGCCTCGGGCTCTGCTCTCTGCATTCGGGAAAGCATTTGACTACTGTGCTCCATAGTGGAGCAGAGGGTGAGGAGACGAAACCCTTGCTTCCTTCAAGGCTCAACCAGAAAAGGGTGGGCAGGTGAGAGGGAAAGACTTCAGGGCCTGATCAAGTGCAGGTGGGGAGACAGGAGCCTGGGACTTCAGGGGCAGTTTGGAAGCTGCACGTGGCCAGGAACTCTTATCCTTTACTGTTCCTGACGTGACCTGGTGCTGACTGGTCGCCTGTGCCTAACAAGTGTTGTTAGCGCATGTGGGAACTAATAAATGGGTAAACCGCTTCCTAGGAAGACCAAGAAGGGCTTGAGGGAAAAAATACCTTTTAAATGCGGTTGCATGGATGCGTTCATTCATTCATTTATTCATTCATTCATTGGGTCACCGGATATGTGCCGGGGAGGAGCCAGGTGGTGACAGACAAACAAGTCCCTGCTTCCCAGGACCTTGCCTTCTGATGGGCAGTAGGCAGACTGTGAGGGTTTGGGTATGGGGAGCTTGATCTGGCTAGTAACAGGTTTGTGGGATGGACAGTGACTGACTGGGCGGCAGGGGCCACTGAGTCAGGGAAAGCTTCTTAGAGGTGGCAGATTGACCTGGAACCTGAAAGATGAGAGGGAGCGGCCTTCTCCCAGGTCTTTCTCAGATATGGGAGAAGATCCAGGTGAGTGAGCCCGAGGTGTCAAGACTCCACAATGAAGAAGCGTGTGGCATTTGCGTGTGTCCCCTTGAGGACCGAAGATCAAGGTGGCTGGAATGTGGCAGTGTGGAGCAGAGCCTGGCACTCAGGAACGAGGAGGCACAGGCTGCATGGTGCAGAGGAGCCGGTGCTCTGTGAGGAAGCGGGGTGGGAGGGGGGTGCGGGAGGTGGTAGTGGGGGCGCCGTAAGCAGGAGTTGGAAGAACTTGAAGTCAGGTTGCTGTGTGAGGAGACAGGAGGAGGCACGTGTGACCACAGGATTGATCAATGCTGCAGGTGTTGGGGGTACAAGGTGACTGTGGTTTGGGCTTGGGAGACTGGAGGATGGGTGACTTGTCAGAATGGGGGCCTTGGGGGAGGAGCCAGGCAGGGGCTAAGGGTGGGAGGCTCTGTCAGGTCCGACTCCCTCATCTTCAACCTGGGAATCTTAACTCAGTGTCTGATAGACACCGATGTGCTGGGACGCACTGCTGTGGGGGAGCCTGGCTGGCACGTGGTCCTGGGCGAGGACGTGGGCGGCTGTGCTGAGGGGGGACGAGGGCGGCACAGGGAACTTCTGGGCTCAAACACACAAGAACCTTCTTCCTGCTCTGTGTCTTCCAGCCGGTGTTCCACGTCATGGGGTTCTCTGTCACGGGGAGGGTCTTGAATGGACCCGAAGGAGAAGGTGTCCCAGAGGCCGTGGTCACCCTGAATAATCAGATCAAAGGTGGGCAGACACCGAGGGGCACCGCGGCTGCTTTTGATACCTGAGAAATAGGGAAAGGAAACCGGTTTTATGACTCAAAGGGAGGCCGGCTTTTTGTCTCGAGTGTTATTGTGCTTGGGGGTATACTGCGTTTGGCTAATTTTTTGTTTGTATTCTTCTTTTTCCAGTCAAAACAAAAGCTGATGGCTCCTTCCGTCTGGAGAACATTACAACAGGGACCTACACCATCCACGCTCAGAAAGAACACCTCTACTTTGAAACCATCACTATCAAGATCGCCCCAAACACACCTCAGCTGGCCGACATCATCGCCACAGGGTGAGTGCAGTCTGTGAGTGCCGGTGCTCCCGTCAGCAGAGGCAGAGAGCAGGTCCCTTTATGTGCTTCTGGAAGGGTCCACAGATGGTCTCACACCCTCAAGAAGTGCAGGCTGCCTTCTTAGAGAGATTAGTGTTAAGTCTTTCTTTGTTGTGTCTGTAGTTGGGTGCTTAAAGAAAATGAACTTACTTCAAAGTTAAAATTGGTGAAAGTCAGAAACATCCCTCCGGGCTGGTTTCCCTTCAGTGGGACCTTGCTTGGCTCATTTCTTGGGCTGAGAAGGTTTCTTGTAAGCTGCCTTGAGTCATGATCATGGTTGCTCCTGCACTGTTGTACTTGGGAATGTGAGGGGACACTCTTCAGTGGAATTTGTTTTATCATGATGTGATCCGTGATCCCATGGCATGTAAAAAGCCCACCCTAGAAGCAGACACCAGAACTTTCTCTCACCTGTGAGGAACCTCTGGCGTGGGCATGCTGCCAGCACCTCTGAGGCACGCCAGGGGCTTGCCAAACAGTAGCGTCAGTGGACAGAAGCAGTGCGGGAGAGGCGCCGTGAGCACAGGGGGCGCCTCAGTAGCCCCCATGTGAGCACAAAGTGCTGAGCAGGCAAAGGGCTGATCCCAGAGGCCTCCTCACACTGAGTGGGAAGATGGGCTGTCACTCTGCCCAGGGTGGGGCCAGCGAGTAGCAATGAGTGTAGACTACCCGGTAAGGTTTTTTAATTTCTTTGAGATACTCTGGTGGACGATGGCTTTGAAGGGGACAGAGCTGAAAACAGAGCTGACAAGGGCCTCTCTTGTAGGGAAGTTGAGGCGGGATGGGAAGGTACTTAGGGACCCCATCTGGGAGGCGGGATGGCTGTGGCTCGAGGAGCAGCTGTTCCGGGAACTTTGGCCACAGGGCCTGTGGGCCCACTAGGTGGCGCTCTCTGACAGTTGCTTAGATTGTTAAATCCCGAAGATCTTGTGGCTGGCAGGACTGGTAGAATTAGAATAATAGACTACAAATGGAATGCTGTGGCCTCAGGAGGACCTGGGCTGGTGGCCTCTAGGTCCTTCTTTAAGGTGGGACATTTGGGTCAAATAAGTATAGAGCCCTTTTGGTAAAATAAGTAATATTCCCTTTTGGACCAGATTAATACTTTTGCTATTTGATACTTTAATTCACTTCTACTCACTTTTTTTCTTTTCCTTCTTAAAAACTGTTTTTCCCAATTTAATTGAAAAATAACCTCTTGGACTTCTGTCCAAATGACTGTGAGCATATAATTATCTTGTGATGCACGAAAATGACTAACTTCTAACCATAATGAGTCCCTTGATGAGGGAGTTTACTGATACAAATCAATCTAAAGATTTAAATCTAGAGTCGTTAAAAGGGCTTTATTATACTAAATGCTCTCCTAATGGTTTTTGAGTTTATTTTTCTAAAGTAGACCAATACACATTTGGAGTTTGGGGTAACTGAATTCTTCACTTTAGTGGAGAGGTTGAACTGAAATCTATCTATTGGCTAAAATGTTTAACCAAAGATTAGATGCCAAAGTTCAACTTAGAGCAGAGAAAGTGACATTCCACCTGGCAGGACACAGATTCCCTCCCTGGCCTTCCGTCCTGAGAGTGTATAGTCGTGGGTGTGAGAACCAAGCACCTGTCCTTCCAGTTTACTTTTTAAAACTGGAGCCATTTGGGCTGCATGCCTCTCTTCATTGTGGTGAAGCTGGGCTTGGGGACGAGGGCTGGAAGTAGGCTGCATCCTCGGGCTGAAAAGCTCCTTTCCTGTTGTAATTGAGTTCTCTGTGTCTCGTTGCAGATTCAGTGTCTGTGGCCAGATATCAATCACCCGCTTCCCTGACACCGTCAAGCAGATGAGTAAATACAAAGTTGTCCTGTCGTCTCAAGACAAGGACAAGTCTTTGGTTACCGTAGAGACAGATGCTCATGGATCATTTTGTTTTAAAGCAAAACCAGGAGCCTACAAAGTCCAGGTATGATGGGTCTTTGTTCTGTTTAAACAGAAATTGAGAAATTTGAGAAAAAGCCATGTTTTCACTAATGAGGACATTCGCGGTTAGAGTTGGAGCATTTCCCTTCCTAGCCTTTGACTTTTGAGGTGTTTCCAGCCTGATGTCTCCCAGTGGGTAGAGCAGACAAGAGTCAGAAATGACAAAATGGGCCTCTCTCTCTTCTAGGCCTGGTGTTCACTAGGATGAGGTCAGGGGGCCTATGGTGCCTCCATTTCCTCAGGCCCCTGGCTGCTGCAGGACACCTGTGAGTCACAAAGGAGCCCCAAAAGCAGTTTGTTAATGACAGTGCAGCGACAGCTCATAGCTTCTGGGGCCTGAGGCCAAAATGAACGTCCTTTCCTTTTGGCATCGCCTCCTGGTTTCTCCAATCAGGCAGGCGGATAAGCAGGGAGGTCCTGGCCTGCGTCTCAGCACAAGGACGCAGCCTAAGCGCAGGTGGCTGGAGGGGAGAACCGAAGCAGAGGCTCACCCCCACCTTTGGGCCAGTGGCCCTGTCCTGGAGAGATGCCATCAGCGCCTCTCAGGCCTTCCTGCTGCCCCGCCTTGCGGACGAGCAAGTGAGGGGAGCCAGAGGACCAGAAAATTTCTCTCCGGGGTCCTTTCTGTGAGGCTGGGGAGGAGCACGGTGGTTTCCCTGCCACCATTGGCAGTGTGGTATTGGCTTGACACCTCCTTTACTAGTTAACCAGCTTCTTGCTAAGTCGACCATGTCAACAAGCCTTTGGAAGCCCTTTTGGAAGCATGATAAGGCCTTTACCAAGGAAGAGCAGGTCTAGCAGGGGATCCTCACCAGGGGTGAAACAGGTGACAGCACCCCTCCCAGCCCCCCTTGTTAGCTGCGAAAGGTGCACTAAAAGAAGACAGGAAGAAGGGTCGAGCCTGGATCCACTGCCAACCTGCCACAGAGTTACCTCACGGCCCCAGCTCACATTTCGAGTGGCCTCCAACCTGGAAAAGGCTCCGGGGTCCAGTATGGTCCCGCCCGTACATGGATGACCCAGGACAGCTCGCATGCCTCTGGAGAATTATGTGGGTCCTCTCCTTTGCACCCTGAAGCGTTGCTGCTGGTTCCTGTCTTGGTAGCAGTGTATGTTGTGTTTTGTTTTAACACAGGCAGTTTTGTGGATTTTTTTGTCATTATAAAACTAGGCCTAAGAATGAATCTCTTTCAAAATCTCTCTTGTGGGGCCCTCCCTGGAGACACAGCAAGTTAAAGCACAGTACTGCGAAGCTGGTGGCAGCCGCTTTGGTGCGAATTTGATCCCCACTCCAGAGGTGACCCACATGGTGCAGCAGATCTCCTGTCTCGCTTGCTGCTCCCCTCAGCAGTGAACTTTGTCATGTGCCTGGCTCCCCACTCTGACTATAGTGAATCCTCTCACCGCCCCTGCACCTGTGGCCTGTATCCCAGTTCTATATGCATAAATAAATAAATCTTTAAAAAAAACCTCTCTTGATGAAGGTTCTCGTGCTCTGCACGAGAGCAGGGAGCAGAAACCCTCATACAGCCGCTGATGCTGACGCTGCCCCATGTGTCTTGCAGGTGATGGTTCCTGAGGCCGAGACCAGAGCGGGGCTGACGCTGAAACCCCAGGCCTTCCCTCTGACTGTGTCTGACAGGCCTGTGATGGACGTGGCCTTTGCACAGTTTTTGGCATCCGTTTCTGGAAAAGTCTCTTGTTTGGGTAAGATGGCGATTAGAAGCAAGAACAGATAGTTGCAAAGTAGTAAGCAGCCAGTAGTGGAGTCTCAGCGAGCTTTTCCTTGCGGGGTGGCGGCACAGAGGCGGCAGAAACCGCTCCTGGGGGAGGTGGCTGAGAGGCTGTGCCACCGATAGCTCTGCCGCGGTGAGTTGCCGGACCTGTGCTCTTGCAGTGGTTCTGCTTTGGCTCCAGGACACAGGGGCTTCATTTGTTCCCCTTTAACTCTGAAAATAAGATGGAGTTAGGCCCAGGCTTCAGTCCTGTCACTCCCCTGCTACGAGACTGGAAGCATTTGCGCAGTTTTTTTTTTTTTTTTCTATAAAATGGGAAGAAGCTTCCTTCTCTCAGAGGGTTCTAGTGAGGCTGAGTGTCCGGAGGCCATGCTGCTGCACAGGTAGCAACTCAGACTCCCCTCAGACCACCTGGCTGGGGCCTCACTGTGTGGCCACGAGGGAATTCCTTGCCCCCATCTGCAATATGCTGATAGTTATCATGCCTGTCCCCAAGGTCACATGAGGGTCAGGGTTGGTGTGTGTAGCCCATCAAGCCCCAGGCCACATGGTCAGAGCCATGTGGATCCTTGCTGCTGGCGCTCTTACTTGATGCAGGGCCCATTGTGTGCTGGTACAAAGTGGGCATTCAGTCAAGCTGCATTGCCTCCCTCTTTCTTGGTTCCATTGATAGTCCACTGCTTTGTGCTTTCTAGTAAAGGGGGTCTCAGCATCGGTGCTTTGGTTCTTTGGTCCTGATGGCTTGCTTGGGGGGAGGCTTTTCAGAATGCTGTGGCACCTGTAAGATGCCCTCCTGGCATTGCCTGCGGGAGCTAGCTGGGCGCAAGCAGCTGGCAGGCTTGGGTGGGTGCGTGCTCTGAGTTCATGGGGGCTGTCTCAGGAGACCCTCCTGTCTGTCTGCAGATACCTGTGGCGACTTGCTGGTCACCCTGCAGTCCCTGAGCCGCCAGGGTGAGAAACGCAGCCTTCAGCTCTCTGGCAAGGTCAACTCAATGACTTTCACATTTGACAGCGTGCTCCCTGGAAAATACAAGAGTAAGTGCCAAATGTAGCGTCTCTTGTTCCTCACAAGCCTCCTGTCTTGCCAGACTCTCTGAAACCAGCTCCCAGATTGTTCCCCAACTGTCTACCTTCCCTTGCTTATCTCTCCCTCACCCCACCACCCTGAATGTGCACTGTCGTGCCGTGCCTGAAGGGAGAATAAGGGAGTGGGGGGTGGAGACAGGCTCTGGGCACTAACTGCCACACGATGCTCATTTGGGCCATTTTATTTCTAAATGGCAAGGAAGTGTGGAATATTACACAGGAGTGTTCCACCACCTAGCAGCTGTGTGTAAAACAAGTTAATAGCACCTTCTCGAGGCAGGCATGTCTAAGTGAAATACAGAGGGCGCCCTGGCAGGGCCTGCACAGCAGGAGGTCCCGGTGCGGCTGGTTCCCTGCCCCCTGGTCAAGCCACCTAGCGCCTGCCTGCGCTCTGCGCTGTGCTCACCGAGCTCGACCTGCAGCTGCTGGCAGTGGGTCACTGCTCCAGTCAGCTGCTTTCTTTTTGTTTTTTGTTTTTTTTTTTTCCTTTGGCCTGAGGATAACTGCCAGTGTTTTCTGAAGTTTATTTTTCCACAGCCACCTCCATTTATGTACAAAGGCCTGTGACTGGGTGTGCACTTCAAAGGCCATTGAATAGTCGTGACCCCGTGGGCTGCAACCAGTTGTAAGATTTATTCTCTGGCGTGTTACAGAGCAGTTTGCTCAGCCCTGGACATCTTACTCACAGCCTGACCTTTAGGCACAGTTGAATTTCTCTTTTGGTGATTTTAATGGCCATTGGTTTCGGTTTTCCTGTAGCAGTTACTTGTTCCAAGCGCTGCTGGCTGTGTGAATGTAGTGGGCCTGTACACACACACACGCACACACACAATTTTAAAAATTAGCCAGGCCACCACCTTCTTGGTGGTGTTTGGGTGGCGTGTCCGTGCCCACTTGCTCTCTGGTTGGGTGTCTCCCCAGTAAGCATCCTACATGAAGACTGGTGCTGGAAGAACAAGAGTCTGGAAGTGGAAGTCTTGGAGGACGACGTGTCCGCCGTTGAGTTCAGGCAGACGGGCTACATGCTGAGATGCTCCCTCTCTCACGCCATCACTCTGGTACGCCGGGCTGGGAGGGCTCTGTGGACGGACACTCGCCTTGGAAAGCGTATGGGATTAGCCAAGGATGTTGTAACCGCAGTCAGGCTTTCTTTTCTGCCCCTCCCCTCGCATGCCCGTGATGGAATGCTGTCAGGAAGATTTACAGTGGCCTTTACCTTTCTTCACTGGGAATGGCCTGTCCCCATCCCGGCCCCCCCGTACTCACTTCTCCTTTTGCTGGTCTGGGGAAGCCTTGGACAAGTTCACATCACAGTTCTGAGTCTGTTTTCTCCTGTACAGTCGGGATCCCGATAGCATTTCTCAGGGTTAGAGTGTTAGGTGAAGCCCTTAGGTATTTCAAGTCTCCTTGGTCTGCACTGCTTGGTGTGACTGACTACTTGATGTAGGCCCCAGGGGATTGACACTGATGTTTCAGTGCCTGTCAGCTGCCCCAACTGCTTAACTGCAAATGCTCAGCAGTAGTGTCCTAGGTGATGTGATTCACGTCCAGGCCGGAGTGAGTGGTAGACACGTAGCAAACAGTCTCCTTCCTTAAACCCTACAGTGGATCTCCATCTCCCTCAGGCTCAGATCCCTGTTCCTTGTGACAGCCAGTGAGGCCCTTCCCTAGCTGCCGCCTCACCCTCTGGGCCCTGGCACACTGGCCCATGCTCCTTCCCAACTCTGGGCACAGAACTCTGTGTCTTCCCCCCAGAATGCTTCCTTCACACCCACCTGCTAAAGAGGGGCTTGCCCTGAGACCAGCAGGTTAGAGACTCAGTGGTGACCCACTTATCCTGCTCCCTTGTTTATTTTCTTCAAGCCTCATTATTACTAATGTTTTTGTTGACCGCATTGACCTCCTGCCTTCCTGTATTAGAATGTAAACCCCCTGAGAATAGGAGCCACGTCAGCCCCTAAGGCCTGGCCTTGGGCATGTCACATAGCAGCTGTCAATAAATATTAGTTGATTGAGTGAAAAAGAGTACATTTTGTTGCAAGTTTTTTAATTTTCCTGTGGCTTCCAACTGCCCAAATGATTAATGGGCAAAACAGATGACTGGCTCAGAAACAGAAATATTATTAATCATCTCGGTGTCTCCATCTCCCCTAGTAAGTCATTGTATTGGCTTTGGCCCCTTAGGAGTTTTATCAGGATGGAAATGGACCTGAGAATGTGGGGATTTATAACCTCTCCAAAGGAGTCAACCGATTCTGCCTGTCCAAGCCCGGTGAGTCTGGGAGGACGGATGTTTGGTGCTGGAGTGAGGGAGGCGCCGAGGTGGCTCTAAAGGCATTTTTTCCTATCTTGGGTCAGTTTGCATCAAACAGTCAATTTTGTTGTGTTTATCAAGCTCATGTTTTTCCATCTCCTTGGGAGGAAGCAGCATTTTTACTTGAAGACTTAGTGTGAGAGTATCTCTTGGGTGGAGTTGATTAGAGGCCACTGGGTCCTTTCACTTTTAGAAATATGACACCTTTGCCCGGTGACCTATCCTGAATCATCTGTGTAAAATAGACATTGGCGCATCTCTCATCTTGCTTCAAATTCTCAGTGACTTCTTTCTTTTAATTTTATTGAACTGCAATTTGCAGACCATAAAAAATGGTCACCCATTGAAAATGTTTAATACAGTGGTTTTTAGTATATTTACCAAGTTGTATAACCGTCATAATCTGGTAGAGTATATTCATCACCTCAGTAACGGCCTTCTGTGTAGTGGCTTCCATTCCCAGAAGCCACTTACCTGTTTTCTGTGTGTGGATTTGCTGTTTCTGGACATTTCATGTAAATGAAGCCACGCAGTGTGAGCGTTTTGTCTGGCTTCTTTCACTTCCTGTAATATTTTTGAAGTTCATCCTTGTGATAAACTTGGTGGTGGTTATTAGTCACTGCCCCCTTTTTATTGCCTTATAATATTCCCTTCATGGTTAAATCACATCTTGTGTATCGTTCAACAGTTGGTGGATATTTGAATTCTTTCCATTTGAGAGCTGTTAGGAATAATGCTGCAGTGTATGTGTGTGTACAAGTCTCTGTGTGGATATCTGTTTTCCCTTGGGAAAGACCTGGGGATGGAATAGCTGGACCATATCGTACGGTGTTGTTTATTTCTGACACTGTCAAATCATTTTCCAAAGAAACTGTCAAATTGTTTTCCAAGGAAACTGGATTTACCATTTGGTAGTCTCTTGAACAATACATGGGATTCCTATTTCTCTGCATCTTTGTCAACATTTGCTATTGTCTGTCTTTTGGTGTATTGTCATTCTGGTTTATAGAAAGTCGCATCTCATGCATTTTCCTGATTAACTGTAGTTTATGAATTCTCTTTATTCTTAAAATAGAAAATCCTTAACCTGATCCTGAGCTTCTATATAATCCAGCCCTACCTGCCACTCTCTTTGCTCCAGCCACTTGTCCTGTGTTTATTTAGGGTGCCTTTGACTGCAAGTAACAGAAAATCTTCCAAAGTGTCATCAACATGTGGGGTTTAGTTGGCTCAATCACAAAGTCAGAAAGAAGGTGGCCACAACATGGGGAGAAGGGGAGTCTCTTTATGATTCTTTTAGCCTTTCCCTTGTGTTTTTTACCTTATGCTTGTTAATTGCTGGAACAGCAGGAGAACACAGGAAAATGTCTCCATGTCCTCTTCTCTAGGATACTTCCTTACTGACTACTGCATAAAACTGTGTCACGTGGTCACTTCTAGCTGCAAGGGAGGCTGGTACAGTTGGACATATTGCCACCTAACATAGGACCTAAGGAAGGAAGGACAGATGGCTGTGGGGGAAATGATTAGCAGGTCTGTGGTTGAGACTTGGTTCTCTGTTCTCTGGTTAAGTGTTCTTCCTGCCCCTCACACCCTACTCCGCACCAGCTGTTCCCTCCTGCCCGCCGCGTCGTACTTAAGATGTTACATCTATAGGGAAGATGGCCCTCTCGTGTCATCCCTGTGATGTTCTTGCTCAGTTCTTGGCCCTTACTGAAAGCTTGTGGCTGCCAGCTCTGCTCTCTCCACGGTGAGCCCCACGAAGGCAGGCTTCATACTGTTTTGTTCCCTACGGTGTACCTCAGCACCTAGTCCGATTCCTGGCATGTAGCAGGGGCTGGTTCTCTGTCAGTGTTCAGTGAAAGAACAGACCAGATGAATGGAGATCAGGTCATTTTCTCTCGTAGTCACTGTTCTGGCAGAGGTGGCATCAGGTTTTTATGGGAAGTCTGGCCAAAATGTTGGTGATCACTTGGGGGAGCACTGTTAGTCCTCACTCCTCACTAAAAGTGACTGTGTTCATTTGGCAAGGAATGACCTCCTAATCTGAGCAGTACCCCACCTAGGCTAATGTTCTAGTGTTTCCTGTACTTTTTCTTCATTTTCTGGGTCTTCTCCTGCCCCTTTCAGGGATATTTATAAGACCTCTTTCCTATGGTTATCTTTCGGGTCTTTGACTGAATCTGTGAAGTAGAAAACTCTTGGCGTGGCTTGCTATAGAAGCATGCTTCTTGTTCCCTTTTCTGTGTGTCTGTTAGTTGAGTGTGTGCAGATCAAAGTCCTGGGAGTTGTCAGGTCCTAGCTAGTGAGACTGTGAGACCCTGGATTCGAGAGTAGGCACTAAATGGAGGGGGCCATCGGTAAGAGGTGGCAGGAAAGGCCTCTCTGATCTGTTGTCACACGTGCAACCTGCGCCGAGTCTCGTGAGAGGCGCTGCCTTTGGCTCTCGAAGGTTGAAGCTGCCTTGGGAAGTGGATGCCCTACTCTGAAAACTGCTTTGCTCTCCCGACTGCAGGTGTGTACAAGGTGACCCCACGCTCCTGCCACCGGTTTGAGCAAGCCTTCTACACCTACGACACGTAAGCGGGCGCTCCCAGCGCTGTGGGGTTGGCGCCCTTCAAGCAGAGGAGCCAGCTTGTAGCTCTTCCTGCTTGCTTCTGAGAACAGGGAGATGCTTTGTTTTTTTTCTGCAAGGGGAAAGTTAGGCATTACAAAGAATTTCTAGATAAGAATTTTAAGACATTAGGGTAAATTACAGAGGAAATAGAGATAACATTTCTTTCCTAAGAACTTTGTAAACCCAGGACGGAAGACTTGGGTTTTGAAGTAGTTTAAATATAATCTCACTGATGGGAATTTTTCAAGCTCAACACTACTATTTTTATATTTTTACAACTGATTGTGGGTTTCATCGGGGTTTGGATGTGTAAAGTTTTAGAGTAGAGAATTAGTTTACTCTTTAAAAGACTTCTAGGTGCAGGTTCCTCCCACTACCCAAAAGCAGAGCTTTCCTAGGAAACTGAAATGGCCTGAAGCAAAGCAGCAATTACCTCTCGTTTATATGGGAAAATTGTAAGCTTTCCCAGACCTAAAAATCAACTTGCCAGATCATCCCAAATAACACATAAAACCTAAATCAGCACTAACATAGAGTAAAAACAGCAACGTTGTGATAAGCACATAGCCTGCATCGAGAAGTGTCTAGGGGGGAGCCTGGGGGCGGGGGTGGCCGCTACCTCGCAGCAACTGCTGTTAAGCCAACCGAAGCTGAACATGCTCTTTTTGCTTTCATTATAAGAGGAAAATTCCCTTTGAATTTCTTTGGGTTCATGAAAACAGGGACTATTGTAGAGGCTACATAAAAGCAAAGTGGCCTGACTCAAACTTTGAAGGAGGCCCTGTATTCCAGGAGTCACTTTGTCTCAGGCACAGAACAATTTCCTGTACTGTGTTTGGGGGTCCGAAAGGTTGGACAGAAAGTGGCGTTTTTGATCCTGAGGACGACTGGCTCATGCTTGTATCTCCTTTCCACTTCCTTGATTTATAGGTCTTCACCCAGTATCTTGACGTTGACAGCCATCCGCCACCATGTCCTTGGAACTATCACCACTGACAAAATGATGGATGTCACTGTGACTATCAAGTAAGACGAGCGTCCAGGCTGGGCAGGGGGCCTTCGCTAATAGACTCCCCGAAAATTATTTTTGATTTCTTATCTCTCTTTGTATATACAAATGGCCTCCCTCTCGTATACGTGTGTGACATCGCCATAAATTCATGACAGCTTAGTCAGGAGCTAACTGTGGATGAGGAAGCGCCTCTGACAGTCAGCCTCAGTGCTCGGTCTCTGTTGGAACACTTCACACTTTCTGTCTAAGAAAAAAAAACTACCTGGTTTGTTCATTGTATTTCAAGCGTTTTAGCAAATTCAAAAAAATTGCCTATTTTTCTTTAGACCTTTTCTCACAGCCTGGGAAATAGAGATGGCTCTTGATATAAGAAGGGTCATGAGAGAGAAAGCATATGAGAGTCCTTTCCTCACTGAAGGTCATGTTCATGTGAATATTGCCTCAGAAGGAAATTTTTTGCAGAATGGTGAGGTGCAGCTGACATCCTTATTTTCTTGAAAAATGAGAGTTTTAACACTATGACCGTCTTCATGAAATAGAACAGGTAGTGCGCTGGCTTTCTCCTGCGTTACCTTGGTGAAGTTGTCTTTCTCGTCATGTCTTCATCTCTGTCTCCACCTTCCATCCACTCTCCATCCAGAAAATAGTGTCTAGAGTCTTCTATATATAGAATCTTCCGTGTCTAGGTGCTCGGCATAGTCCAGCCCCATCCCCCAAGAAACTGAGAGGCTCTCAGGCAGGCCCATGCATGCAGAAATGTGAACTTAGGGCTGTGATCAGTGCTTTGAATCTGATCTTGGAGGGTTGGGGCCACATAGGCAAGGGGTCCTGTTAAGGGACATCCCTTTGCCCCACCATCGATACAGTTTAGGAAGATGAATGACTCTAGTCCGAGTGCCCCCCTGCCTGCTGAGTGGAGAAACAGAGAAGAGGCCTCTGAGAGGAAGTCAGCTGAGGTGGTAGTTCAGGGTGAGGGTAAGGGCTTGAGGGCTGTGGTCTGAGGCAGAGCAGAGAGGCTTGGGGTGGGGGTGGGGCTTGCAATGTGGAGGAGGCAGAGTTGATGTGTTTTAGGAAGGGTTTGGTGCCAGGTGCTTAGTGCACTGGCTTCTGCTCTTTAACTGCTTGGAAGTATGAATTACTGGGATGATGAGGAATCATTTTATTAACAGAGGCTCTCTCTTACCTGTTTTCAGTGTTTATTCCGTTCATTTGTGTACCCTCAGAGGGGTTTGGTTTTGTTTGCTTGGGGAGTGTATGAAATGCATTTTCTAGCTGCACATAGCTGCCTGGATGTCTAATGGGATCGAGTCCTTTCCACACACAAAACCTGAAACCTGGCTCCTACACCCCAAAACCTACTCTAGGGGCCTCCCTGGGTGCGGGCTCCCTCAGTACAATATGGCTGTGCTGTCTTCCTGGTTGTTCCTTGATGCTTTTCCTTGCATTCCACACCCAGCTAATTCGTCAAACAACACTTGGTCTTCTAAGTAAAAATACATCCTTCCTCTAGTGCCTTCTGAACTTCATTCCGTACTTTGGCCCAGGCAGTCTCTGACCTGTATCATTGCTCCAGCTTCCTGTCTGACCCACCTGTTTTGGCCTTTGCCTTGTGACTGTGTATTCTCCATGCAGAACCCAGAGTGTCCTCTAAAGTAGAGGACCTGTCATTCCTCCTCAGACTCCACTGTTGGTGGAGCCCCAGTCTGACCCCTGGAGCCCCCTCATCGTCCTGATGGGGCCCCTCTGCCCAGGCTGCATCAGTCTCCTGATGTCACTTGAGCATGCTGAAGGAACTCCTCTCCCGGGCCCAGGACATCATCCTCACGTTCCCTCGCTCGAGCCCGGAGCGCCCCCGGGGCTTGCTCTCCTTCCCTTCAGGGTCCCTTCCCACATTATCAGAAAGGCCTTGGCTCTGTTGGCTTCTGTCACTCCACACTGCTTTGTTTTCCTTCATCGACTTGTCATCTCGCTTCATTTTTCTTTTCATCGTCTCTTCCCCCTGGAATGTGGATTCCGAAGGGCTGGGCTGCAGCCTGTGCTGTTTCGGCCGTATCCCTGGTGCCTGCGACCTAGCAGAGCATGCTCCCGGGAGAGGCTGAGGGAAAGCAGGAGGTGGCAGCCTGAAGAGAGCTCTGTGTCCTATGAGAAATCTGACAGGTTTCCAGGTCACAGCCGCCACTGGGATTCCATCCCAGCCCAGAGCTAGCAGACCCTACTACCTTCACAAATTCCCTTTTGAGATTTCAAAAGCTATTATTTTATTCACACCATGAGCAGAGGGTGCCATTGGCTTGCAAAACGTTTGGTTTCTCTTGCATCACTGTGTCAGATTCTGCTGGCGATGGGGTGGATGCCCACGCCTTCTGCCCTTTCCTCCCCAGGTCTTCCATTGACAGTGAGCCCGCCTTGGTCCTAGGCCCTCTGAAGTCTGTGCAGGAGCTGCGGCGGGAGCAGCAGCTGGCCGAGATCGAGAGCCGCAGGCAGGAGAGAGAGAAGAACGGCAAAGAAGAAGGTGGAGAAGGCAGGCCCAAGCCCCCTGTGCAGGAGATGGTGGACGAACTCCAGGGCCCCTTCTCCTATGACTTCTCCTACTGGGCCCGGTGCGCACTCGGGGGCTTTTCTCGGCAGTGCCCTCTGTTCCAACATCCCTCCTAATGGAGGGTCAGAACCAGCCAGACTGCAATGTTTTGATTATTTTAGGTCTGGAGAGAAAATCACTGTGACCCCGTCGTCTAAAGAGCTGCTCTTCTATCCCCCTTCCATGGAGGCCACCGTGAGTGGAGGTAAGTCCAGCTCCCTGAGCTGAAGTTGCGTCTGGACAGCTGTTCCTATACCTGCGTTTGAGAGTTCCTCAGGATTGCTGGAGGGGCGTCATCTCTGTTGCTCCCTGTCCTCATCCCCCGACCCCCAACTCTGCATGCTGATGCTTGATGCATGGATGAGTGAGTGAGTGATCCAAATCAAAATCTACACAAGTAATCTGCATTGTTAGAACTGGGCATCTTTCTGGAAAAGGACTTAGGTTTCTTTGATAGTTGTAGGGTGACACCAGAAAGTGGGTAAAAAGCACAGTCACTGAGTGGTGGGCCTTCATTGTCCTCTGATCTGTTCATGTTCGGTTTTGGGAAGGGTGAGGGAAGGCCTTTTTGAGATGGGTAATTAGCACTGACTGCTGGTGGGACATTTGCCTTTTGCTATTGATCGATTTTCCTAGCAGGGTGGGTTCCCTGAATCCTGGGCATTGAGTGCTTTGTGTTTGGATGGAGAGTGTGTTGAGGAGCCTGGTTTGCAGCAGCAGCCAGTTTGGGGTTTCCCATGGGGTTCTCTGGGGTTGTGCAGCACAGACGTACTTGGTATAAGCACTTCTCCTTGTCTGTGGACCTTTGGGAACAGAGGGAGCAGAGTAATGGAGCCCACCTTTGGCAGGTTTACCGGCAGAAGCGATGGGTACCTGAGTGAGGCCTTTTGGGGATGCGAAGGGGCTTGTGCCTCCTCCAGACCTCGAGCTTCCTGGCATATCGGCCTCATGTGGCACTAGCTTCACATATCTTGGTCCTAGACCAGGCCTACCCTGGAGATTCCCCTCCTTTACAGCTAACTCCTATCCTCTCTTTTTCTTCCCTTTTTTAGAAAGCTGCCCAGGAAAACTGATTGAGATCCATGGGAAAGCAGGGCTGTTTCTAGAAGGCCAGATCCACCCAGAGCTGGAAGGAGTTGAAATTGTCATCAGTGAAAAGGGAGCAAGTTCTCCCCTGATCACGGTCTTTACTGATGACAAAGGTGCCTACAGGTAAGCCCTGGAAGAAATATCTGCTTGGGGCCAGTCGGGGGCCCAGGTCTGTGTGTTGACGCTCCTCCAAGGGGAAGCGAAGCCACCTGTGGTATGTTGCCTTTTTCTCCTCAGTGTGGGCCCACTGCACAGTGACCTGGAATACACCGTGTCCTCCCAGAAAGAGGGCTATGTCCTGACTGCGCTGGAAGGCACCGTTGGAGACTTTAAGGCTTATGCCCTGGCAGGTGTGAGCTTTGAGGTAATGCTGCGTGTTTGATGCAAGGTACATTTATTGCGTTTAACTGGCATACAGTAACCCACCCATACCATACAAGATCTGATGGTCTCACGTGAACACACCCTTGTAGACACTGCCACAGACTCACTCGTGAGCAGATGTGTCCCCCCAAAGTGTCCTCATACCTCTTAGTGACCGGCCCCTCCAGCCTGCCCCGCCTCTCTGACTTGCATTCTGTCACTATAAATGAAGTTGCATTTTCTAGAATGTCATATGCAAATGAAACTATACAGGAGATACTCTTTTTTGTCTGGCTTCTGTCAGCAAGGCTGTTGACAGCCCTTTGGGGAGTGCTTTAAGCCTCATCTTTTCCTCTGTAGCGAAGGACACAGACTGTTCCTACATGGGGTTCGATCTCTTCCCTCAGTCCTTCTTGGGAAGGAGCATGCTGTATACTGCCCTTTGTGGGGCCGGAGCATCTTGAGTAAGAATATTCTCAACACAGAAGCCTACAGGAAATGGCAGGTTACAGCATATAAACATGTAAAGCTCTATTGTGCAGAATACATTTTTTTTTTTTTAAGATTTATTTATTTGTGTATACAGAGCTGGGGTACAAGCCAGAGGCTCCGGGGCGGTGAGAGGCTTTACCAGAGACAGAGTGAGGAGTAGAACAGGCCGATTGACGAAGTACACTGCTGAGGGGAGCAGCGGGCGGGTCAGGAGAGATCTGCCATGCCTTGTGGTCACTTCCGGGGCAGGCAGGGATTGAACTCATGCGGAAGTGGCTTTAGCTTCTCAGTGCTGTGCTTTAACCCGCTGCGCCACCAGGGAGGGCCCACATTTTTAAGTCAAATTAAAAAGATGTTTGAACTGGGGAGATAGATTAATGCCCTAAAAAGTGCCCCCAGTTTACAGCAAACTCCTAAACTCTGTAAGGAAAAGCCAACCTGATAGAGAAAATATGAACGAGGCTGCGGATAGGCATCCGCAGAGGCAACAGAGTTACCAGCGAACTAGTGCTCAGTCGTGGCCATGACTGAGGCGATGCAAAGGAAGTTAACCCTGAAACACTGGTTTGGGGCTAGATTTGCAGTAGTGAAGGCAACATCCATTTTGGGGGGCATGTCTTTTGTCCCACGCGTGGATCATTGGTGGAACTGTAAATGGTTTTAGCCACTTTGGTGTGCAAGTTGGGGTGTCTTTCTGCATTTAAAGTGCCTGTAGCAGCAAATGTACTCCTAGGACTGGCTGTCTCTTGGCTGTCCAGGGAAGGAGAAAAGTATAAATGCACAAAGTTAGAAGTGTCCAGAGACATTTAGATTGTCCTTTTCGTCATGAAGGAGGCAGCTGGTCCCTGCAAGCTACCTGACCCTTGCTTTACGGTGACACGCAGCTGTTAGAAACCACAGTCGAAAAGGAAAGCTGGGAGCTGAGGTGTGGCAAGAGAGCGGGTTGGCGAGCTGGCCGTGTCACTTTCACCACTCTGTTTCACCTCCGTCTCTCCCTGCCCCCCATCATCCTGCCTGCCTGTCATCAAGCCTAGTGATGTTTATAAATCGTGTGTGAGCATAGTGCTGCCAGGCTGCACCCCAAACTATTAACATTCGTTACTCCAGGGGATGGAGAGGGAGATTTCTGTCCCCCATAAATGGCAGTATAAGAATAAAAGCTTAGGGATTTACCTCCTGACTTGTGAGGGGGTCTACCTGGTTAACATGTTACCTTTTCTCACTCCCAGATAAAAGCTGAAGATGACCAGCCCCTCCCTGGGGTCCTCTTGTCCCTCAGCGGTGGTGTGTTTCGTTCCAACCTCCTGACTCAGGACAATGGCATTCTGACATTCTCAAACCTGGTAAGGCATCTGTTCACGTACTGCCTGCCTGTCTCTCCCATGAGAGAAGGGACAGTGTGCGGGACTTAAGTGTCGCTTGACAATGTGAGAACAGAACGCCAGCAAGGAGAGTTTGTACATTTCTTCAGGGACCAAATCTAATTAGAGGATCGCTCCTCCCGGAACTCAGTGCTGCTGATTCGTGTCCCTTTCCGCACGCTCCCTGTTTTCTGGTCACCCGTGTGTCACTAAGACAGTGGCCTCTGTGGCTCCTGTCTCCTGTCTCTGGTGTCACCACAGGCTGCTTATGATGTCAGGTCCAGAGAGTGGTCAGCTGTTGCATGAGGCGGGAGGCACAGAGTTCTCTTCCAGCTGTTAGCCTAGGCCCCGGCTGGTGGGCATTCCTGAAGTGTCCACTCAGTGGCCCCCGGTCCGGCCTGGGGATAAAGTTACCTTTTTGGGCATGTCACCAGCATCGGACAGGTGTGCCCGTCAGCGCCCGGCATCCAGGTTCAAACCTGCCTTCCGCTGTTTACTTGTGTCACTCACTGCGCTGAGCCTCAGTTTCTTTATTTGTAAAATTCAAATCTGAGTTCTGTCTCCCTGTTACGGAAGCCCATGACGGTGACAGCTGCCACTTGGAGCTGGAATTGCTTCCGTCGCGCTGTTGTGACCCTTTGCATGGCATCACGCTGTCTTTCGCTGCCCCTCTGAGCCCTGCCGCACGTGGCAGTGAAGGCTCAGTCTGAGCTTGGCTGTCTCTTGGCAGAGCCCTGGCCAGTATTACTTCAAGCCCATGATGAAGGAGTTCCGGTTTGAGCCATCCTCCCAGATGATCGAGGTGCAGGAGGGGCAGAACCTGAAGATCACCATCACCGGCTACCGGACTGCGTACAGGTGAGCAGCCCTCACGCTCCCCTCTCTGCCAGCCGGGCCCTGGGGTCCCTTGCCCTTTCTGGTTCTAGAAACTTAGCACAGCTCTCAAGTCGGGAGAAAGGAGATAAGGTACGAGAGTTTTCACTGCTGCCCTTGTCTCCTCAGACTCGTGATTCAGTCACACGTGTCCTATTTTGAAGTTGGTCTGAGAGCCTACTTAGTTGCTTAAAATTTTTATTTTTTTAAAAAAAGTTTAAAATGAATTAAATTTCTAAAAAGAAGGAAATGCATTCACTTGAGTAAAACTTCAGAATGTTGAAGAGTGTAGAGCATGTGTTTCTCCACTGTTCTTGTCTCCCAACCAACCAAATTTCCAGTGTTCCAGTGTTCCCAGAGGGGGTTCATGCCCACGCTGGTGTCCGCAGCCCCACCGCATGGCTGTCTGCATGTGTTTCCGGAGTGTGCTCACACGCCTGTGTACCAGTCAGCTCGTGGGTGTGTGGACACAGAAGTACTTGAGAAGAGGATTCGTCAGTCAGGAGTAGGTTTAGCATAATGGACCATTTCTAACCAGATAGGTGGGATGAAAGAGGAAGTGATTTATTTTCATTTTATTGAATATGTCATTATTTACAAGAAAGCCTAGCAAAAAATTCTTCAATGAGGTAAAATCAAGCTTACCTTTCTTAAATACAGTGTTCTAGAGGGTCCCCTAAAATGCATGAAAAGAGAAATCATGACCTCTTGGCTGACCCAAGCCCCACCCAGGAAGGCGGGTTCAGGAGAGCCTGGAGCTGAATCTGGGGGTTGCTGGGGCCGCTGCCTGTGGCCTGTCCTGCACTTGCCTGCTGGTAGAAGCAGGACACCTTGCCCGCTGTCTGGCGAGCTCCCCAAAGCCCAGAACCTCATTTCCTGCTGTTTCTGTCACTCTAGCTGCTATGGCACAGTCTCTTCTTTGAACGGAGAACCGGAGCAGGGTGTGGCCGTGGAAGCCATGGGACAGGACGACTGTAGTATTTATGGAGAAGACACGGTGACTGATGAAGAGGGCAAGTTCAGGTTACGTGGATTGTTGGTGAGACTTGGAACACGTTTTATTAGTAGGCCTTTCAGACTGTGTTCAGGGGTGCCTGAGGTGCTCCCAGACTACTTGGAAGGGACTGAGCAAGAAGGGTGGGGATGGGAGTGTTGGGGTTCTGGAAACATCTCAACCCTTATCTTAGTGACATACCTTGCTGACATGTTTGGTTGGGGTTTTGTGGCAAAATAGAGTTGGACAACCACTTTTGCCTAGTGTTGATAATTTATGCCTCAGGCCAGGACTCCCAAACCAAATGCCTGTAGGGCCAGAAGAGAAGTGCAAATGGCTGAAGGAGACTGGGTATCACTAAGGAGTGGTGAGGACTGAGGTACACTGGGAAAGGCCTAGCTCTTGGAAAGGATCCAGCTAGCACCCAGCCCAGCTCATCAGATCCACATGGAAAGACAGACATGTTCATCTAAACTCACCAACTTAACACTTTGCCGCTAATTAAGCTGAACATAGCTTCCTTCTCCACTGTCACAGATTTCCATTTTACCTGAGGCCCTGGACCCCCTCTCTTCCTTGTAGTTACCAGCGCTTTCAGTGTGAGTTAGAGTCACCCCCTAGTTGCAGCCCGTGCCTTCCGCATGCCAGGCCAGGCTCCAGAAGAATGTCCTCGGAGTCCCAGCAAGGGGTTTGGATCTGAGTTTGCCAGAGGATGGCAGATGAGGTTCCTGTAGAAGATTTCCTAGGGATTTCAACCCAGTTGGGATTTCTTGGTTCTTTAACCTTTTCTGGGTAGCATGTTACACAGCATCTTGGCTGGGAATCCACACCAACGGGGTTTCCAGCCAGAGGATAAAGGCAAATCCCTGAGACGTCGCTGTGAGCAAGGAGTTTGGCCCATCAGATGGGAGCAGCTGCCCCGGGGCTCCTGCCTGGCCCAGACCCAGCGTGGGCAGCGCCCCAGCTCCCAACCCCCTCACCCCCCACCATCTGCAGCAGTGCTGTCGCCTTTTCTTCAAAAATTGCTGCTCCCGCTATTCCTCTCACAGGTGCAAGTAGCTATTTTGAAGGAACCCAGTGCTGCTGGTCCTGACTGAGCTATAAAGTAAATTAATATGTCTGTTGGTAGTCATAAATGTGATTGTTCTCATTTCTTTTTAATAATAACTTTATTATCTTTGTAGAGGTACCTTGTGCTCATTATAAAATAGTTCAAGCAATATATCGAAAAGGAAAAAACTTTGAAAGGAAAAAACACACCCTGAAGTCACCCCTGGCAGTGGCCTTGCTTAGTGGAGAGTGAATAACGTGTCCCCCGCCGCTTTCCTCACAGGGCTGGCCCACGCGCGCCGCTGCAGGAGACCAGACTGGCCCGGTTTAAAGTAAATGATTACAGCGTGGGTCAGCCCCTTGTAGATGCGTGTACTTGACCCAGTGTTTCAGATTCTTGAGAGCATCGTTCCAGATATCACTTAGACAGGTAGAGGGGGTCTACAGCAAGGCAGATAGAATTTTACAGGAATAAGCATATTGTGTTGCGCTTGCAGTTCGGAATAGGAAACCTACTTCAGTTGTCTGTGTGGGGCTTAAAGGGGAGGAAGAGCTCAGATGAATGTTTCCTCATCGGGGGGCATTTTCAAGGCACTGGTAAGCAGGTGCACGGTCACAGACTGGACCTGTAGGGAAGAGTGGTGAGGCCTGTGGACAGCGCAGGCCCACACAGGCCTCATGTGACAAGCTCCTTGCTGGCGAAGTGACTGCGGGTTTGTTTGCAGCCGGGGTGTGTGTACCACGTTCAGCTCAAGGCGGAAGGCAACGATCACATCGAACGGGCCCTGCCCCACCACCGCGTGATTGCGGTAAGCACGGGCTTCTCGGGTGGGATGCCCCTGACTGCGTCCCCAACCAGGTACCCTTCAGCGCTGTCTTTCTTCTGCTATGGGGGAAACATAAATCCTGATTAAGGGTCCCCTCAGAATACATCCTCACAAGCAGCACTTCAGGTGGGGTGTTTAGTGAACAGTCTCACTGTCGTGCACCAGAGAGGAACCTTCACCTACTGTTCCCTGCTCCCCCTTCGAGTTCTGACTGGGAGCCAGTGGTTAAAGATCCTAAGGCCTAAGTAGCATTTCCCGTCAGGCGAGGATCCAAAAGAGAATGTGGACTTCCCTAGGGGTAGGGCGCCCAGGTTTCTCATATTTATATGACCCCATTTTCCATGTGGTGGAATCTTACGATCATTGAGATCATGGCATAGCTAATTGCTAGGGTGTCAGGCAGTCAGGTAGAGACTCCCCATTCAGCTTTCTCATCCAGCTTGCCTTGTCTTTCTAGGTCGGGAACAATGACATCGATGATGTGAACATCATAGTTTTCCGGCAGATAAATCAGTTTGACTTAAGTGGAAATGTGATCACTTCCTCTGAGTATCTTCCTACATTATGGGTAAGGCCAGCTCACTTTAGGGGTTGCGATGTTGTCTTCTCAGCTTTGAGAGGAATAGGTTACCCGTGCCCACGTGGGGCTGCATTCATGCTTGACATCCTGCCTGAGAGGGTGGAGGTGGAGGGTGAGATTAAGAAACTTCCATCCATGGGTATTTGGGAGAATGATTGTTGGTGTCTGGGGAGAGACTGGTTCCAGTTAAGTGTGTGATAATATGTATCTTTGGAAACATTATGACAACCCAGTGCCCATTTAACATGGAAAGTTGTGGGAGCTAAGGTGTATTTGTGCAAAGGCAGAGTGGTAGGTGAGACCCTCAGCCATGTGGGTGAGTCCCAGTGCCACAAGAATAAGTCGGGGGACTGGGACTCTCTGAGTCTCCCTAGCAATGGTCATGACGCCTGACCAGTGTGATTGTTGACCAGTTCCATGATGTACACACCTGGCATGTCGCAGACGTGTTAGGAGTTATTTTTGATATCATCATTACACTGTTATTATTATTTTGAACATTAACATAAGTCAGCAGAATCTATTTTAAAGAATTGCATTTCTATGCTTGTCACGTCTGGTGCCGAGATGATTGAAGAACGCCTCGTGTGGCTGTCAGGGGTCGGGGTGGTTTCCCTTCTGAATATCTGTGTTCCCAAAGATTCTTCCCCCTAAGAGATAAGCAGTGCTGGAGGTGTCACACCTGAAATGTCTTATCAGATTTCAACTTCAACAGACTCAGCACCTGCTTTGCTTCTGTTCACCAGGTGAAGCTATACAAAAGCGAAAATCTCGACAACCCGATCCAGACCGTTTCTCTGGGCCAGTCTCTCTTCTTCCACTTCCCGCCGCTGCTCAGGGACGGCCAGGTAGCACCCGCCCTCCGTGCAGTCTCTGTCCTTGTTTAAATGACCCCAGTGTTTAGTTTAAAAGGAAAAACTGTTTTCTAGATTTTCTCCCTAAATGCCACTGTGCAGGAATGGGTGAGGTTGTGCTCACTGAATCCAAGGAAGTTGGGCTCTGGAGGAACAGCTTTTCTTAATTACTTGTTTTTCTGTTTACAAAAATAATACCCCTGGCAGGAGCTAGTGGGGAGGAGAGTCATCACCCAGAAGGAGCCACTGTTAAAATGTCGTCTTCCAGGGCGTGTGACATGACACAAACATACATGTACCCACATTTCTTCACTTAATAGCTCACACCTGGGACTGTCTGTACATTGTTTTATAATTAGTTCTTTTCAGTGAAGACTATATCATGAACCTTTCCCCCGTCCTTAAATCTTTTGTGATAGGGTCTTTAATTGCTGCGCGGAGTCCATGTTAGGGAATGCGTAGTCTGTTTAACCAAGGCCGGGACACTGTAGTTGGAGTGCTGGGAAGAAACTTGGCACGAATTTGGTTCTTTCTGGTGGACTTAGCTTGCGGTCGCCAGGAGTGGGTTGTTTGACCTTCTCCCTCAGGGGTGCTCAACCAGGCCTTTCTTCATGTGAAATGGCTGTAAATTAACAAGTAATTGCAGAATTTGGGAGTTCTTCCCCATTTCTCCACGTGCCCTATGAAGCAGCCACTTCAGGCTGCACAGCTTTGCGGAAGCAGCTTGGGCTTTGAGGCAGGACTCCCCTGGGAGCAGAGCCTGAGAGACACCGGCTTGCTGAGTTACCCTGAGCCAGCCACTCTTACCTTGTAGGCCACGCTCTCCTCATCTCTGAAATGGTAAAATAACCCAGCCCTTGTCTGTGGTGGAGACCAGAGCAAGTAGGCCTTGCTCATTGGGTTGCACACAGTTGGGGCTCAGTATGCAGGGCTGTCACTGTCATGGGGACCACTCCAGAGAGGCCTTGTCCTTAGACCCATTTGAGGCCTGTCCCTTCAAAGCCAGCCTCACCTGGGATTGAAGGTGGGCTTCCTCAGTGTGATGGTGTCCCTGCCTCATCAGAGTCGGTTCATAGTAACTTTCTGTGCTTCCTGAAGTCGACTTCTCAAAGGACCCAAACTGTCATGGCTGAATATACTCATAAAAGGTGCCACAGGCACTGGATAACTAGTCAGCGGATGGTGGTGTGTGTGTGTGAGGAGGCACACCACTGTACTGATGGGCTGGTCTGCTGAGGCCACCACCCTGAAGTTAGTGAGCTTGCTTTGGGTGTGTGAACCTGGGCATTTCTTGAAAAACCTTACATTCTGTATGTCACAGCCATGTGTTAATGGCTTTGTTTTCACTTGCTCTGCCCCAAACTGTCTTCTATAAAAAATACCTTCTGCACGTGCTCAGAACTACGTCGTGCTCCTGGACTCCACGCTGCCCAGGTCCCAGTATGACTACGTCCTGCCCCAAGTGTCTTTCACTGCCGCGGGCTACCACAAACACATCACCTTGATTTTCAACCCTACGGTAAGGAGCGAGGGAGCTTGAGAGAACTGGTGGGGGCGGCGTGCAGGGAAGCGTGGGGCCCAGGAGAGCTGTTTAAAGGCCCCTGGCCCTGGGCGCCCTTCATGTCGTGGATTGTGCATCCTGGATGCTTTTTGGTGTCTCTGAGCATGGAAGCCTTTGTTTCCCTCGGAGAAGGAGCGCTAGTCACGAGGACTGGCAGACACCCAGGGTGTGGCTCTGGGTGGCCTTGCGGTGGGCTCACCACCATGCCAGGGAGGGTGATGTGTGGCCCGTGACTCCCATCCTGCCCACTGCTCCACAAATACATATGCGTACCTCCTTCATGTGGGGTTCCAGTGTCTGGGTAGCAGCGGGAGGCAGGGGGAAGTTGGGGGTGGGGCATGTGAGGTGCTGGGTTGGGGGCAGGGGGAGCTGGCTAAGGATGACGGTGCCCTGTGGTTGCAGAGGAAGCTGCCTGAGCAGGACATCGCGCAAGGCTCCTACATCGCCCTGCCCCTGACGCTGCTTGTCCTGCTGGCCGGCTACAACCACGACAAGGTAGGGCCTGCAGCGGCCCCATGAGGGCAGCCTGAGCTGGGAGAGGGAGTCTTCATAGTGACACGGTGACCAGACGTCAGTGCCAGGGTGGGACCACGGAGACCTTCAGTCCAGTCCCCAGGGTTAAACCTCTGGCCTTGACACCTCTCTAAACCTGGGGTGCCAGTCCCACCTGTCTCTGCTGCCTCTGGGACCAAGGCCAGCCTTTGTGAACTGAGATGGATGCGTGGTGACCCACCCCAAGCAGGAGGTGTGCGAGCATGTGCAGTTCCGTCAGTGGTTGGCCAAGTCCCCCTGGCACCCCTCATTCTCTCTCTTTCCTCCTCTAGCTCCTCCCCCTGCTGTTGCAGTTGACAAGTCGACTGCAGGGTGTCCGAGCTCTTGGTCAGACGACCTCTGACAGCAGTGGCCCTGAAGATGCCAAGAGACAAGCCAAGAAACAGAAGACAAGGCGGACGTGAGGAGGATGAGGGCGTGTTGGAACCTCACTCGGGACAGGTCATGGCCAGGGCCTCCCGGCCCGGGCACCAGCGCAGTGTGGGACTCACTTTGTGGGTGCCATCTGCCCACACGCCTCGGAGGGCGTAGCTGCCTGTTCCCGACCGGCCCAGCCCGGCCCCTCGGTGCAATGTGATGTCGGACCCTCCTGTCACTCTGCTGAGCACAATTTATTTTCTGAGTTGAAGATAATTTATTATTATTATTTTTGTCAAAGAAGTATTTAAGCTGTGCTGGTGGCGTGAGAATGTAATTTTTAATTTTCAGCAACATGGGTTTAGATCCTCCAAGGAAGTCCCTGTCGGAACTCCCTTCTTCTTTAAGTTCCCTTTGTCTCCAAGCTCCCTATTGGCAATTGCACAACCCGTATCTACCGCTTGGAGAGAATGTTAGGAGGTACACGTCAATAAAATTGCCCTTCATTTGTGTTGTAGCTCATCTCACATGTGCTTCTTGCAGGACATAATGGGGCACAGAAGGCCGGGGCAAGAAGATCCATAGCAAAGGCAGGATGAGTCCTGGCTGCTGTCTTTTTTTTTTTCAGTGGTAGGAAAATAGGGGTGACTGGGGACTGTGGCAAAGTGAGGAACGCTCTTCAAAGGTGCCGATGTGTCTCAGCCCTAGCTCACTAGTGCCCTGTGGGAATATACATTTACTTTTCCAGAAAAGTCAGAAGGGCAAGTTTTTTTTTGTGAAATCTTGCAAGTCTTAAATGTTAGCAGCCAATTCCATTTGAGAAAAAACCATACATAGAAACTTTTGACTAAACCAAAATGCATGTATAGGATGGGTGAGGCTTGAATGCTCCCAGTATGCATAAGGGATCCGGGAATTGACAGCATTTGAATAGCATTCACTTCATTCTCACAGAGACTATTAAGTCAACAGTTGCATTGAAGGAGGAGCCACAGCCATCACCCAACTTCTAGTGAGTACCACATGGGTCAGGCACTGGGGTGTGAAGATGATGCAGTGAACAGAGTTGGAAGGGGACGAAGCCGCTTCTACTTTGTCCCTCATTGTCCCCTCACTGCTTGGTGGGTGGTGGACACTCAGGAATGACCTAGTGAATGTGTCTATGCGCATGGCACAGGTTGGGTGGAGGACTCCCCTGCTGAACAGCGCCTCCTGGTGGAGGAAGCTCAAAGGTCTGATCCCACCGAGGGTTTAGGGAAACCTTGGGGCCTGGTGTTCAGGCCAAGTCTGGAAGGACACAGAATGGAGAGGAAAAATACTGCCAAAGCGGGCTTTGGCTGCTGCCACCGAGGAAGAAGGTGAGCTTGGGCTTTCCTGGCCCACCTTAGAACTGCGGGGCTTCCAGCTAGAGGCTGCTGGGCTCTTGGCTAGTCCATGTTTTACAGTGAAGGATGCACTCTTAGAGATCTGGGAAAGAGGAGATTCATAATCCATTTCGTGGAGTGTTTTCTGACTCATTCCAAGTGGACACAGACATGTCCCTTTGAAATGCTAGTGGGGCTTTTTATTGGCAAAGTAGAAAGGTTAAGAACTTGTGCAAAATACAACTAAATGTCAATCCTTTCCATCCACTTCCGGACACTGCCATTAAGTGGCAGTCTTGGCCCATCCCTGACTTCGGGTCACCTCAGGTCTTGGCGGGGCTTCTGCAGGACTCTGGGCCTTGACGAAAGCTGATGGATTTCTCAGTCCCTTTGGCCGTCAGACTTTTATTCAGTTGTCTGTCATTATTTTGGTTTCTGGACAGAACTCTCAGCCCTCTGGGATGTGTGTTAATGTCGGAGGATTTTAAATGGAGCAAAAGTTCAATGAGACATTACTTCCCCCTGAGGAAATATTACAAACCTCTAAAAAAGTGGATTCTTGACAGACTCAGTCACGTGCACATTTTGGCCTATTGAAGAAGCCCTTCATGACACCCCAAAGGTCCCTGGAGAAGGCTCATTCTAAGGCGCTGGCTTTATGTCAGTCCTCTTTCCCCCCCCCTCAGGACTGAGATCTTCCCAATGTTATGAAGCCAATGTGCATTTGAGCCTGTCTTAAGAGAAAACTGCCTGAAGATCGTGTAGCCCTTAGGTGGCAGAACTGGGATTTGAACTCGGCAGCTTTAGCTCCCAGGTTCTGCAGCCCCGACATGCGAGCTGAGAGGACACAACCATATGCCAGGTCATCCGGGATAATTCAAGGATCAGGAAAGACACGCGAGAGAAGTGGGCAGAGCTAAGATAAAGCGAACACAGCATGGAGCATGGAGGGGCAGAGGGAGGCCTTGCCATGGTTTCCTCAGCCTTTTCTGGGACCAAAGAGTTACGTGACTGAACGCTTAAATCCAGTTCCTCAGTAGGCAAGACTCCCCTTTCCTTACCAGCCTGGGCAACTCTGGGAAAAATTGGGAAGGAAACAGATGTGGCTGCCTTCAGTTTAGGCTGATTCCTAAGGGTAAGGGCAGTCTTAGCCATCTTCATTTCCAGTCTTTTCCACAGGGGGGCGCGTGGGACAGGTGCCAGCTTCAAGATGCCCCTCCCCCCACCCACATTTCCCTTACCCAGGCCCCTTGCCATGTTGAGTCAAGGCCGGCCCCCAGTGACCAGTGGACTGTGGCAAAGGTGATGCATGACTTAGCCAGCTGGGCCACCAAGGTCTGGCATGCCCCATGTGTGCTCCGGGGAAGCCGCTGCCTTGTATGAGGATCCTCAGGCTTCTGGAGAGGAGTTGAGACTCCTGGCCAACAGCTAGTCTAGCTTGCCCGCCTGAGGCAACTTGGAAGTGGATTCCCCAGCCCCAGCCAGCTTTTGGGTGCTGTAGCCCTAGATTTCCTATGCTGCCACCTCAGAGGCCCCTCCCACCTCATGTGAGAGTGCCCAGTTGGGGTTTCTCGAGTCCCTGACCACAGAGGTGTGGCCCTGCTGTGACTGTCTTAGGCTTCTGGGAGGAACCAGCTCTACCTCCATCCAGGCTCTGGCTCTCCAGCTTTCCAGTGTCCAACTTCCAGATAGAGTAGTTGTTGAGAAGGGATTAGACATTGAAGCCAGGTCCAGAAGACCGTGCTCCCAGACTGTGAATCACATCACCCACCATTTTCGACTTTATAGGTTGCTAAGCCAGGCCCCTCTTGCTAAGCTGCAGGGGCCAGCGCAGCTGCTGGGCACACACTTAGGAAAGTGGAGACGAGGACAGTTCCCTGTGAGTGGAGTTTGGAAGATGGACATCTGTTTTGCCAACTGTTCTGGCTCTGTAGAAATGCCCCTGCAGCGCTGGGCTTTCTACCCTCGCAGCCGGCAGCCCCAGCAGAAGGAACATTTCCCGGGCTTAGTGCTGTGACATTCCCGGGAAGGGGAAAGGTGGGCGCAATTGCAGAGTCGCCAGGGCCTGGCCAGACATAGGCCGTCTGTGACCTCGTGATAGGCAGCTCCTTGGCTGGGGCCCCTGCATTTCCCAGAGGGCCAGGGGCCCAGGGGAGAACAAATAGCAGGCAGCTCCATTTCAAAACTTGACGTGGTCATGGCCCCCTATTTTTTTTTTTTTATTTTAAAGATCTATTTTTTTTCATTAATTTTTTTTATTACAAAGTTTATTTTTACATCATTTTGCAGTTTTTTTTTCCATCTCGATTGTAATCCCCGCGGGTTTCCCATCACCAAATCACCCCTGTGCCACCACCATAGTCCCGTGCATTTCCCTCCCTTCCCTCCCACCCCCCATTTTTGATCCCATTCCCCACTCCGCCCCCACAGAATGTCTGGTATATGGTTGTTCATTATTTTTGTTATTTTCTCGCCTGGTCCATTATACTCCTGCTATGAGTGAAACCATCCGGTATTTTTCTTTCTCTTTCTGGCTTATCTCACTAAGCATGATCTTTTCCAGCTCCATCCAAGTTGCTGCAAAAGACATGTGTTTCTCTTTTTTGGTTGCTGAGTAATATTCCATTGTATATATGTACCACATCTTTCTAATCCAGTCATCTACTTTTGGGCATTTGGGCTGCTTCCATGTTTTTCCAATTGTAAATAAAGCAGCAATAAACATGGGGGTACAGGTATCTTTTTCAATCAGTGTTTTTGTGTCTTTTGGATAGATACCTAGGAGTGGGATTGCTGGGTCGTAGGGAAGCTCCATGTTTAGCAGCTTGAGGAACCTCCAGACAGTTTTCCATAGTGGTTGTACTAGTTTGCATTCCCACCAGCAGTGCAGGAGAGTTCCTTTTTCTCCACATCCTCACCAACAATTGTTGTTGCTAGTTGTTTGAAGATGTGCCATTCTCACTGGGGTGAGGTGGTATCTCATTGTGGTTTTAATTTGCATCTCCCTTATTACGAGTGATGTTGAACATTTTTTCATATGCCTGTTGACCATCTGCATTTCCTCTTTGGAGAAGTGTCTTTTTAGCTCTACTGCATGGCCCCCTATTTTTGACTTTATTTTTCACTAGCAAAAGATGAGCTTATCGTGTCATGCCTGGTGAAGGGGAGAAACTCCTATAATGTGGGTCGACTGTATGCCAGGGCCAGACGGCAGCTTTTGGCCCTGGAACTCTGTGCGGTGGGGGAAGTTATGATAGGGTCCCATTCCTCCCAAATCCCTCCTCAAGTGGGAGCCAGTGTTTATGCTTCAGCACCCATGATGGGGTGTGACTCCTATTTTACTTACACATAAGATGCCACCAATTTACATGTTTTTAGGGGAGTGAGGTGTTCACCATTTGCTGTATGGGTGAAACAGCAGACCTTGCCTTTGCTTCTGGGTTATGATTTTATAAATAAATGAATGCATTAAAACAAGTGGCCCTCAAATCTGCAAATCCTTGCCTCCAGAGACAGACAGTCCCTCCTCCCTGTCTGGGCTCTGCTGGGGAGGTGGCTGGCAAGAGGGCGGAAGCTGGCAGCTGCTGCATGGGCCTCCTGTCACCGCTCTTCAGCTGAGAGGCTGAGGTGGCGAATAGCTGCTGAGTGAACACTCAGGAGGAGCTGCTCTTTCTGTGGGAGCAGCCACGTGGAGAAAGCATTTTTCTGCTTCGAAAGGGTACTTCTGCTCCTGTGCAGCTTCCAGAACACCTAACCTAAGTGGTGATGGATACTCAACTGTTCACGCATGAAGGTGCTATCCAAGACTGATCGTGGCTGAGTACAGGGCTTAGCAAACTGTGGCCAAGCCTGCTGTGCTAGCTGTGTTTGTAAGCAGCCATGCTCATTCATTTACAGATTACCCCTGGCTGTTTCCACCCTGCAGTGGCAGAGGTGAGTGTTTGTGGCAAAGTGGTTTAGGCCTACAAGGCTTAAAAGATGTGCTCTTTGGCCTGCTATAGAAAAGGTTGGCCTAATTCTAGACTAGGGTGTGCTTTGTCAAGTTTGATTTGGGGGGAGTCATTCAGTTATTCAACAAGCACTAACTGAGCATTACCCTTGGGGTGAAATGATGGCAATGAGACTGGCCTCCGTGGATGTCCTCCTCATCCATCAGCCAAAGGATGAGAAAAAACATCAGACAAATCCCAGTTGAGGGGCATTCTACGGAATTTCTGGCCAGTATTCCCCCAATGGCCATGTGGTGTCCTGACTAAGATTCTGGTGCAGGAGAAAATGCATTCAATAAAACCAAAGAAATCTAAACAGAGCTTGGACTGCATGGTAACACATTAATACGTGGGACACATGAGAACTCTTTATCTTGGCCTTTTCCCCTAACACTATCCTAAAATTAAACATTTAAACATTTGTCTTTCAAAAAAAGCCAAAGGCTGGTGGCAATAGGACCAGCAAAATCTGTTACCTGTTTGTCTAGCTTTGCTTGTGGAGGTGAGTTTATATTGCTGCCATATACCCCCTGCTGCGTGACCCTCACCTAACCAATGATCCCAAGATAAGAGACAAAAAAGCACAAATTGGGGATGTACCCTGTGGCCAAGACATGGCCTTGCATCCGGCAAAAGCCAAGGAGTAGGCTCAGCAGGGTCCACCAACAGACCCATGGGCCAAATCCAGCCAGCTGCCCCTATTAGTCAATGAAGCTTTTTTGGAACATGGTCATAGCCAGTCATGGGCTGACTATGGTTACTCGGCAGTGACAATGGCAGAGGTGAATAGTCAAAACAGTCTGGTCCACAGAATATGTACTATCTGTCTCTGCAGAAACAGCTGGCTGACCCGTGGCATAGGGGACTCAAGTTGGGTCCTTATCCCACCCCGTAGCAGGAAGGGTGAGCAATCCTCGTGGAGGAGCAAGTGAGTCTCAACAACTGTGCACAGCTGGGCCAGGTGCAAGGCTCTCGTCTTTGGGACTGAACTGGGTCATTAATATTGAGTGTTTACAACTCACTTGTTCCAGATGATTCAATTTCATTTCTACGGTCTCTCGGAACAGGGCCCCCGAGCACGGGGGTCGGGGCTGTGCATCTTCATCAGCTTTCCCAGGCTTTAGTGCATATTGATTCTGCGAAATGTACATTTCTCTGAAAAGAGCATCTCCTGACATGACAGGAGATCACACGTCGCTTGTTTCCTGTCCCTGTCACTCCCCTCTGAACGTGAAAAAATCATGATCCTGGAATCATCCAGGGACCCTCGTGTCTCTTAGAAGTGGGGTTCTTTTGTTTGCTTTCTTTTTCAATCTCTTTCAAGTCAGTAAGGCGGAGTGGAACATTTTTCCTGACTTTGGAGTGGACAGAGCTATTGCCAGTCCTGCCCCTGTTTACTGGGCCATGTGACATGTGACTCTGGGGACTCTGTGACTTTAGACGGGCTGTTCTGCACTGAAAAAATAAGTAAAATAATAACGATAATAATAACAGCAAGAATAAAGGGGCCAGTGACCACATCACGGGGTGGTCCTGAGGATCCCATGAAATCATTCAGGGCTTGCTTGGCGAGGTGGGTGGCCATTCACCTAGGTTTTTCTCTCCCAAGTTTATACCAATATAAGCTAAATTTACGCCAACGGTTCTGGTTATTAGCACTAAGTTTTCATGACAGTTTTCAATATTTTGAAAATCGTCTCTGGGTAGAGATGGACTTTGCTTTCCTTTTGGGCTTCAGAGGAAGACATTGGTCTACACTGGGGCAGAGACCGCTGGAGTCTGCCCAGATCCCCTTTTGCAGCTGCCATGACTGCTGGCTATGAAGATCTTCTCTCCCTTCACCTCGGTTGTCAGTAGGGATTGGGGCGCTGCCTCTGTGGCCCACAGCTCCTGTGGGATTAGGCTGAAGTGGAGAGCCTGGGTATTAAGACTCCCTTCTCTCTTGGCCCCTTCCTCTTCTGCTTGTAGCCCTCACATCCTTCTGAAAATCTGCTCTTCAAAAGGCCACCTCCACCCCAGTCTTGGTGTCCAGCTCTGCTTCTAAAGGCCTGTCCATGTTCTGTCCCAAGGCAGTGACCTGCTCTCCGCACTCACTGGAACAGTAACTAATCTCTGGGGACCCAGTGGTGGAGGTTTTGAGGGGCCATTGGCAGGGAGCTAGTGTGGTGAGGTCTGTGACGCAAGGGTTTTGTCAACTATCTTTATATCCCTGACAAATACAAAAGACAGTGGGATCAAACTCCAGGGGTCCCCATTGTCACTTAGAGGACCTGCTCTCTATTAATGCTCTGAGGGCATTAAATTGGGAAGGAGTGTGTGTGTGTGGATGTGTGTGTGTGTGAGAGAGAGAGAGAGAAAGAAAGAGAGGAGTCTGTGGGCTCCACTTCTGCCTTGGGTGGCCCTGCCTACCTGCCACTCTGGGCCCCTTAGGTGGTGGCTGGCTGGCAAGGGAGAAGGGCCCTGGGCTGCTTTGTTTAGTGGGACTGTGGACCATCCCCACCATTTTGGGCCTTTAGGCCTCTGCTGGCTTTGAGGGCCTGCCAGAGGTGCCATCTGATCTGGGAAATGTTTTCAGACTGGCATAGCCCACTGACCACTGCCTGCTGGTGTGTGACTTCCCTATCCAGTAGAGCAGCCCATACTTACCTGAGTGGACATCAGGGATGGGACCATGTCCTGTGAAAGGCTGCATTGAGGTTAGCTTGGTTTCTGCACTTGCTCCAGCTACTTCGGTTCAGAGGCCTTTGGGTGTCTGCTGCTGGCCACTGACTCCATCCTATACCTGCTGAGGAGGGAGCTAGTCTTCCCCTAGGGTTTGCTCAGGGTGGCCATCTTTGCCTGGATGATAGGTTGGGAGAAAGATTAAGGTTTGGAGCAGGGTGGTATTAGCTAGCCCTCTTAGTTGCAAGGGCCAATAGACTTTGAGCAAACCCCCTCTTCCTCTTGGGTACAGCACTCAAGAATTGATATAATTTTCTCATTTGATTCTCAAGAGAGACAAAGTAACTGAGGCTCAGAGCAGTTATGTATCATCATAAGATCTCAAAGATGGTGTTGCTAAGATCTGAAGTTTTTCTGATCTCAAAGTCTGAGCTCTTCATCACCAACCATTGGGTGAGGGTATTAGGTCAGTTAAACTACTGTAACAAATAATCCCAAACCTAACAGCACCTATACAACAGGATTGAATTCTGACTCAGGTTACCATTCTGCAGGCTGGTCCCACACCAGAGACACAGGCTCACAGAGTCCCTTCTATCCATTTTCAACTGTGTCTTCCTTCTTAGAGACAGCATGGTGGGCCAGACATGGTGGGATTTTATGGACCAGAACAGGGAGGGGCACATTGCTCCCATTCTCATTCCACTGACTTGAACTCAGCCATGTGACCCCCACAAGGGCACTGGGTAATTGGTGCAGCTGTGTGTCTGGGAAAAGGGAATGATCAAATTTGATGGCCGGCTGGCTGTCTCCACCTAAGTATTTCCACTGTTTTCTATTCTTTCTTTTTCCCTTCTACTCCTTCCTCATAAGTAGTTTCCTTACTTAAAAACACAATAGATATTCTAGCTTTGATTGGATTTTTTTACTTATCATAATCCTTTTTCTCTGTGGCTCCACTGAGTTTTCATAATGATCATGGTTATAGGCTGAATGTGCCAATTGTTGGACAGTTTTTTTCAGATAATGGAACAGTAAACATCTTTATGCAAAAAACCTTTGTTACTATTGAGTTATTTCTTAGAATTCTCAGGAGTGAGAATACCACCTCTAATAAGGAAACATGTTGACTGTTTTTGATGCTTGCTGCTTTATTGCTTGCCAGGGGTTGAGCCAGTTAGATGATATTTGCAGTGCTACCAGCACTGAATGCTATTGTTGTTGTTCTAATTCAGTTATTGAAAAATGGTTTATTCTGAGAGTCTTTTTTTCCAGGCCTCACCCCTTTAGGAGAGGAAGTGTGAGTGGGTAGGTGTGTACATTGTGGACTAAGTCAAACCTGCTATAATTTTAACCTTATGTCTTTGCAGGTCACAAAACCATTTTTTAAAAAAAGATTTTATTTATTCAAATAGAACTGGGGTGCAGGCCAGAGATGTGGAGGGTGAGAGGATTCACCAGAGACAGAGTGGGGAGCAGAAAAGGCAGATTGAGGAAGTACACTGCTGAGGGGAGCAGCAGGGAGACAGAAATGTCTGCTGTGCCATGTGGGTCAGCTCCCTGGCTGGGGATCGAACTTGTGCTGAAGTGGCTGTTTCTAGCCTCATAGTGGTGTGCTCTAACCCACTGCGCCACCAGGGAGGTTCCAGTTGTTGACATTTCCTACCACAGCACTGTGCTGCATTGGCAACATTAATAAATATTGTCTAGCTTCCAGTTGCTGGAGTATCTGCCCTCCCCCCCCCCCCCCCCCCCCCCCCCCCCCCCGGT
>NW_004567133.1:12323891-12328011 GCF_000260355.1 Condylura cristata | reverse complement strand
CCCCAGCAATCACTGGTGGGTGTGTGAATATCCTGCCCCCAGCCCCTGGGGTGGGGTGACACAGAGTGTGTGTGCTTCATACTGACCCCCACTTCCCAACAGGATGAAGCGCCAGTGGCTGTGCCAAGAACATTGTCTTTGGTGATTCCTTTTTTTCCCATCTCAAGCCCCCACTCTCTACAGGTATTTTCTGCACGTCCGCATCAACAATGTGTCCTTGAATGCCTGCCTCCTGGCTGTTCTGGAGAACTCAGACCAATGTCAGGCATGACTCTTAATCGCTCAGGTTCCCTAGTCTAGTATGAGAAGTTATTAATAATAATAGTGTGCAGGTTAACTGAGCAATGTGGATGTGTGGAGCTGACCTTGGGTAGACATGGGCTCACTTGGAAATGTCAAGAATCATGCCAGGGTTGTGTGTAGAACAAGAGATCCATGGTGCCTACTACATAGTGAGCACTCAGCCATGCTGCCTCAGCCGTGTTCCCTCAGCATTTCCTTGTGCTGATCTCATTGGTTTTTCTTTCTCAGTGACAAGTGGCTGCATCATGCTTTAAGCAAAATGGGAACTTGGTGGCTCACTGAATGGAAGGAGTAGCTGCTTGGACCAGGGATCCTGTGACATGAAGATGCTTTATACATCCATCTGTTGCCTCTGCTGCTATTAGGATCTCTTGGTGACTTGGCCTTCTTTTGTCTCCTATGACAGAAAAACTAGAAAGCATGATTATAGGAAAAGTGTATGGCTCTCAGCTATTGATACTTGGGATTTATCTGACACTGCAGCAGTATCACCCTATGTTGATTAATGCAGGACTATCGCTACATTACTTATCATCTTCTTAACTGCCTACTGCCTTATTAGGTATTCATGTATCTACTTTTCAGGTGGGAAAAGAGAGGTGAATAATTTTCTTAAGATCACCTGGTTGATAAGTGGCCAATACGAGTTTCAAACCCAGTTCTGGCTGCTTTATTATCCCTCCACCCTGAGGTCTGGAGATGTAAATCAGCATTGGGACATTGGGACGGGGGGAGAAAGAAGGCAACAGTCAGGCCAACTGATAAATAGGGTGAAGTGGAAGCGGATGACATCCGTCATCTTAGCCCACCTCCTGCCCAAACTGCAACTGTGAAGCAAGCAGATGACACAGAGAGTCTCACACTTGGGAAATATTCACAGTTCTGGAGCATTTGATAAATGATCTGGATGTTTCTTCAAAGACCCCCCTCACATTTCATGCAGATAGGCAGAGAGGGATAATGCTGCTAATATCCCTTCATAGGCGTCAAGAGGACAGGTCTCTGTAGTTCCTCATTAAAGCTGCATGTGCACTTCTGAAGGAATGATGTCCAGCATCGGGAGCAGATGTCAGTGCAACCACAGCTGGGAGGGCCCTCTATCTTCAGCCAACTGGATTCTTCCCAGTGAGGCTCCTTGGCAAAGTTCTCTAGCTCTTAGGATGAAATAAATGCCAGTGTCCCCTGCACATAAGAACAGCTCTTATCTTCTTTCCAATTCCTGTCACTTGGACCCCGGGTGCGTTTGCCTTTATCTGCCATTGACTGACTTGACATCAAAGTCTGCAAGCTATAGAAAACTATAGTAGTTGACCTCCTGGCCACTGGTGATTGGCCCAGAAGTTGCCTCATGCCCCCTGCTGGGTCAATCAGAGTCCTCCCCTGGGATTTTGAACTTGGGAAACTTCTCTAGCTTGGAGTCTATGATGCCATGAGGCTGGTGGTTGTGCAGCTTCATGTCAGGTACAGGGGAAGCTCATATGCTGTGAGGAGGAACAAGTTGAGGCAGAAATAAAGAACATTTTCTGTTGAAATTCAAGTACTTGTCTTCAGTTACAGTTAGACACACGTCTTTCTGTTCCTCTTTTTTTGATTAAAGTCTAATAGTGATGGGGGTGGGTGGTCCATGAATCAGAACAGACAGGTTCAAATCTTGACTCAGCTCTACGCATGTAACTGCAGCTTTTATCTTCTATAAAATGGGTGGCTGTGAGGAACAAGAGAGACATACTCAAAGTGCAGGAAACAGCACCTGGGAGGTATTAAAAGCCTTATAATTTTCTTCCTCCTCTTCCTTTGAACAATAACACTAGTGTTACTATAGCTACTACTCCTGCTATTACTAATTATATATACTAATATCATTCCCCCCAGCTTTATTGATAAAATGGACACATTCCATTTATTAGCTTAAGGTGTAGGCATGGTGATTTGCTACACTTATATATTGCAACATGATTACCACCACCACCTTAGCAAACACCTGTACCATGTCACAAAATGGCCATTTCTTTTTGTGATGAGAACATTTAAAATCTATTCTCTTCGCAATGATGATCACCATACTGTACAATAGATCCCAGAACTTATTTATCGTATAACTGGCTGTTTATACCCTTTGCCCAACATCTCCCATTCCCAGCCCTCCATTTCCCCAGCCTCTGGTAGCTATAAAGTAAAACTATTACATCTAACAATAATATTAGATCTAAAAATAACAAATCTAATAATATTTAAATAATACTACTATAATTAAGACGATTCTATCTAATAATAATAGTAATAATTAATGATTCTTCAGGATCTTTCCAAAGAGCTGGGTATCAGTTGAAGTAAATTGCATGGCGTAACAGGCCCTTGGGGCTATTCCAACTTGATCATCCATTGGATGCAGAGTCTGACAGTCAAACAGGCTCCACCAATGACCCACAGGTCTCCTGAACCGGAAACGTGGTCTGAGTAGGTGGGCTTAAGGAGTAGGAAGAGGCGGGGCTCCTGGCTCCTGGCTCCACCTCAGAAGGGAAAGGAGGTGGAGTGTGGGGTGGAGCGACGCGGGGGCGGGGCAAGGAGGGGCGGAGTCTGCTGGCTGGAAGTCTCTGGACTTGGGGCGTGAAGCTCGAGGTGAAGCTCGACGCCGCCCATGTGGGCCACGAGACGGAGGAAAGAGGCAGCCTGCTCTGGTCTGGAGATGCTTGTAGTAAACAAGGCGCCTTTTGGGGTGTTCCCTGGTGTGCCCTGTGCGGGTACATCTCCACACGCGCTCACCAGAATCTCGACATCACTACAGAGACTTTATTGGGGTTCAGTGCCCTACACTGTCCAGATGGGCAGCATGACTCTCCAGGCTGCACCGTGAAGTGCCCTGGCTGTGGGCCTCGTGGGCAGGAGGACCCAGAGGCTGAGGAGCCCCCCAGTCGCCGTCCAGCTCGAGGTCCCCTGCGGCCCGTCTTCCTGGGGACCGTCCCCCGCTGCTGGCAGCGGAGCCTGCGAAGCAGCCTCCTGCCGGGTGGCGGCCAGGAGAGCATGGCAGGGGCGGAAGTGGAAGTGCTGGGGTCTTCGTCCAGCGGGGGGCATCACTGCTTGCGTTTGCTGTTGATTCCAGCTGGAAGCGCCTGGCCACCTGTTTCCCACCTTGTCACCAGAAGCCACTCAGGCACCCCCAGGGAGGAAAGCGGAGCGGAGGAACGACGAGGTTGAGCCCGCAGTGGTATTCGGGCTCCTGACTCCTGCCCCTGGGGACCCAGCGCCCCCCAGGGACTCTGCAGATGGGCGAAACACCCATTCCCTGCTGAACTGACCCCGGCGCCGCCTCTGTTGCTTGACCACGGACAGACCCCTGGCCAGTACCGCCTCCAGAGTGAGCAGGCCAGCATCTAGCTGTAGTTAAACAGTTGAGACAGCTGGAAGCTTAAAAGGAAAGAGAACCCAGGACTGGACTCCGAGGACATGCCCTGGAGAGTCACTCAGGTCCGCCAAGCTGCAGGCAGCAGCTGACTGGGCCACGCACAGGGCTGGGCCAGGTGGGGAAGGAGGGACCCGGGCCCCCCGCAGAGGCAGCACCTGAGTCAAGCTGGAGGACTGGTGGGTGTTTCCCTGGACGAGGAAGTGGGGCCAGTTCCGCCTGACGGATGGGAAGAGGCCAGCTGGAGTGTGAGGGACTGGTGGTTTCGGAGAGCTGGAGTTAGGGAGCCAGGTCCTTGCGGAAAACAGGACGGTAAGGAAACCAGGTTTCATTTTTCAGGTGGTTTCTATGCTTGCGACCGCATTGGTTTTGAAGCCTTCCCTGGTTTTGAGGCCTTCCCTGGTTTTGAGGCCTTCC
>NW_004567133.1:12302222-12323192 GCF_000260355.1 Condylura cristata | reverse complement strand
GCAGAACAGGCAGATCCACGAAGTACACTGCTGAGGGGAGCAGCGGGCGGGTCAGGAGAGGTCTGCTGCGCTGTGTGGGTCACTCCCTGGCCAGGGGTGGAACTCGTGCTGCAGTGGCTGTGGTTAACTTCATAATGCTGCGCTTTAACCCCTTGTGCCATTAGGGAGGGTGCCGGGTGGGAGAATTCTAACTTGAATTCTAACATGTCAGGTTAACTCACTTTCCACTTTATATATATATATCTCATGGCGAATTAAAATATTCTCTAGATAAATTCAGTTGCCGCTCCCACCTTGGGCTGACTCAGACTATGAGCCAGTGTTCCCATACTGTTTATTCTGTTACTCTGCACAGCATCTGGATCCAATAGGCGTTTGGCAATGAGTTGACAATGAACAGAGTGGCTGGACTCCATGAGGAAAACCTCATCAAGAGCTCGACAAGAAAAAGGGCTTGGAGAGGAAAGTGTTTTCTGGTTCCTAGTAGAAATAAATCCAGCTCTATGTCTGAAGCTGATGATGAAAAGGCTGATTTCTGCAGACATCACCAGCCTTGAGAGCTTTCTGGGAGTTGTCCAGCACCCTGATGGTGTATCCAGCCAGGCCTGTCTGGTTACTTGTAGAGACTTGTTTGTCACACTCGTGTGTCCTTCACTGTCCCTAGAATCTAGTCAGAACTCAACTGCATGTGTGGGAGACATTTAGGAAGAATCACACCTTTGTTGGGAAATGCGTCTTTGAGATGCCTCGCTGGGGGAAGAGGGTCTGGGATTGCTGTTTAATCTGATGATAGAAAATTCTGTGGGTAAGATGCTAAAGGGATTTGCTGTTTTTCTGCAGTTACCCTGTTCAGGTGGGGCTGTATTTGACATGTACTTTATTTTCAGCAAATTTGAGTTAAAAGCAAACATTTAAAAGTTAGAAGAGTTAACATTAAACTCCTGACTTGAAGCTCCTCTTAAAAATCAGAACGTGGATTCACTTTCCTGCTGGACAGCAAGCCTGACAGGGAGATGAGATGGATGGAGTAAGGACTGCTTCCTTTACTTCCATCTACGCTGTATTGTGGTCTGTCCAGACTGCTTTCTCATTTCTGTTACTGACTGGCCCTTGTAGACGCTTAAGGTTGAGATGATTACTTCAGGGTTAGGGTGGAAGATAGTCATTTTTCATTTTTACAATACCTTGCTTTTTTATTACCTAAAAGGATGTTGCAGATCCTTAGTACTTTATCATCCCACTTTGCAGATGAGAAAACTAAATCCAGGTAAGTGCTAAATTATTTAGCTGGGGTCATGTGGAAGGTCAGTACTGGTTGTAGGAGTGGATTATCTTTCACCTTGTGGACCATGAACAAAGCTTCTGCTCTCTTTTTGAGTTGGCCACTGGGGAACTCAAAATCACACTCTCAGATTCAGTTTAGTAACTGACCTTCTGCCTATATATTTTTGTTCTGCTGTCCACTCTGCTGTATTCTTGTCTCTAAATCATCTTTCTCCAGTTCCAGTTTTAAGCTTATATTCTATAATTTAGTCATGTATTATAGATTATTAAATAATGCCATTTGTTCAAAGTTGTTTTATTATAATTTTAATGAGAGAAAATTGTCTTCTGGTGGAGGCCATTCTCTGTGTTTTCCTCATGTCTGCATGGCATTTCTCTGGATATCCCAGTTCACCTTATCCCAGACACATGCCATTAGGTTAGCTTGTGTGTCTAAGTTCTAAGTATGGGTGTATGAATGTGTCCTGTGATGGAAAGGAGTCCTGTCCAGGTGGGTCCTCTTGCTTTGTGGCCTGAGATGCTGGCACCCACCCTAATTTCCTGCTGTCCTGAACTGGAATACGAGGTTTGGAAAATGAGTGAGTACAGATGATTGTTTATTATTAGATGTGTTGGGTCTTTATTTAGATGTTTGTGATATATGCTGCAGGAGTTTAACGCTTGTGATCAGTTAACCTCTGTAAAACTGATTTCAAGGACATTGTTTACTTAAAGTAGCAGTTTCCAAGAACCTATTGACAATGTTAAGTGAGGACTTACTGTGTATTTCTTGGAGTGTATTGTAAGTTCTTTGTGGGTAGTGAATGAATAAATGAAATGAATCTGATGGGCCCAGTGAGAGCCCGAGCCACACCAATCTTCATGCTGGACGCTTGTCACAGACTCTGACTGTGGCTCTGTTCTCACCAGTTGACAGTTTTCTTTTTTGCTTTTTGTTAAGATACATTTTGCTTTCCTGGCATCTAAGTAGTCAGGCTGATGGCTTCAGCCTAGAGAGGCTCTGAGGAGTCGGTCTGGTGTCAGGAGCAGCAGGGGGAGTGTCCTTAGCCAGGCTGGTGGCAGGGCGGGGGCAGCTTGGTTGGAGAAAGATGCCCCCACTCTACTACCTTCTCTCTCCTATGGTCAGTGGTCATATAGCCACTTCTGCAGCGCTGTGGTGAGAACCTGTGCATTCACTAGCCCACCTCACCCCTCCAGACTGAGATTTTTCTCAATACACAGTATGAAGCAAAATCAAATCCAAAAGTTGAAAAAAAAAAAAAGGACCATTTTTATTTAGTTTGGCTGTTTTGGAGTAGGGACGGTGGCTTACGTTTTTGGGCTTTTATGCTGTACTGGCCACTGTGCTGTTTTTAGCTTGAGTGCCACTTGTCTTTGACGTCAGAACAGCCTAGAAGTGGATTATCAGAGCCCCTGCCCTGGCTGACTTCTCCACCTGCATCTCCTCCTTCCTTCTTGCAGCCCTGCCCCCATAATCAGTTCCCTGCAGCCTTTCTCCCTTTGCTGTCTGAGCTGGGAAGGCTTGTTCTTCCTGATGTTTGCCTGGCAGGCCTCTTCACACCCCTATCGTAGCTGAATGTTCATGAGGCCTTCTCCGATGCTAAAGAAGATGATTTACTTACAGAGACATCCTCCTCCCATCATAGCACTCTTAAACACTTGTAACAACACTTCATTATTATAATTGTGTTTCTTTCATTGTATCTCAAGTATGTTTCTTCCATTATATACCTTCTAGGAAGGTGGAATTGTGTGTCTGCTGTCCTATTGTGTCTCCAAGTGCGCATCACATGGTAGGTGTTCAGCAAAGGTGGTTGAATATGCTGCACCCAGTGATTTGAGTGTTATCCTTATTGCAGTTATTACTCCCAGCCCCTGCCTCCTAGGGGCTGACTATGTGGCACTGTGCTGATAATTCAGCTTTAGCACCGCATTAATCCTACAATGGAATGGGGAGGTGTATTCTATTATCTTCAGCCGTCGGAAGAGGAAACTGGGGTTTCGGTCTTTGCTCAGGGGCTTGTTAATTACTGACAAAGGTGGGATTTGAACATAGGTTTCCTAACTCCAAAGTTGTCTCCTTCCACGCTGCTACTCTGCCCCTCCCCAGAGGAGGGACTGTCACATGCCAGGACTTATTGCTTGACATTTACTGGGGGGTGTGAGTCCTACAGCGGAGAATGGCAGAAGGGATGGACTTGCTAGGTGGGCTTTGCTAGGGAGAAACTCAGAGGAGGGGCTTGATCTTGTTGGGCAGAGCTGAGCTGGCAGGATGAGTTTACACTGTCTCTCTTACTCTGCTCTGATGGCCACGTCAAAGTCCCACAGGCTGGGGCGTCTGAAACCACAGACATTCACTGCTCACAGTTCTGGAGACCAGAAGTCTGGAGAGCAGGCATGGTCTGGTTCTGGGGAGGACCCTCTTCCTGACTTGCAGACAGTCATCTTCTTGCTGTTGTTTTGCTCACATGGCAGAGAGGGAAGGAGAGAGGGAGAGTTTCTTCCTCATAAGGACACAGTCCCGTTGGGTTAGGGCCCCTCCTGTGACCCCACTGAGGTTTACCTATCTCTAAAAGACCTTTCCTCTAGATATAGTCACATCTGTGTTAGGCCTTTAGAATATGAATTGTGTGTGTGGGGGGGTGGGGGAGGCACACATTCTAGCCTCTAGCAAGCCCAGGCTTTGGGGACAGACAGTATGTCTGGTGCCTTCAGACCCTGCCTGGCCAATTGCTTGTTGTAGGACACGCTTTTCTGAGTCTCAGTTTCCTTCTCTAAGAAGGGGATACAGGTCTCCGCAGGCTGCTTTGTAGGGCACTAAGGGGCAAATAAGCGCATAGATGTGAATATAGACTTGTCTATTTGTATTACTTTTGTTACCACTGTTCTCAAGCAGTCTGGCTGTAATTTTTCTCTCTTTCCTTTCTTCCCACCCTTGAGTTGTTTGGAAATCATTTAAAAAAGTCTTTGAAATGTCCTTTTCTGTATTTGGCAAAAGCAGAATGGAAATTGATAGCTTCGTCACTGCCTCCAATCCCCTTCATCCTCTTCCCTCCATCTGCCTGACTAGAGGAGCAGCTCTGGAGAACGAAGGCTTCTGTTGAGGGCCACTGCTTAGGTATTGCATGAACTTTCCCTGCAAGCCCTGATCAGCTCTCTTGTAAAGCAGTTCCTCCTTTTCTGCTCCTCTTCTTTTCCTGCCAAGGTCAGGTGCTCCGTGTCACAGCTGGGTTCAGAAATCCAGGTAGCAGGAGTCCGGCTGCAGTCTGGCGCCTTCCAGCTGCAGGAAAAACCTCCAGTAGTTTTCCTTTGAGAAGAACATGCAAGTTCTTTTTGGGGACCAGAGGCCCCGGGGGTCTCCTGTCATTTTGGCCTCCTCTTTGTTAATCCTCAAACGCCCACATTCTTTCTAGCCCCAAGCCCTTTGCAGGGATTCTCCTTGCTCCTAGAAACTCTATTCTGCTTTGGTCATGGATGCCTTTTTGACATTTCTGCTCAGTGTTGCTTTCTTAGAGGACCGGTCCTGATCCCCACTGAAATTGAATGCCTTTTGCCATTGAGTCGCAGTCCATCAGGAGCCTTAATGAGGACACACAGGGTATCTGTGTTAGGTTGGAAATTTAGATACATGTTGAATGATTGTCCATATTGCCTGGAACATACCTGTTCTAAAATCAGTCATTATTTCTCTGGATTTCAGATCTAACTCAGTGTCCTATGTTTTATTTACTGCATTTGTCAGGCTTGCCTGTAGAATGTTTGTCGATTGACTGAGCGTGAATCTTGGCACAGAGCCTGCACATAGTAGGTGCTAAGTAATGTTAGCTGTCTTCTTCAGCCTCCTCGCATCTCCTTGCTTCTTGTAACTGTGGTCTCCCCACTCCTTTTTCTTTCTTTGGAGAAGGGAGACAAAATGTTTTCTACTAACAGGCCATCCCCTGGCTCCTTAGAATAGCATAAAATATTCTCTGCCGCAGTGCTGGAATCTGATGCCTGGTGTTTGGCAGGGAGACATGGTAAGTTATCACAGAATGTTCCCTCCAGCACTGGGTCATGCAAATATTTATTGCAAGCGTTAAATAATAAATGGAACAGCCTGCCCAATGGTAAATCTGTCATGTTTGGTTTCAGCCAGGAGTTGTGATGGCTCCGGAATTGCTGCCCGTTCGCACCGCCGCCTGCCCTCCCGAGGGGCACGGCAAACAGCCGGGGTCTCAGGGGCTGAATCAACTGGGCTGATGAGACACCTGGAAGCCAGAAGGGGCGGGCAGTAGGGCCGGCTTCGCCAGGTGTGGAAACCAGTGGTCAGATGGCGGGGGCCCGGGATCCCCAGCCAAGATGGGCAGCCTGGACCTGGCAGTCACGCCCCAATTCTCAGCCCAGTTGTCTGCTTCTTGAGTTGTCTGGTGATGCTTCTTTCGATGCTCCTCTCTGTTTTCCTCACACTGAGTGGACAGCTTGTGAGAGTGGAATCAGTGCTGTGTGTGGGAGGTGAGAGGGGATGAAACTGTGCTTGGCCACCTGGACGCAGCTATGCTTCCCCGTCCCTGATGTGTGGCAGGGCCCTTTGGCATGCATCTGTCACTGAACCCTGGGGTCCCTCTGTGGAACTCCAGCCTGTAGATTCTTTGGCCAGACAAGTCAGTCAGAATCCTGTCTCTGACTTGCAAGTTGTGTGGCCTTGGGCAACCATTTAGCCTCTGTGCCTCAGCTACTGAACTAACTGTGCGGAGGGTCATGGTGGTGCCCCCTCCAGTAGTGGTAGTGAGGGCTGGGGAGGTCTTCTTGGGGAGGGCTTCTGCACTGCCTGGGGAGTGTTTGACAGTGGCTGGCTCCTGTGGCCAAAATGGTCCACAGAGGAAGAGGTGTGGCACTGGCCCAGGCCTGCAGACAGAGCTGCCTGGGTCAGTCACACAGGAGCCATTGGAACCCCAGTGTGGGGGGGTGGCTTTTTAGTGATGGTTTAAGGTTCCAGCCCTGGGGTTTTATGCTCGTTCTCTAGTCCTGACACTGCCAGCTCCCTGTCAGGTGGTGGGGAGTGCGGAACATGTGTCCACCCTGCCCCCTCATCCCCCATGGCTTGGGACTGTATGTCCTCACAGTGGTAGGGATATCATGTGGGTGTATTTGCTTCAAATCACTGAGACCCCCTGGATGTGGCTGAGGCAAGAATGGCAGTTGTTTCACAGAAGGTGACCCTGCAATTAGTTCAATACACGGCTCAGTATGTCATGGTGATCTGGTCACTTCCCACCTTTCAGCTCCATCTGCCAGCTGCAGCAGGGCAGACCTCTTGTATCTCCAGATGAGAGCGCCCAGCTGACTTACCTTTATCTTCTTATAATTCCTTCTCTGGAAGCCCCCAGCAAACTTTTTTTTTTAAAGATTTATTTATTTGTGCATACAGAACTGGGGTACAGGCCAGAAGCTCAGGGGTGGTGAGAGGCTTCACCAGAGACAGAGTGGGGAGCAGAACAGGCAGATTGACGAAGTACACTGCTGAGGGGAGCAGCGGGTGGGTCAGGAGAGGTCTCCCGCGCCATGTGGATCTCCTCTGGGGCAGGTGGGGGCAGGCGGGGATTGAACTCATGCAGAAGTGGCTTTAGCTTCTCAGTGCTGTGCTTTAACCCGCTGCGCCACCAGGGAGGGCACCCCAGCAAACTTTTGAAGCTCATATTTTGAACTGTCTCATATGCCCTTTTCTAAGTCAGTCATTGGCGAAGTGCCCGAGTGAGCCCTGGTTCTCGCTAGTCCTGAAGCCCCCTCTTTCCTATGGTTTGGTGTTTAACCCTACTTTTTAATTACATTAATAAATCCTCACTTTTGATTAAGTCATTTTGAGTTGGATTCCTGTTGGATGGTAACCAGGGGAATTTCTTATTCATCTAAAACTGTAAAGAGTTGTTCTTTCAAATGTGATTTGGCTGATGATGTTACTGAACGCCGGTCTCAGTTTCCCTCAGCCAATAAAAGGAAACAGAGTTTGAGGAAAAGGAAAGTGGTTTTATTTGTCGACAAATGAGGAGGGCAGCAGACTCATGTCCGAAAGACCACCGTCCTCCTCTTTGGCCAGTTACAGGGCTATTTATACAATGTTCAACAAAGAAAAGGGGAGGTGGGTGAGTGTCCGCAAAGGGGAGGGAGTAAAAGTTAGTGCTGGGATGGAGACCAGTGGGCACCAGCCTTTATTTACACAGACAAACAAAAATGGGGTACCAGCAAGCTTTCCCACCATTTGCTTTTGTTTGAGATTCCTTTCCTTGAATCTAAACCTGTCAAGGAAAAGGAACTGCAAGGAGAACAAACTTACAATCAATTAAGAGCTCTGGGAAAACCAATTCTGTCATAAATTTGTCAAAGAAGGCAAATCTGCAAATGCTTATCTGAGAGCCCATTTGCTGTATCAATGATAATCAAGCCTATAGTCAGCTCCACAACGTTGCAACTTAAACCCCACCAGGTTTGGCTCTGGAATGCACAAGCTGGGTCCAGAGACTATTTCCAGCCCTCAGATGTGTTTCATTTGATAGGTATGGTATTTTAAAAAAATCCAGTTGCAATTACTTGGTAATTGGTAGATTTACATAGCAACTAGTCTTTTAGTTTCTTTTAGTGTGTTGAAAGCTCTGGCAGCTTTGTGTCCATGTTCTCACAGGGAAACCATTGGTGAATACAAGATAAATAGCACATACACTGTGGTTTGCCACAAACCCTGCCATTCTCTATTGCTTCTCACCCTTCCCTATTACCTGACTGTATTTTACAGGCAATTTGGCTTGTGGTCCTTGTTTCACATAAACCCCTGATTATATGGGCTTTTCTGACCGTGTTAAATTTCAGGTTCCCAGAGGGCACAAAAAGAGATATTGCACATTGTGAAGGGAACAGATAAAATAACATAGGTGAGAACTCTTGGAGAGCCTCAAGCTCTGTGAAATCACAAAGCTATACAAATGTGAACTATCATCACCATTATCAGTAACAACTGAAAGGACAGGAGACAAGGAAATCAGCCCCCACTGTGCTGCCCCCAGCCTGGAATGGTGTTTGTGCCGTTACCGTCATTTATCATTGACATTGACAGTTATTATTAAACTTGGTCATCTTCCAAATAAAAAATGTTTACCAAATGAACTAAAGTGAGCTGGCAGAAATAATATCTGGGCACTGTCTGCCTTTTACTGTTCTTTCTATAAATTGCAGTGGCATTTGTCCTGGGCCTGGTGTCAATGAAGAAGAGAAGAAACAACTCCTCTGGCTTGTTATCCCGGAAGATCCAGTTTGTCCCATTGTCCCTCCTGTTTTCTCCTCCTCCATGTGATGCAGAGACTTAACACCTCAGAGACTGTATGTAATTGGCTAGATTCTCCCCCAGACATGTACTAACAAGTGGGTGAAGTGTCCTTCCCTTTGTGCCCATCTATTCCCTAAATTAGCCACAGTGCACTATTTTCAAGCTCAGAGACCCGCAGAAGTTTGATAAAGCATCTTTGTGCAACCTGCAAATGGCTGCCACTGGAAAGTATGATGGCTTCATATGATTTTGTGTGTCTGTGGCTGCCTTGCAGCTCCTGACTCTGGGGTCACTGTGGCTTTCTTCAACACACAGCCAGACCCCTGTGATCTGGTCCACCTCTCTCTGGATCTCCTTTGCTCTTTCCTGCCTTTCCTGCCATTATTTATGTGTGCTGGGTGGGTTTGCTCCTCCACGCTGTTCCTGTCTGAAATGTTCTTTCCTGCAGTGACTTCCTGCAAACAGCTTTTCCTCTTTCCAGACATTTTTTCATGATTAAGGAGCTTGTAGGACCCTATTTCATGTCTGGAAATTGTCTCCTAGTTCCCAGGACTCCAGATGAGACAGTGAGGCTTAGGGGAAGGAGAAGGGCCTAGGAGAGTCAGGCGGGTTTGAGCCCTGGCCCACCACTTACGAGCTGTGCTACTGTGCCAAGTTACTGACCTCTGTGAACGTCAGTTTTCTCCTGTGGCAAGTGGGGGCATGAATAAGATATAAATCTAGTGGTGAGGATTAAATGTGATCATGTAAATTTATAAAGTGTACATCACCACAGTGCCTGGCATGTAATGAATGGCTAATAGGAACCATTAATTTAGGGTATGAGATGGGGCCAAAGATAAATTGACCTGAGGCAGACCCTGAAAACCTTTAAAATTGAAATACCATCACTTTGTGTTTTGACTTCTGAGCTTTCTTTTTCTAAAAGGCAAGTGCAGAGAAGGAGCTAGCTAGTTGAAGTTTTTGATTAATCAAAGGTCTGTTAGACTCCAATGGTTTTGCATTGATTTTAGGATGAAGACTGAAATCCTTCACGTGGCTTACAAGGTCCCTCACAGTCAGGACCCTGCTCCTGCTACCTCTTTATCCTCATACCTCACTTCTCCTGGTTCCTTGGGTGTGGTGCATTGCCACAGGGCCTTTGCACCTGCAGCTCCTTCTGCTGACTCACTTTAACCCACGTTACCTACCCATGTAACTCCTATTCACTCTTCAGCACCTAATTGTTTCCTCTGGAAGCTTCCTACATCTCTAGTATCAAACCGCATTTCTTCCCAGTGGAGCTCCTTTTCTGGTTTCTGGTTATACATCCACTACTGTGTGTGTCTGATTAATGTCTAATTCTTCCACTGAACTCTGAGCCCTGCAAAGGCCACAACAAATCTGTGGGTTATTCACTGTGACATCCCCATCACACAACACACAGTTGGCCCACAGTGCTGTGCACTAAGTAGTTTGTGGAGTGCAGAGGTGAATAAACTGCTATGTCAAAATGTGCAGCCAAGATGTTTGCTTGGAAAAACAAAGCCCTTGAAGGCGTTGAAGAAAGAAGGACCAAGAGATAAGTCACTGGAAGACAGAGACTGGCATGTCGGAGCTGGGTTGCTGCTGGTATCTGGCAAATGTACATTAGGAAGGATTTGTGAAGGAGGGGGCAGGCCTGCTGTGAACTGAGGAATTGCCTTCTGCTAGAATGGCTCCTTCTTCCCTCATTTGAGAATGCTGCTGCTGGTGATGAGGTGCTTTCTTGCACCTCTTATTAAGTAGGGTGTCAGATGGGTGGCCTAACCCTTCCTGGGGTTCTTACAGGTCTTACGGGAACATCCTTCACCTCCTAAGTTCTTGACCCACTGTCAAAAGCCTCCTTATTTAGCAAAAACATTTACTATCCCAAATCAATGCAAACTTTTCTTGATAAATGATTCTGAAAAGTACATATAAAATTGTTACAGGGCACCCCAGTGTGTATGGGGCCACCTGTCTGAGGGGTCTTGTACTGCACACACACACACAAAAGGGAAAAAGAAAAGAAACAACCCAGGGAAAGAGAGAGGGATACAAAGTAACTGGAATATCTTATTCTCCCTGACCTCTAACTCTGGTAACAAAGGAACTGAAAGCCCTGAGTCAGGTGGTTGGGTCCAGAGAGTCCTTTCCTGAGAGGAGAGAGGATCAGGAGAGAGGCCGTTTGACAAAATGGTGCCCTATTTATTCCCCAAAGTCCCAGAATGCCGCTTAGCTCTGCCCTTGGGTCCTCGCAGTTCTCTCCCTGGTACTGCTGGGAGTTGTAGTTTCCAATCACTGGAGTAGGAGGTAGTAGAGTCCAGAAAGCTGGAGTAGGGGGTGGGGCCCACAAAACTGCAGAGTTCCTTTAGGACATCCTTCCCCTTACCAAAATGAGTAGAAAAAGAAAATAAAAAAGAACTAACATTGTATCACTTAGTGATAACCATAGTAACATTTTGGTGGGTAAGCTTATTTTTTTTTTTAAATTGTGTTTCTGTGCATATTTTATTTATCCTGTTTTATAACCTGATTTTTTCAATTAGTTAATGTAGCATAAATAGAAAATATCAGCAAGGCAAGTCTGTCCCTCCTGTGAGGCTTGGTGTGATCTTATTATACAAGATGTTGGCGTTCCAAAACTGCAGTGTCTGGTAAAGGTGTGCAAGGTGGCCTCTGGAAGTGGTGACCGTGACAAGTGAGGACATAGGCACTGGTGCAGACAATGGCTGGGCTGCTGGAGGGTTCATGTGAGACACTCCTGCAGATACTTACCAGGGCGGGGCCATGCGGAGGGACCTCAGAAGTAGGGAAATGGAGCAGAGGGCAGGATGTTGGAGCCCATAGAGCTTCTGTTATTCATTGTTTACTCACTGAAGATTTATCTCTGGAGTAAATTACATCCTGGGTGCTGAACTTGAACTCGCACCATTCCATTCACAGGTAGAAAGCACAGAGCAGGAGTTTGATATAGGCTGACTTTTCAGAATCTCACATGTGGTTGGTGATTATTTACATGTTGGCAAATCACCAGAAGGGGCAGAGAACCACATTTTTGTCACACCATGTCCATACAAATGATGCTGTACAATATATGTTGATTCTCTTTAATCCATATATAACTAATTGAATGTGAGCACCTTATGGTGCAGTGTCAATGAAGAGAACTCTGCCACCCTCTCTGGCTTGGTATGTTATTGAGAAAACTTTCCTTGGGGGCATTGGGTAAGCTATTGCTCCTTCAATCTCATCTTGGTCCTTGGAGGGTCAACCAGTAGACCAACTTTTATTACCTGTTGTTTTTTAATCATAACAAAGAAATGATAGGAAGGCACTGGGGAGGGAGGCTTTTCATATAAGATGAAATGAGCCGAGATTGGAAGATGACATTTTTATTTGCTTTACAAATGGAGAGGCTGCAGCATGCATGCATGGCGCTGTGAATGAGAGAAAGTTGGCAACTCAAACCGTTCACCCTTTGCCTCGGGCAGGGAATCTCCTTCAGGCTTGGGTTTGATTGCGTTAGCTTGCCCTTTGGCAATGGGTCTTAGAGTGGAGGGCACCCGATTCTCTGCCAGTTGCAATTAGCTGTGAATCCAGGCAAAATGTATGTTTTTAATCCATGAGGTACAGTCTTTGGGACTGACAAGAAAAATGAGACCTGAAAAAAAGTTATTGGTTCCAAAGTGCCAAAAGAAAACATCAAAGTTGTAATTAATGAATATTAAAAAAATTCCTACAAGCTGTGCTATTCTGTCAATATTACTAATTGTTAAATTTAATGTTATAGAGATTTCATTACATCTGAAAACGTTTGTAGATTAGAATTTTCCACTTTTGAGAGCCTCTGAACATGCAAATTGACAAGAAATCACATCCAATCAAAATTAAGTCACTTATTGCCAAATAATGTCAGAAGTAGTATTTAAAATATTTTCTTCAAAAATTTTTATAGCAAAAAATCTATTTCATGTAGGGTTTAGGCAAATTGGTAATACATTTGAAATGCTGACTGGCAAGGCCCAAAAGGTATACAGTGTACAAGGTATACAGAATTTTTAAGTTTTGCCTTTATCCTTCCTCCTCGCTGCCCATCCCTCACCCCCTCAATAAAGTAGATTAGATAGAAGATATTTCTAGTGGTGGCAGGGTTTTTGATACAATGTTTGGGTTTTGTGGTAGATGACATTGTTGCGCAGTAAGTGCCTATTCCCTTCTTACTAATGATCCACAAGGCCTGTGCGTCTGTTGCCCTGAGGGTGAGTGAAGTGACTGCCCCTACCCTTTGTGTATTGAGTTGATCACATGACTTTCTCTGGTCAGTGGGTTGTGAGAGGCCCTAACTCCATGCTTGCTCTCCTGCTGCCTTCCCACAACAACAGCATGGCTTCCTGTGTCCCTGGGCCTGAAAAAGAGAAGAGACCTGGAGAGCAGAGTTGCCTCCTGTAACTGTAGACCTGCAGTCTCTGGGAGAGTTCTCCCAGCTGACCTACAGATACATGAGTGCGAAATAAACACTGGCTGAGAACTCAGTTACTGTGGCTGGCTGAGAACTCGGTTTGCTTCACAGTGGTACTGTGACTGTTGCTGTCTGACACCAGCTCTCTTTCTGAAGCAGCTACAATTTGTTATCTTCAACCACACTGCTACTTACTTGCTGTTTCAACCTTAATGCAAGGGTTGTAACTGCAAGGATGAAAAAAAAGTTCAGCAACTTTGTACAGTATGTTCCCTCTGCCTGAAAGTGTGCTTCTGCCTTTCTTTCACTGTATCTTTAAATATTGCTTCCTCCGAATGACCTCTCTGATATATTATTTAAGTACCATCTGTGATGGAGACTGTTATTTGCATATCAGAACACCCATTATTCCCTTCTTCTCTGACATAAATCCCTAATTCTCCACTCCCCCTTTTAAAAAAATGTCTTAAACTTAGTGAAAAGTTGGAACTACAGTACAAATAACTCCCTTTTCTCCACAAATCACCTGAGAATAAGTGTCTGATGTGATGCCCAGTATCTTCTAATACTTTCATATGTATTATGATGAAGGAGCTTCTCCTACCTAATCATACTCTAGCCATTAAAGTCAGGAAATTCACATTGATACAATTCCACAGATACATTACTATCATCTAATCTAAAGACTCCATTCAAAGGCACTGAGTACCCCAATAGTGTCTTTTATAAAGGGTCTTGTCCAGGAACCTCACAGCATTTGGGTGTCTTATTCTAGAGGATTCTTTAGTTTGGTATTTTCTTGACCTTGATACCTCTGAATAGTACTGGCCATTTATTTTGTTAATGTCTTACAGTTTGGGGTTATCTGATGTTTCCTCATGATTAAATTCAGGTTATATACTCATCTCAAGCTTCACCCATGCTGAGATTCTGTCCCTCTCATGAATGTTTACCTTGTTTGATTTCCTCTGATGACATTATTGTTGTGGGAAAGGGTGTCCTGAACAAATTCCACAAACAGGTTTTATGGACTCCACTCCCATACTCTCCCTGAACCAAAGAGATCCAAGACACCAAGGACTACAAATCCCATAACATCATCTCCACCAAAAAGAGGGTTGCTGGAAACTGAAGGTGGAGTTAGCCAGGTTTGGTACCTAACCAGGCACGTGGGCCTTAGGGGTCCTTAGTTTTCCACTGGCTTTCAGCGTGTTACTGGGTTTTCAGTTCAGTGGAACTGATAAGACACATTCACCAATTTCTCTCTTTCTCCCTGAGTCGTTCCTTTCTTCATTTCCCCTTTTTTTGTAAATAAACCCTTTATCACACTTTTTTGTGTTCCTATGGTTGAGTCTCACTAAGCACATGGGTGAGGACCTAGTCAGGCCATCCCATTTCACATTGAGGTTGCCCTGGAACAGAAAGACTGAATATTTGAGGAAGGAAAGAAGTCAAAACCCTAATTTTAATAAGCACAGCATGAATTTAGTTAAGCTCCCCACCCTCCAAGCCCTGTATTTCTTAATCTTTTGTGAAGCTACCTGTGGTCATATAATTCAGGTTTGTTCAATGAGATGCAGAGAAGGGGAATGAGGGAAATTTCTCAGAGGGAGGGCCTTATCTTTTGTTGATCATTCCTCCTGTTGCTGATTTGGGATTGGCATGCAATGACTGGATCCCCAGGAAGTGGAAAATGGAATGCATTATTACAAAGGTATTCAGCTTGGTTCTTGTGACTGATTGAACTTCAAATTCACAAGGATATTGCAAAGACTTTCCAATTAATTAAAGTTGGCTGACCCACGTGGCAGGGTCCCACTGACATAAGAAAACTGCTGCCTATTTTCTCTGGTTGTACAGAATTCAGTGTCATAATACACTGTTTTAGCCAAGACTTTACACACCAGAAAAATCAGGAACTGATTTTCATTAATTGAATTTCATGTTTGGTGGTAACAATCTTGAGGCTACCTTTATCCCCTAATCAGTCACTTGGCTGACCCTGTTTGTTGCCCAAGTTGTTCTGGGACTCCCATGCAGCAAAAGCTTTCCTGGGCTGAGTAAGCCTGCCACTGCATGAGCGCCCACAGGGATATCTGGGGAGAAGGTGCACTATTTCCATAAAGACCTGAGGTAATTTTCTAGTAGGAAGCAAGTCTGAGAGATTCTATAGCTTTTGTGCTTAAAAGCTTGGCTTCTTTCAGCCTGCTTAGTTTTATTTCATGCCTCTGTTACTTATTTGCATGTGATTTTGAGCATCATATTTTATCTCCCTGGGTCTCGGTCTCATATGTAAGATGGGGTACTACAAGGAAGATTAGGAAGATTGTGTGTGTGTGTGTGTGAATTTATATTAGTTAACATAGCGCTAAGCTTGGAATAAGAACTTAATAGATTCAGCCATTAAAAACCATTATTACTCACTCTTCTCCCAGTTTCTTCTCTTTGAGATTTGGAGATCTATTTGGATGAGTGGGACTATTCTCAACTCAATCTAATGCAAAAAAGAGCAACAAAACTCCAGAAATAAAAATGTCCTCCAGGAGAGGGTATGTCCCAGTAGTTGGCTCAGCTTAACACTGGACTGAGAATAGATGGGCATGTTCCCAGCCCAGGAGCCGTTGGGGGGTGAGGGGGTGGGGAGGCAGGATCCTGAGGGTTGTACGGGGAGCACGTGATGATGGGTTTGAGTGTTTAGATATCGAGTGCAAGCAACTGGAGCCTGCTTGCTGAAGGGTGGAGGAGGATCAGCGTGTCCTCTCCAGGGACCAGACTGGTATCAACTGCAAACATCCAGCTGTGCTGGGTTTGCTTTCAACAGTGACACCTTGTGGCAGTTTTGGGGAAGAGAGGAGCTAGGACTGTCAAGTGTGAAAGCATCAGACTTTTCATATTTCTTCTGATCTGGAGTTTGGAAGTGACTTTTGAATGGACTGAGTGTTCAAGATTTTTGGACTGTGAGAAAGAAAGTCTAGAGGAAGATACCAGATTACCGTGAGCATAGTGAGAAGGCATATAATTAATAAGCAAAGTAAGAGAGGTGACTGTTTCCTGGGCTTATGAGATGGGCATGCCAGTTAACACACGGAGCTCCTAAAAAGTCTTCAGGATTGTTACTCTTCAGATGGCGCATGGCGGCTCAACCAGTGTGGAACTGCTTGCTGTGCCTGGTGCTACTCTTATCCCTCCTACCCTCCGACTCATTCACTGACCCAGCCACACTGGTTTCCATTCTTCCAGTGAACAAACCAAGCCCTTTCCGACCTCAAGACCCCAGGCAGTCCCCTCTGCGTGGAACGCTGTTCTCTAGATCCCTGCCCGACACTCACTCTCATCTGCCATGTCTCAACCTAAATGTTATCCCACTCATGCTCCCTTCCTCCAAGTTAATCTCTGTCACATCACCCTCCACCTTCTCAGAAGCCATCTTTGCTTTGTTCTGGCTTGCCTGTTTTAGAGACTGATTTCTGCACTGCAGCATAAGCCCAGTAACTGACTTTTTGAGTGTTCCTCAGCACTTCAATCACACCTGCTCCATAGTAAGTGCTTCATCAGTATTTGCACTTATTGAAAGATTCTTCACCTCACAGATGGAAGATAGTGGTCATGGACCCCAGTCCGTGAGGCGTGCTCTGGGGTGGGCGAGAACTGGAGGTGCACACCTCCCCCGGCTCCTGCGCCATCACATCACATGTCATCGTGTTGGGAGTTGGAAGTCAGCCAGACCCTATCAGCAGGGCTTTTTGCTTTATCCTGCAGGATCACTCATCAAACATTTCCCAGCACGGGGTGTGTATGCTGGAGGGTCCCTACCATCTCACAGTTTCCTACAGGACTTACTCCAGCTGTCCAAGGTGGCAGCCTGCTCTGTACCTGCCCTCTGGGCTGGTGTCTCCCCTGGTTTGCTCCTGTCATCTTTCCTTTCCCTCCCACATGAAGCATGCACAAGCACTTGGACTCTTGTCTCAGAGTCTGTTTCTGGGGAGACCCAGACTAAGCACACAATTATAATGGTGGAGCCAGTATTTAAATCTAGACCAGCCAGACCCCAAATCCTTGCGTGTTTCACCATCTCCCATGTCTGCCTTGTCCTTTGCCTGTCAGGGTGGAGGAGCCTCTGTGGAGTGAGACAAATGCATATTATTGATGAAATTAGCTGGCAATTGAGAAGTTCTCCTTTTTATGTTAAGGGCTGGATTAATTAGATAAAACATGAGGAAATCCAATTTACTTAGTAAATTATTCTTTATTAAAAAAAAAGATTTTAAAACATAGTCATGGTTTCCATAAAACTTGTAGGCACCAAGACAGATTTTATTGCTCTCCTGTGTAATGATCCACATAAGCTTCCATTCATGCTTGTTATAATTTACTGTTTATAGTCTCTAACTCTGCTTAAAGGCTGGTTTGAATATTCAAGGGCCTCGCCAGGTGGCATGACAGATTTGACACACTGATGGTGTTAGGTGCAAACTAAAGGGAACCTCTGCGAGGTAGGTGTTAAGTGTAAACTGATAGTCCCTGCTGAAAAGAGGCCAAAAGGCAGAGTGGCTTGGGCTTTGGGGTCTTTACTAGGACATTTTTTTCTCACAAGTGGGAAACACTTCAAAATGGTCATATTGCTTCAGGAAACAGGAAAAGAAAAAGCTTCATGCTTTAGAAGATTGGAAATTTCAAGGATATATTGTAGAGTAGCGTCAGGCGTGGCTGGATCAGGGGTTGCTTGCTAATAAGACTCCCCCTCACTGGAATATACGTTCCATGAGTACAGGGCTGCCTCTGTTCTGCTCATTGCTGTCTCCTCTGGCATATGGGGTGGTGCCTGGCAAGGGTAATGACATCAGCACAGCCTTTAGCAGGAGATGGCTGTGCTCCTCTGTACTGAATGCGCTGCCCACTTGAACTCACTTAACCCTTTCAACCCAGTAAGGTAGATACCTATAAATTGTGTTTCCCATTTTTCTAGATGAGAAAACAGGCACTCAGAGTCATATAATAAATAAGGGGGGGGGGCAGCTGGGATTTGAACCCAGGCTCTCTTGCTCCAGAGCTACGTTTATAACCACGATGCTATATTAATATGAAGAGTTGCTGAGTGAGTGAAAGCACAAGTGTATGATGATTTAACTTGCCAGACACAGACTGTTCAGTCACTAACAGCTATCCAGGCGGCCTTTGTCTTTTGTATTCATTAGCTAAGGGCACTGCTCTCTCCCATTCTTAGGACTTGGAATATTTAGCTTTGACCAAGGGCATGTGGGAGGGTCAGGATGGGTCATGTTTGAGGAAATGAGGCTGGAGGTATTTTTAGAATCATTTTTCTTCTGAACAAGGCACTTGCAGGTCATGGACAGATAGATCTTAGTCTGGGTTTGGAGAGTCTTGACAGAATTACCTACTAGACCTGCGTGGTCTGACAAATGGGAACCAGAAGTACACCTTAAGCCCAGACTTTAATGCTTTTTTTTTTGACCACTATAGGGAAGTTACATGTCTCCTCCATCTCCTTTGTGATAAGGAGTCAGATCCTAAGACCCCTGAGTGGGAATAAAATATTAAGATTTTTTAGTCTCCAGAGCAGCTGTTAAGGCTGTCACTGCGTGTTTCTATTTCTCCATCTGCTGGACACCTGTCAGATCTTCCTCTCCCCCAGGTTAGACCTGACCATGTGACTAGCTTGGCCATGGACATCGGACAGGGAGTGAGGTTTGACACCTCCAGGTAGAGGCCCCTCAGAGCCAGTAGGGAGAACTGCTCATGTCTCTCTGCAGATGCCAGCATCGGTGGACTGCCACACCCTGGCTTTGTGACCTTGGTAAACTCCTCTTTTCTTTCTTTTTACTGAGGTGACACTAATTTAGAAGACTGTAGAGGTTTCAAGTGTAGTTTCTTAACCTCAGCAACTGTGTGTTTCACATCACACCCACCACAGATAGCCAGTCACCAGCACCCCCAAGTCACTGCACCCCCACTCCTTCCTTTCTGGTAAACATGGTGCTGGTGGCAGAATCTAAGGGGCTGTCTTTGTTTTTATGTTTGTTTGATTGCATTTGCCTCTCTTTATAGTCCACAAATGAGTAAAATGATATGGTATCTGTCTTTCTCCTTTATGACTTAATTTTCCTTGACATAAGTCCTTCAAGGTCATCCATGTTGTTGAAAATAGCACAATTTCACGTTTTTAAATGGCTCAGTAGTATTCCACCGTGTGTGTGTAGCATGTGTGTGAGTGCACATGCTACACACATATAAATCTGCATCTTCTTAATCTATTCATTTGTTGTTGAGCCCTTGGGAGGTTCCATCTCTTGGTATAATAGAAGTATTGCAGTGAGCATAGATGTTTTCCTGTTCTTTGGGTGAATACCCAGAAGCGGGGGTTGCTGGATCATATTGTGGTTCTATTTTTAATTTTTTGAGGAACATCCTTACTGTTTTCCAGAGCGACTGTACCAGTTTACCCCCCTACCATTGGCGCTCAAGGGTTCCTTTCCTCCATGTCCTCATCAGCATTTTTTATTTCTTGACTTTTTGGCAATAGCCATTCTAATGTGTGTGAAGTGAAACCTCGCTGTGGTTTTGACTTGCATTTCTCTAAATGATGAGTGATGTAGAACATCTTTCCACATGCTGGCTGGCCAGCTGTGTGTCTTCAGTAAAATGTCTGCTTCGATCCTCTGCCCATTTCCTAATTGGGTTGAGTCAGGAAAATGGAATTACTCAGCCATTAGCTTCATAGTAAATTCCCCTCTGCTCTGGGGTGAGGTGGACAAGGGGTCGCCTCTGAATATGGTGGTGGTGGGGGGGCGTGTGTCCCTGTGTGTGGGCCCCCAAGTCATGTAAAGAGGATTCCATCTTCATTTTCCTTTGAGGTGAACTTGAAGCTTTGGGTAGCTCCCTCTGACAATATTCCTCCTGCCTCCTTCTCTCCCCCCATACACAGCAGCCCTGTGAGCTGAAGGAAGCCAGCTCTCTGGGGCCAACCCCTGGCAATCCTCTATCTGATTCTTCCCTTTCTAGGCTGGCTTCCCTTTCTTGTTTTTCTACTTGGCCAGGACCTTGATTAAGATGATACAGGTTTTTTCTCCCCCACATCAAAATGCATGCAGGGCTCAGGGTGGCACACATCCATCCTCTCTATTTGATTTGGGTTGTCAGAGCATCAAGGTGTTCATGCAAAGCATTCATGCAAAGTATCCCCAGCATGTGAGATGGGCCTGAGGGATGGAGCCTAGAGCTCTCACAACTCTGTGTGTGCACCTGGTGTTCATGATCCCCGTCAGCGTGGAAGAGAGTCCGCTGACACCATATGCTAAAAACACTGTGTGCACCTACAGTGTGTTAGACTGACAGCAGTAATTTGCCATGTATAGCCTCCTAGGGCTGCTGTAACACACACCACAGATCAGGGGCTGTAACTTTTATTTTCTCACAATCCTGGAGACTGGCAGTCACAGGCCAAGGGCTGGGCCACTCTGGTTCCTTCTGAGGCTTCTCTCCAGGCAGTAGAGAGGCGCTTCCTGCTGTGTGCAGGTCCTCATGGCCCTTTGTGCCTGTGCCCCCTGGCATCTCATCTTCTGATAAAGATACCTGTCAAGCTGGGTTAGGCCCCACCTCAAGGAAGGCCTCATTTTACCTCAGTTACCCTTTTAAATGCCCTTTCTCCAAATACAGTCACATCCTGAGGTACCCTGGGTTAGCTTCAAATTATGAATGGTGTGTTTGTGTGTGGGGGTTGCACAGTTCAGTCCATGACACCACTGGGGGGATTGCAGAAGGTCAGCTGGCTGCACGTGCATGAGGTTTCCACCTTCACACTTTTCACTTTGCGAAGGGCTACCTGAACCAGTGTCGGCACACCTGAGTGCCTTTTCTTCCTTCAGCTCCCAGTGCTCAGTCCAGCACTTTGAGAGGAGATTTGTGTTATAAC
>NW_004567133.1:12298504-12300992 GCF_000260355.1 Condylura cristata | reverse complement strand
TACTTTCTGTTACAGAAAGAGTGATCCAGTAAAGGAAGTCAGCTTAACTGTAGTAAGGGAAAAAACCTTGTTAGGGTATTAGGTATGGATGGTGATTGGGCCGGCATGGCTGCTGGATGAAAAAAAATAGCTGAAGCCCTAGTTAGAAGGTATAGCTAGCTCTTCTTGAAGACAAGACAGATTTCAAGGAAGGAGTCATTTTTGAATTTGGGAAGCTAACTGGAAATAGGTGTGAGAGTCTTAGTGGTGAGTGTCAAGAGCTATGAAGAGCCTGAAAAATTACCTACTTGCAGACTTATAAGCCATCTGACACAGTTTCAGCATGTGGGCAGAAGGCACGGAGCTCCTGGATGAGAGAGCAAGGGCTCTGTTGTACTTTACACAGCAAGAGGTATGTGCTTCATGTTTGTGGCGGTTCTGGGCTCCCATGCCCCATAAGGATGATGTGCAAGTGGGCCCTGGTGGGCCTGCGTGTGCAGTGGGCTTGCATCACAACAGAAATCCTAGTTTAGGAACCCCAATCTTTTCATGAAGGGGCTGCCCAACCTTTGCCCTGGAGAGAGGCACTATCTTTATAATCCAAAGTCAGCAAACAAATCTGTCTTCTGCCCTGTTATCTCTATCATCCAGTGCTGTCAGCTATACAAACATCTCTGTTAAGGTAGACGCCACAAGAGCAATACAGGAGACGCTGAAAGGTGAGTGATGCGTGGAGAATTGTCTTCTAGTAAAGAGACACTTCCCTAAGGAAAATATAACTGAGATGTAAGCAAAACTTAAATGGAAAGTTTCAGCATTAGGAAGGCTAAGCAGACTGTTGTTGGAATGTTCTGCTGTTTCTAAAAATGTTCTGATGTTCTTGGAATGACAAGTGAAAATGTTCAACTTAAAATACAAAGTGAAAAGTTCAGGCTGCAAAATTGAATACACACGCATATTTAACATATAGATATGTTAACTATGTAGAACAATCTATAATAGAAAGCATTTGGGAAATTAAATAAAGTAGCAATTTAGCAAAAATGATGCTAAAATCTTGGTAGTCTTTCTCTGGTTCGAGGGTCTAAAGGTAATTGGTTTTTGTTCCTTTTGTGTTTTTAATTTTTTCAGTTTTCTATAATGAACATATATTACTTCTGTAATAGGGGAAAAAAAAAGCCAAGATAAAGTATTTGTGAAAGTAGTGCCCAGCATTCACAATCTGGCAAAAACAACGGACGAAAGCATAAAATAAGCAGGAAAAAAAGGGTTTCAGTTAAATTAGATGTCCAATTAAGCGATTCGCTTGGCTGCAAAATATCTTTTTGACAGACAATTAGTTCTGGGCAAGTCAAATGTTTCAACAGCGCGTTCTTATGGGGCAATTAAAGTAATTCATATTTGATGTGCAGAAGTGTTGTGGTAATTGGGAAACTTTCCCGAATGGCAGTTGAAGCTGGGGTGGTTGTGTTTTATTTTCCTTCCTTGAAGTTGTCCTGATTGAAGAAGTTAAGTCATTTTCCTTGACAAGTCATCTAGCTAGGTCAACTGGGGGTGAGGGTGGGGTGTTGGTGGATAAAAGGATGGAGTTTTTCAGAAAGACTACGGGAAGTTGTGTTGGGGACAGAATACAAGATCAGCAGTAGCAACATTATTATAGCATCAGCAACATTTATTATAGTATCAACAATATAAACACTATCAACAACAACTCAGCACCTATTTTGAGTGCTTATGCTTTGCTGTATCTTGTACAGAGCACGTTATTATTTTCTGTAATCATCTTATTGCATTCTCTCTATCACAGATGAGGAAACAGGGCCAGAGAGGTTAGGTGACTGTACAAGTCACATAGCCAGTAAATGATGCTGCTGGAGTCTGACCCCAGGGGAGAAAACTTAATTGCCAGGGGTCTTGACAGAAATTTTAGTGCTAACTCTTGTTGAACCATAAGGGCTGTGCTCTCATCTCCGAGCCAGTTATTGTAGATGTAGAGTAGAAGATGGTGATTGGTCAGTCCTGGTCACGTGCTCATCCTTAGTGCTAGAAGATGGTGTTCATTCCATTTATACAGATGAATAACAAAGGAAGGATTGTTGCCCAAAAGAAATCAGAAACCCTATTATCAGCAAAGGTGAATGGATGATGATGGCCAAGAGTTCTGGTTGTGTCCACAGCCAGCCTAGAGGCTTACAAAGAACCTTACATAGGGAATCAGAAATGGTGACTATTTCTAGCTCTGCGGCAAAATGGCTGTGGGATTGTTGTCAGTTACTCATCTTTTCTGAGCCTCATTTTCTCTATCTGTAAAATAAAGAGGGTAGCTGAGAGGCCTGGCATTCAGTTGTGTCTCAGGTTCTGGAGTGTCTGGTCTTGTGATCTATAAGTAACAGGTGTTGGGGAGATGTTCTCCTGCTGTCTTAAGGCTGGCTGGCCTTCAGAGTTGAAGCTTCTGTTGCATGTCAAAGGTGATCTCAGAGTGGGAAAAGTCTTTTTTTTTTTTAAGATT
>NW_004567133.1:12290808-12297484 GCF_000260355.1 Condylura cristata | reverse complement strand
GTGTGTGTGTGTGTGTGTGTGTGTGTGTGTGTAAGAGGATTCACAAGAGACAGAGTGAGGAGCAGAACAGGTGGGTCTACTGAAATACAGTGGGCAGGACAGGAGAGGTCTGCTGCACCATGTAAGTCAGCTGTCTGGGGATTGAACTTGTGCTTCAGTGGCAGTGGACAGCTTCATAGTGCTGCACTTTAATCCCATGGTCACCAGGGAGGCGCAGCAAGTGTCTTTTAAACTCCTACTCTGTGCTAGATACTATGATAATCACTGATGAGGCAGGGTGAGACCAACCCATTTCCTGAACTCACAGAGAGCACATACTAGTTGGAGAGGCAAATAACAGATATGTACTTTCAAGAGTCAGGAGTGCTAGGAATAAGCCAACATGGAAATACTGTGTTGGAGACTGAAGGGGGAATGATGAAAGATGGGGTGGCCAGGGGCAGTTTAAGCTGAGACTTGAGAGATGGGAAATGGACAGCTGGGCAAAGAATGACCCAGGGAGAGATGTCCAGCCAGATGGCAGTGAGGTGCAATGGCTTTGAGACAGAAGTTGGCTTGGGCCAGCAGGAAGAGCTGATGCCTTAGTTCAAGTCTGAAGGCAGGAAAAAGCTGATGTCCCTGCTCAAAGGCAGTAGGGTGAGAGGAAGTTTCTCTGACGTGGAACCTCTTTCTTCTATCTATAACTTCAGCCTCCCACACTGGGAGGGCAACCTTCTTCACTCAGTGACTGACTCAAATCCAGAAAGACCTTCACAGACATACCCAGAATAGTATCTTACTAGCCACCCGGAACCAGTCAAATTGACACATGAAATTCACCTGCATGGGGAGTAATGTGACAAGGGACTCTAAGCTGATAGAGAGGACAGTGATGAGCAAGCCTTCCGCTTTAGAGGCAACTGAGGCTGAAGGGGGCCATGGGGCATTGCCATTGTCTGCTATATGGGTGAATGGCCCACGCCTGGCCAGCCCGTGTCCCACCATCCAGCAGTGTCAGGCCATGGGTGACACCTGGTCCAGGCGGCGGGCATCAGGATCATCCCTGGGGTTAATTCATTACGTTTCCTAAGGAGGGGGATGTGACTGGAGCCGACAGCATCTGCTCCCTCACCCCTGGTGGAGAGAGATAGAGAGTAAGGCTGGGCAAAGAGAGAGGGATAGGAGAGCATGTGTCTTGGGGACAGTGAGCCCTGGGGCTCTGTTCCTGCACCTCCTTTCTGTAGACCTCCCCTGCTGGATAAACCAACGTAGTCCTTGCTTGATTAGTTTAGTTAGACTTTGGTTTCTGGGAGTGCAGTCAAGAGCCCTGACAAACAGTTGTGGCTGGGCAGAGGGGGCAGGAGTGAGAGGGAGGCTGGATTGAAGCGAGATTGCCCTGGGCCTCAGAGCTTTCTCTACTTATTAGCTCCTAGTGCCTGAGATCTAAGGCGCTGGAAGGAAGATGCGTTTATGGTGGAAATTTGTAACCGACCATTAACTAGAACAGCACAGTGAAGCCCCTGTGCCTGACCAATTGTTAGGTCTTAACGAAACACTGATCAAGTAATTTTAGTTTCAGTACTTAATTAGCTATTCTTTTCCTTCCTGACTTTTAGTTTTATGACTCTTGTTTCTCAGAGAGGATTTTATTGTACTTGCGCACAAATTAAGCCCAAACAAGGACTCTCCCCATGTTTCTGCTTCTTCAATTTAAATTTATTCTTTGGAGGGTGACACAAATTCTGCATTAAGTGTCACGTGGAGGAACGGAACACTTCTTAACGAGAGAAAGAAGCCACTGTAATCTAAAAGTGATGGGAACTTATATTAGTTTAAAAGAAAGTTAATGCTGTTTGTTACTTTAAAAAAGGGGGAAGGTTTGTGTGAAGTGCTCTAAGAATAGGCACCCTAGAGCACACAGAGGTGAGAAATAGCAGCCTTCATGGCCAGCGTCCTGCTGAGTCCGTAACACCCAGTGTCTCCAGCCACCCCAGGCAAGCTGAGGACCATTGATCTTTCATTTCCATCTGAGGAATTGGTGGCTCAGAGACGATTTAACGAAGGTCTCATAGATAGAAAAACACTAGGGCTGGGAGCCAATTTGCATTAAGCCCTGGGAACGCCAACCATTAATGTTCCCTGTGCTGGCAAAGGCTGCACTTTGCGCTGCTGGAGGAGGGCGGTGGAGGTGGTGCATGTGCTGTATGTGGTGTACGTGTGTGTGGCCTGCGCATGGGGGCAGGCCAGTGCCTGTGCCTCATGAGGCATGGGGGGCTTTGGGTGGGGGGCGACTTCATCTTTGCAACAGGTTTGAGTAATGGGCTCCTTCAATAAAGTAATTATATGGGATTCTCATGGAAATTGCCTTTCTAGGAAATAGGGGCACATGATTTTTATTTACTTTTCTTTGGAGGTTCAGGATAACATAGGAACCTTGTGAACATCTACCCTAAATCCTCTTCAGTAACAAGGTAGGAGATAAATCTAGCAAGTGATTCAGACTGTCTTGTGTCTGCACAACTCCTTACAATTTGGAGGCATTGGCCTCCCTCGTGCCTTTGGTCCTCCAGCAGGCCTGTGAGGAGGAAGGAGTTGCCCCTCCCTGGGAGGGAGGGCAGGTTCCAGAGGTTGGGTGACAGCCAAGGCAGGGCCTGAGAAGGACTCGGGCGGATCGGAGCTCATGCTCTGAGCAGGTTCTGGGGTGCTTGAAGCCCTCTTCAGAAACACAGCTGTTTCCCAGGTATTCACGGTGCACTTCAGCGGCTCTCAACTGCACGCCTCTGATAGAGGCACTGATTGTAGATATGTCTTACCTCTTCAATTACCCAAGGGTTTATGTTTGGATGCACCTTGATTTGAAATCCTTATGTGCTTACACCTAATGGGGTTGCAAAGCGTGCTGAGAATTTACCCTCCTCTAATTCAGCCTGATTTCTCTCAGAGTTTTACATTATTAGCAGGACGACTTTACCCTCTGTCCAGAGCAGAAGCACAAAGTGAACCCAAGGTGTGCAGGTAGAAGAGATGGGGGGATCTGAGCTGGAGAAGGATACTGTAACTCCTTCCACTTCTCTTTGGCCTAAAAAGTTAAATGTGACCTGGAGGGTGCTGATCCATTTCATTTCAACTTATTTGTTTACAGAAATAAGGGAAAAGCCAAGATGAGACACTCTCTTTAGTTGCAGTAACTAACCATGTGCTGAAGGCGGAAGAGGAAAGCCAGAATGATGGCCAGAGGCAGGCTTTAGGGTGGACTGGCGCCAGTTTTATGTCTGATGGTAAAAGTTACACTTACTCTTCAGAGAGGATTTGGGATCCAGGGAAATTATAAAGAAGAGAATGGGAAAGCTGTAGCAATCTCTTGTGAGTCACAGGCCAAATGGTCAGAAGTCACCAAATTTATGCACTTTGTAGGTTCCTGAGAGTAGTCTGGTCTGAGCCATGGTGGTGATAATGCCAGTGTTTGCTGAAAGGCTGCTCTGTGCTGAGAGGCTCAGATCTTTGCATAGGTGATCTCCTACAAACTTTTATTTTCATTATTTTCCAGGTGAAGAAACAACTCTTGGAGGTTAAGAACTTGCCCAGGGCTACATAACAACTGAATGGGGAGCTGGAGTTTGAGCTCACAGTGGGGTCTTCACCCACTTCCCAGGGCCTTCACCCTTTGCTATGAAGGGGAGTGCTTGAGATCAGAGGGGAAAGTACCAGACAAGTGGAGACCTAGGAAGCCAAACGCCATTCCTTGCTCAGATTAAAAAATGAAGGCAAAGTAAAGTTGTGGTTCTCGCTCAGTGTGGACCCTCCCCAGCCTCCGCTGCTGGTCTGCGCACTGCCCCAAGGCTGGCACAGGTGGCCTCTTCTGCCTGTAGTTTTTAGAATTAATAGCATGTTGGTGCTGGAGGGTGAATGGATTTTTAAAAAACAGTTGGAAGTCATTTGTGGCCAAGTCGGGTGAAAATGGTAGATGATCAAGCTGTTACTATAGTTTTCACAGAAGTGAAATTTATCTTAGAGTAATGAGATTGATTTTCTTGTGCTGTTATGGAGGGCAATTTGTCCTGGTTTCAAACTTTTAACAAACGACCCCCAAGAGGAAAGGAGGCTGAATCCAGACTCCGGAGGTTAGCCTAAAATAATGCTTCCGAGGGAGAGCGCCTCTCCCAGGGCTTCTGGTTTGCCTCAGCTGTTTGTGAATTCCGCATTCTGCTTGGCGCTGCCTTGTGGAGTAAAGTCTATGGATGTGGCAGAAGGTGCTTGTGTTTGTGCTGTAGCTTTGTCTGTCCATCCCAGTGACACGGTGGGGTTCCATTGGGCTACCTGTGCTTCAGTTTGAGAACCATGGTTCTAGTAAGGGGAGTCTCTAATACAATTTTATAATCTGCTGGTTTATAATCCCTGAGGGCTCATCCTCTCTCTTTGTCTTTCCCCATGCCTCTTTTAAATTCCAGTATTTTGAATAGGAAATGTTTAAATTCAAAAAAGAAATAATTTAATAGTTCTCTCAGTGTTCCCCTGAGGTAGCTAGCAGTTGCCAGGATTGCCCCCATCCTCCTGGTATTCACTCACTGGAGCAATCCTTTCCCACACTGCTGCAGGCTTGGTCAGCAGAGGTGATGATACAGTCACTTTGGAGATGTACTTAGGTTGTAAACGTCTGCAGCCTCCATCTTGGGCTCCTTTTCCTGATCAGTTGCTGGGGAAGGAGCCTCCTCCCACCCATAATGTGAGAACTCAACTCACTGGGGAGAGACCCTGTGCAAGGAACTGAGGTCTCTGGCAAATAGCCAGTCAGGAGCAGCTTGGAAGTTTATCTTTCAGCGCCAGACACTCCTCAGAGGACTCAGTCCTCACTGATACCTTACCCGCAGTGGCAGGAGAGCCAGAGTCAGAACCACCCAGCACTGGGCTTGTGGATTCCAGACCCCAGATGCTGTGAGATAATAAATTGTTCTTCTAACAAACATGCTACATTATTTTGGGTAATTTATTATATGGCAGTATATACTTAATACTTCCCACCCTCAAGAGTTTCATGGTTGTTCTTAAATTTACACCTGCAAATGCAAACAAATCTAAATGCAGATTTTTTCCCCTCCACGAAAAGCATATAGTCTGCAACAATACTGTTCTCTGTTTTGCTTTCTCAGTATATTTTGGGGAGCTAATAGTACATATAATAGTATATTCCCTTTCTTTGTTCCCTAATAATTGAGTAGTGTTCCACCAAATGACTGTGCTCTAATTTATTTAGCCAGTCTCGTGTTGATGGCATTTTCAATATTTTGATACAATGGTATTTTTGTGAATCGTAGACATATTCATGCAAGTGCATTTGTAGCATCTATCTCTAGAGGAAATATTGCCACATCAAAAGAGTATGTTTGTGATTTTGATTTTGCCAATATTTCCTCAGGTAGTGTACCAGGTCATACTTTCTGTCCATCATCCCCCAGTGATGGATGAGAGTCTTGTCTCTCCAGAAGGAAAGAGAGAGCTGCTTGGGCTGGAACTGATTCAAAAATGGAATCCTTCAGTTCCAGTGATCAGATGAAGTATACCCCAAAGACTTTATTTTACTGATGATTCCAGATTGAAGGGTTCTCAAAAGTTGGTATTTATCTGTGTTATAGATAGCTTTTCTGAGCTAGCTGAGAATGCAAATTCAGTTTTCTTTGAAGACTGGCTGCCACATAGTGGTTGCAGCTATACATGTGCAAAATGGGCACAGGAGGGCATGTGGACAGTAGGCTAGTGGGCCCTGCAAAATGAGCTGCCTCAGCTGCAGCTCTGGAGAAATGTTGCTCAGGAGGACGCCAGAAGCATTTCCACCAGTGACAGCACCAGCAGAATATGGAGGTGCTTCCCAGGGTGAAAGTGCTGTACCTACGGTCCTTGTTCATAAGGTGCCATTGAACACCTTATGTAAATTAGATCATTGATTTGGTAACAGCTCTTGGGGAGAAAGAAACACCACGTTACATGCTCACACTGACTACACGATGACTGCTTCAGAAATGATGGAGTGTGAAAACACACAGCTCTTACTTTCATGGCAACACAGTCACGCAGTTCAACTCGATCTTCCATTCAGCTCAGTCAAGTGCAGGCCTACTTCGTGCCTCTCTCTGCTGCTCTGTTAGAACTTTTATTTTTGGTTTTTAAATTTTATTTTCTCCTGTTCTCCTTCTCTTTCTTTCTCAATGAGGGTGTAACACTGGAAGGGAATTACTACATCACCAAGATCCTCAGAATTGCTGTGGTGAGAGAGTGAGTCTGCAATGGAACCATGTAATCCTGGGTTCGAATGTGATGTTTTACCACTTATTCCCTGGGAGACCTTGGGATGGTGACTTAATTCACTGATTTTTGAGACTGGATGTTCTCCTCTCTAAGGCAGGGATATTACTACCTCTCTCAGGAGGTTTGTATTATTGAGAATGCTTGTGTGTGCAGTGTCCAAAGCCCAGCTCCAGGTTCCCGGAGTGCAGGGGAAGAATTTATTGAGAGGAGACTGAAGTAGTTCAAGAACAAAAGGCCACAGAAAGATAAGATGGGCATTAGATCTTGGAAAACTGGCCCCAAAATTGGTGCAGGCCCAGGACTGTTTTAGCTCCTCTCATGTAGAGCAATGCTTGCCATGAGCAAATTGAAGGTGTGGTGGAGCCAGTTCTTTTTTTTTTTTTTTTTTTTTTTTTTT